>NW_006779962.1:3502522-3507727 GCF_000442215.2 Lipotes vexillifer | reverse complement strand
CCTACACACACACTACACACAGATACTCTGCATCTTTATTTCCTCAGGGCCTTTGCACAAGCTGCCCTTCTGCCTAGACCACTCTTCTCTGCCCGTCATCAGCAGCTGACTGTAGCTCTGGTTGATCCTTGGTCCAGTCTTCCCCGACAGCCCGTGCCGGCCCCTGAACTTCCATCACAGCCCGTGGCCAAGGACTGCTCACTCTGCTTCCTGCAGCTGTGGCCAGAGTCATGTCTGTGTGCATCCCCGTGGTATCCCCTCCTCCGGTTCCACTGGCCCCAAGCAGGCACCCATTGAGGAAGGGGTGGAAATGCTTCCAGAGCTCAGTGTAGGAGGACCTGCCTCTCTGGGGCTTCCTTGGGGCCAACACAGCCTTTCCCTGAGCCATGCTGTCACCTGTGAGCCCTGCCTTCCCAGCTCTGCCCCCGCGGGAGGAGACAGGGAGCGGGAGACACAGAGGCAGCCCCTTGACGGCCCCATGGTGGGGACTCCCCTGTCTTGGTTCCAGGCAAGTGGGAAGCCGCGGGGAGCTCCCACGGGGCAGCAGGAGCCAGGACAGCGATGCCCACCGAGCCACGAACCCTGACCGTTCCGGCCGCTCCCACCTTTTGCTTTGGGTCACAAATTCAAATTCTGGACCAGCCCACGTTTCACGCTCACTCCTGCCCAAACTCCAGGGACTTCTGCTCATTGTAGTTGACCATGGCCAGAGGATCACAGGTTTGGAAACGTGACCAAGACTTTCCCTCTCAAGCCCTGCCCGGGTTCAGAGAGAAGAGAGAATGTTCACCTAATGATCCCTCAGGCCGTCACCTGATAGCTGCCAGCCTGGTGGGACGTGGCCCTTCTCCCAAGGTGAGGCCACACGAGCTCTCGGGGTGGGAGTACTCTCCAGTGATGTTGGTGTCACACCTTCGATGGGTACGTCTTCCTTGAGAATGCAGACAGGGGAGTGGCTTCTTCCAGATGTGAAACACTCCACCATCAAGGCCCCTCGGTGGGAGAGGCAGTTTCCGCAGAGGGCCAGTCCATTTTAACACCTTGTGAATCTCTCGTGGTCAGCAGTACCAGCCTGGGGGAGCAGGTCCAAAGGGCAGGGCTGGGTGGCCATGGTCATAATAGTAACAACTTCAGACTCTGGAATTTGGCTCCCCAAATCCTCATAATGGCCCTTGGAGGGGGTACCATTTTATACCCATTTTACAGAGGAAAAGACTGAGGCTTCCACCGAGTTGTCCAGTGAGTTGTCCAAAGTCACACAGCTAGTAAGAGGGACTGGAAGGGAGGTCTCTCTGGCTCCAAAGGCCAAGGTCTTTACTACCCAGAACCAGCGTGAGGCACATGCTCAAGGCTGGAGGTCTGACTCCTGGGGACCACAAGGGATTCTGCACATGAACTTCAGAGAACACAGACCCTGAGCACAGGAGTACCAGGCGCTGCCAGGACTGTGGGCAGGAAGGTCGAGTTCACGAGGGTGTTGCCCTATGAAGCGCATGGCTCATCCATGAGCAGGGGCGGGTCTTGGCCTGGGTGTGGACCCCTGGAGAGGGGCAGCTGGGTCTGTGTCCCAGCTGGGACAGGCAGAGAAATTCAAATATATCTTCATTGACTCATGGCCACTCGAGGTGTCAACCAGTACGAGGCATTCATTCATTCATTCATTCATTTATTCATTTATTCAGTGACTATTTAAATGCCTCCTTTGTGCCAGGCACTGGGCAAGACTCTAAGGACACACAGTAAAAAGGCAACATCGCCACCCGCATGGAGCTTCTGTTCAAGTAGGGGAGGTGGATTGGGAGGAAGCATGGCTTGACGCAGTGGGGACAGGGCCTGGGCAGAGACTAGAGCATCTGGGGAGGGGTGTTAGGGAAGATGGAGGTCACACACACACACACACGCGCGCGCGCGCACACACACACACACACACACACACACACACGCTCACATGTGTGCACGCATGGTTCCTGGGCCCCGACTCTGGGCTCTGGGGCTCCTCCACCCTCACATTTACTGCTTTTTTTTTTACTGCAGAGGCCTCTTAGATGTCTGAGATGAGGCCTGAAGGAGGTGTGAGAGTGAGCTAAGATCGCAGGGATAAGTGTTCCAGGCAGTGGGAACAGCCTGTGTGCGGGGTTTTGAGGGACTGAAACAAGCCCAGGTTGTCCCAGGGATAGAAGGGAGCTGGGCTGGGGGTGCTGAAGAGACTGGACCCGGGCCCTGCCGCCCCATTTCCAGGGGCATGACCATGGGCAAGTCTCCTCTGGCCGCTGAGCCTGTTTGCTTATTTGTGAAATGCCCCATCAGCATGACTAGTTGGTAACAAACCCAGAATTGCCTTGGCTTAAAAGCTCTGGGAACCAGGCGAATGGAAGCTCCACCATTTGGAGGGAGAGCAGAGCCGGGGGTCCCACACCCACATGTACCTGCTCTGGCCCAGAAGTGGCCCCCTACCTCCCCATCAGCTTTCCTTTGCCACATGTTTGCGTCTAACTTCGAGAGGTGACAGCCCCCAGAAGCGGGGTGATGGATCCCACTTCCCAGGGCGTTGTGAGAATGGCAGCTGCCTTGTCTGGAGCCGATGCCCCGTATAGGCAGGAATGACTCTTCCAGGAGTGACTCCCCAGCCCTGCCCCTCTGTTTCCTCCTCCCTCAACTGGGCAGCTTGATCCAAACCTCAGTCACCCGGCCATATCCATGGGCCAATGGTCACATCATTTACAGAATCGTTTTCTTTAAATCCACTCGTTTGTTTGTTCGCTTGGCAAGGCAAGGAGAGGGGCCCTAATTCAGGAGCGTCTAATTGTCCCTCTGCACGTGAGGAGTTCTCCGAGTGTGCAGGGCCATATGGGTATATATCCAAGGCTCACCCACTGTACCCCCACCGAGAGTCCCATTGCATAAAAGATACATGAGGCCCTGAGCTACATTTTCCATGGTGAGACGTGTATTAGACATGATAGAGTACGTGGGTTAATGAAGGCGTGTAACTTTGGCACTTATAATATGCCCCGTGGCTTCCTAGTAGAGAGCAGGAAACAGAGGGGACGCCAGCCTCTGAGTGAGGACATGCCAGCCCCAGGAGAGCCCATGCAGGACAGTGGGTGAGAACCCAGGGCTTAGCGCCTGGCTGGACTGGGCTTGAATCCTGGCTCTGCCACTTTCCAGATGTGTGACTTACAGTAAGTAAGGTAGAGACTTTGGTGTTCGGCCGGGTCCCCAGAGTCCCCTTTACTGGCGCTGTTGCCCACCTGCCAGCTTCTCTGGCTTTGCTGATAACAGTTTACAGCCACTGGCTGGTGGGTGGGTACAGAAGCCCAGCCTGGTCCTCGGATGAGACAAAGGCCGAGGGTACAATCCCGGCTCCAGCGCTCCTCACGGCGTCAGGCTGAGTCCGGGCCTCACCTGAAATCACACCCTTGTCTGCCTTCTCTCCCTCCCTGTCCTGCTTCCCCCACTCCTTCTGGCTTCTCCTGGGAGCACTTCCTTCATAAAATCACTTGCCCTGAAATCCTTGACTCAGTTCTGCTCCTGGAAGACCTCGCCTAAGACAGCAGGTGACTTTGCCTCTCTGAGCCTCACTTACCTCACCTGTAAAATGGACAGACATAACATTCCCTGCTGCATGCAGTTAGCACGAAGGGCCTTACTTAGTGTAGGGCCTGGCACACAGTAAGTGCTCACTAAATGAAATCTCTTCTGATTGCTGTGGAATGCATAGCAGTCCTGTCAGTATGGATACTCAGGAACGAGACACTGCCCCTCAGGCAGTGGAGGGTGTCCCGGGTCACCTGCACAGTGGTTGAACAGAAGCAGCTTTAGAAAACATCTGTAGCCCCTCTGAGCCCCGTCCCACCCACCCCTTCCCATCAGAGGAGTTCTCATCCTTGGCTCTGTGATTTAACAGCCCCTCTGACCCTCAGGCCGTGCATTGGTGCCTTGGGGGGTGGTCAGTTACGAGAGTGGGCTTGGCCTCTGACATGGTCATTTCCTGGAGATGTGGTCTAGGCCACGTGGGGCTCTGGGTTAGAGAGTGTGGGCATTTTACTGTGAAGCCATCCTCATTGCGGGAGGACTTGAGGGTCTCTGCACAGACGGCAGAGCCGATGGGCTGTCAGAAAAAAGAGCCATCGGTGGGGGCCACCTGGACCTCATCCCCACCCTGGGCCACCCACCTCGGCCAGAGAAGACTCAACTGGCTGGGGAGCCCAGGGCAAGTCATGTCTCCCGGGGCTTGTGGCCACGTCTGTAAAGAGGGACATAAGTGAATAAGGGATCAAGGTAGGAACTTGCCTTTGCCCCAGAGCAGGTCATGGTGAGCCTCTCTTCCAAGTCCAAGGGAGATGATTTTGCAGTTCTGCAAAGTGCTTCAGAAAAAGTAAAGGAGGGAATTCCCTGGCCATTCAGTGGTTAAGACTCCTCGCTTCCAGTGCAGGGGGTGTGGATTCAGTCCCTGGTTGGGGAACGAAGATCCCATGTGCCGCGTGGAAAGGCCAAAAAAAAAAAAAAGATCAGACTGGGGTGAGGCCGCACCCCACCACATCCATGATGAGGGCAGTGCTGGCCATTGGATGGGGCCGCCCCACTAAGGGCCTCACTGTGCTCTCTCACTCAACCCCCACCCCCCAACCCCGGGGAGGGATGCCACTACTGCCCCGGTTCTGATGAGGAAAAGGCCGCCCAGCCTGTGAAAAGAGGGGACTCACGGCCAACCAGAGCTGAACTCTAACCACTGGCCGGCCGTGCCCACCTCTCAGGAGCCACGACTCACACTGGTCCCTCCAAGGCTCTGTCCCTGCCTGGAGGGTATTTGGGACCTGAGGACTTTGCTCACACCTGGGCCTGGCTTCCCCAGCCCCCAGGCCACATCTCAAACCTTCAGTTGGTGTTTCCTGCACCATCAGAGCTGCCTTTATTCTTATTAAGTCAGCAGCCCCGTGGAAGGAGGGCGTCAGCCTCCTTCTGCCTCTCCCCCCACGCCTCCCCCTGCCCCACGCCCCTCGCTGCACCTTTCATCACAGGGAAAAAAAATCCCAAGAAGATGGGATAACATCAACTCAGCCCGAGTTACCAAGGCAACCTTCCCTGCCCACCACTGGCGGGCAGGGGGGAGAGGCTGGAGGGGCGACCCCACCCACACCCACGGGGCCCACCCTTCAGCGGGTCCCGCCAGGAGAGGCTGGGACGGGGGGCACCCCTGCCACG
>NW_006779962.1:3496608-3502512 GCF_000442215.2 Lipotes vexillifer | reverse complement strand
CCCCCTCCAGGGGGCCCCGCCAGGAGGGGCTGGGACGGTGGGCACCCCTGCCACGGGGCTGTCAGCCTGGCTTGCAAGCTGCAGCTTTCATCTGCGAGACGCTGCCTTTGCAGCAGATTTGATTCTCTCAGGTCCCTGGTGGCAAGATAATTGAGGAGGGGGTGACGAGTTGACGGAACAAAATCCTCTCTACTGTGGAAAGAGCTCGGTCATGGCTGCTTCCCCCTGCTGCTTGCTGCCTCGTTCAGCCCAGGCCCAAATTTGGAGGGTCCAGAGCCCTGGGGAAGGACAGCACATGGGCCAGGACCAGGGGCCCGAGGGGTCAGACCTGCCTGAGTGCGAACCTCAGCTCTGCTGTTTCTAAGCTGTGTGACGTTGGGCAAGCTACTTAGCTTTGCTGAGCCCCAGGACTGACCAGACACCAGTTTCAGCCTTCATGGGGTTGTTGAGACATCAAACAAGAGACAGTGTGGACAGTCCCTCCCATGAACCTGGCACCTAGGAAGCGCTCAGTCGATGAAAGGGGCTAGTGTGGATGCCAGGTCTGTTTCTGTCCCCACCCCACCCTCTGGAAGGGAAGGGGACTGATGTTTACGCAGAGCCTGCAGGGCACCAGCCCCCGTTCAGTGTTGCAGCAGCGATGCCCAGGAGGAAGCGTTAGACCCTGTCTGCGGTTGGTTTGTGTAACGGGTGGGGCTCAGAGAGTGAGCTACTGCCCACAGCACTCAGCAGGGAGGGTGAGGCAGTGAAAGCCTGCCAGGCTGCTGTGATTCGAAGCCCAAGGTCTTCCCCAGAGCCTGCTTTCTTCAAGCCGCCCCAAGTTTCCGTGGCTTCAGCAGCAGGGGATGCAAGGCCTGCAATTAACGGTGGGGACACTGGAGTCTCCATGAGGGTCCACGGGCCTCGGAGAGCCCCAGTCTCCTCATGACCACCCCCTCCTCCTACTCTGGGCCTCTTCCTGGGTGGTGGATAGGCTTTCTACCCACCTCCTGTCCTTGTGGTGACCTCAGAACTGTGACAGAATCCCTGAGAGACACACAGAATCCAATCACCTGTCATTAGGAGTCCTCCATGGCAGCAGCCCTAACTGAGAGGAGGGATATGAAGAGCTCAAGACAGAAGGAATCAGTAAACTGATTAGCTGAATCCAACCTACTGGGGAAGGGGAGGACGGGATGGGGGGCTTCAGGCTGGGCTGAGCAGAGAGGAGAATGAAGGGCCCAGGGGCACATCCCCACCAGCCAGGGAGCCCCGGGAACCTGATCTTTCCAGGCTGGGTTAGCATCTTTCAGCCTCAAGAAGCTTTAGAATTAAGAACAGGCACCTTTGTGTCTTCCTTGGCTGTCCAGTGGTTAAGACTCCGTGCTTCCACTGCAGGGGGCACTGGTTCGATCCCTGGTCAGGGAACTAAGATCCCACATGCCACACGATGCAGCCACAGGGGGAAAAAAAAAGGCACTTTTAAGAGAATCAAAACAACATTAATATCTTTGTCTTTAGTGTGTGCAGGTTGGGTGGCTTAAGCATTTGTAAGTTTCAGGATTTGCCGATTAAAGCACTAGTCAAGCCTTGTAATTCGAATTTAAAATATGAAATTGAGTACTTGATTTAGACTTGGGATTTCAGGTATACTCTTAGGAAGTTTGTAAACAGTGCTGGAGTTTACCACATTTACAAATTCCGTGTATCAGATGTGCAAAGGTTACACTTAATTTTGCTGAGAGGCTGCCTTCTCAGTCAGATCGTTAAAGTACTTAAAAGAAAACTGGATATATTCAATTTATTTACGCAGTTTCAAATGCTTAAAGGAGTTTGATTAACTAGTTTTGTAAATGGGACCAAAGAGTAATCAAATGGCCCTTAAAAGAGACTGTTCAGTTGTGTTACATTTATAAATATAGAAATAGAAATAGAATAGTAAGATGTAAGGTGAACTTAAAAACTTAAGAAAGAACAGCATTTTTGTGTTTGGTTTCTTTTTTTTTTTTTTTTGGCCACACCACGTGGCTTACGGGATCTTAGTTCTCCACCCAGGGATTGAGCCCAGGCCCTTGGCAGTGAAAGCCCCAAGTCCTAACCACTGAACTGCCAGGGACGTCCCAGAACAGCATTTTTTTTTTTTTTTTTTTTTGGCCACACCACGTGGCTTACGGGATCTTAGTTCTCCACCCAGGGATTGAGCCCAGGCCCTTGGCAGTGAAAGCCCCAAGTCCTAACCACTGAACTGCCAGGGACGTCCCAGAACAGCATTTTTTTTTTTTTTTTTTTTTGCAGTCCGCGGGCCTCCCACTGTTGTGGCCTCTCCCGCTGTGGAGCACAGGCTCCGGCCGTGCAGGCTCAGCAGCCATGACTCACGGGCCCAGCTGCTCCGCGGCATGTGGGATCCTCCCGGACCGGGGCACGAACCCGTGTCCCCTGCATCAGCAGGCGGACTGTCAACCACTGTGCCACCAGGGAAGCCCCCAGCATTTTTTAATATGGCACATTCATGTATCAAATCTGAATGTTTAAAGCCAAAGTCATTGTCTCAGTCATCTTTTCTGTGCACAAAAGTCACCCAGGGAGCAAACCAATCACAAGCCTACATTCCTGCCCCCGTTCAAAACTTATCCCTCCCGTGTACCCCACCTGCCATGTCCCTTCCCAAAGGTGAGCCCTGGAGGTGACAGGCCTGGCTGTACTCATGGGTTTATGGTTAACAGGCTAATGTCTGGCTTCAGCGGGAAACACTTGGCCCTTTGATCGTGGCCTTGGTGTCTAATTGTGGGGCTGTCCTGAGGCCTTTAGTTGACCCTCCTATTCAAGGGGGGGAAGGAGCTCCAGTCATAACTAGGAAGTGTTCAAGGTACCCAACAAGGTAACAAAAGCTAACACAGCTATGGTGTTATTAACGCCAGGGATATTAACTCATGAGATGGCCAGAGCAACCCATTTCACAGATGAGGGGGCGGAGACACAGAGCTGTGGGTGGCAAAGCTGGGACGAGGCTCCCAAGAGTCTGGTGGCAGGACTTTGGGTCTTCATCACGCTCTTTTCCTTCAGTATCTCCTCCATCCTCCCACCTCTGGGAAGCAGACATTATTGTCCCATTGTGCAGATAGTCAACTGAGGCTCAGAGAGTCTAGAGCCTTGCTCAAGGCTGCATGGCCAGCATGGGACAGAGACTCAGTAGCTTCTGGCCCTTCCAACCTCCGTGTAACCCAAATCCGGTGCGGGGAGATGGATTTCCACATACAGTCTTCAAATGGTTTTGTAATAATTATTGTCATGGCCAATGTTTTGCAGGCAGAGGAACGGGGGCTCAGAGTGCATGCAGCAGGGAGACCTGGACTGGTCTGGGAACAGGGGAGGCCAGGTGGGTGCAAGGGAGGGAGATGGGGGGCAGGCTGGAGTGGGTAAAGGGACCACGATGGGCTGCACCCTGGAGGTGTTTCCTGCCTTTGGACTTTCTCCTGAGAAGAGCTGGAGGTGATTGAAGGGCTCTGAGCACGGAAGAGACATGGTTAGACTTATGTTTGTAAACCGTCCATCATGGGAGGGCAGCAAGACAAGACAGGGAGACCAGAGAGGGGCTGCCTTTGGCGTCCAGGTGAGGGAGCTGGAGCCTGGGCCAGCCTAGTGGCTGGAAAACTGAGCCAGCCTGGACAGAGTTTGGCAAGGGTGGAGTGGGGGAGGGACTGGACATCAAGGAGGACCTCCAGGGCCTCCTTGGGCCCTGGCACCTGTGTGGACCCCCTGGCCTGCCATACCAGGACCCCAAGCCCAGGGCCTTCCTCTGGCCTGGAGTACTGCGTGGAGGGCAGCCCAAGGGACAGAGAAGCATAGCCGCAGGGCCGGCTACAGCAAACTGGCCTCCACTGAGCCACCCAGCCTGGCTTGAGGTGCCCTCACAGAGACCCGAAGCGCTTAACACCCCCCAGAGGCGTCCGGGTAATTCAGTCTCTGTGTTTATTCCCACGGCGAGTGCCTCTGAATCTTTCAACTTGACTGCTGACTGTATCAAAATTCCCATGGTAATTGGATCAGGTGCAGTATTTTCCATGAGGATATTAAATCAGGCCTTCTGCCCGCATCTAGAACGATCCGCTTCAGAATATAAAGACGCAGGAGATGGCATTACCCAAGGTATTTTTCCTCCTTTAAACTGTCTCTCCCGCTCTTAATCATGGCAGCTCTTTATTTGTTGCCAAATAAATTGGGTCGACCTCCCCTCCCCCAGTTATCAGCCAAATGAAAGGAAAGATTCCTGCGGGTCGAAGAGGGAGGCCGGGGGTGTAAAGGAGGCGGGCAGGGGTGTGGGACGGCAGAGCCCAGGTTTGCCCAGGACTGTCCCACCTCTAGGGGACCTGTGGGCCCAGGCAGAGTGGCCAACAGTGTGTGTGCTGGTGGGTGGCGGGAGTGGGGGGTGACAACCAGCCACTTCCCTGCCCCCAGTCTCTGCATCAGGCCCCTGGGAAGGCCACGTGGAGGGGGACGTTCTGGGCACGGGGATGGGAGCCCCCGGTCAGCCAACCTTCAAAGTGGGACGTTTGGACCATCTGTAAACACCGTAGGAGAGAGCTCCAGGGCACAGCAAGGCTCAGGGCTGGGAGCCGGAAGCTCAAAGACATTTAGTTGTTTAAAAAAATAAAGAGGGGAGACTGTTAAGGTCACATCAGGAGTTGAGGAGGCCACGCCAAAACTGCTGTCATTTGGAACAAGACAGGGATGGTGGTTGCACGACAGTGTGAATGCGGTACATGCCACTGGACTGTGTGCTTTAAAATGCTTACTTCTATGTTATGAGTTTCATGTTCATTCAGAACAGGGGCTCTGCTAAATGCCATGTTACCTGCCACTGACTCGTTTCAACTGTTCAGCCGGTATTGATTGAGCTTCTGCTCTGTGCCAGGCGCTGACCTAGGCTATGGGGATGCAACAGGGAGCAAAACACAGGTGCTGTCCTTGGAGAGCTGGCACCAGGGAAGGGGGGACAGATGACAATGGTGGGGGAAGGCCCGAGCACAGCAGGACCCATCAGGACCTCAGCTTTTACTTTCAGTGAGCTGGGAGCTATGGGAGGGTTCTGAGCAGAGGAGGGTCTTGACCTGACAACAGGGTCCCTCTGGCTACTGAGTGTGGGATGGACTGCAGGGGACAGGAAGTCAGCCCAGGGACCCCAGGTGGGAGGTCAGTGCAGTCATCTAGGTAAGAGTCGGTGGTGGAAATACAAATTAAAACCACAAAGAGATCTAGTACATAGCCACCAGAGTGGCTAAAACTAAAGACAGACATAACCAAGTGTTGACATGCACCTGTAGCAACCAGAACTCTCATATGTTGCTGTGTGCATGTAATGTTACAGCCGCTTTGAAGATGTTCTTGGCAGTTTCTGGTAAAGTTAAATGTACTTCTGCCCTACAACACAATTCCGCTCACAGCCATATACCCTAGAGAAACGAGTGCTTATATTCACAAAAAGACACATACAAGCAGCTTTATTCACAATAGCCCCAAATTAGAAACAGCTCAAATGTCCATCCACAGGAGAATGGATGAAAAAATTGTGTATCCACACAATGAAATACTACACAGCAATGAAAAAGAAGGAACCCCTGATACATACAGTGACATGGATGCATCTCCTATACGCTAATGTCAAACAAATTAGAAAACAGACACAAAAGAGTACATATTATATGATTGCATTTTTCTGAAGTTCTAGAACCTGCAAAGTGACCTACAGTGACAGAAGTGCAGCTTCATTTGGAAAGGTGTTAATGACTGGGAGGGAGCATGAGGGAGCTTTCCCCAGTGACAAACATTCTTTTTTTTTTTTTTTTTTTTGAGTACGCCGGGCCCTTCCTTGTTTTGGCCTCTCCCGTTGCGGAGCACAGGCTCCGGACATGCAGGCCCAGCGGCCAT
>NW_006779962.1:3485268-3496524 GCF_000442215.2 Lipotes vexillifer | reverse complement strand
TTTTTTTTTTTTTTTTTTTTTTTGCAGTACGCGGGCCTCTCCCAGCTGTGGCCTCTCCCGTAGCGGAGCACAGGCTCCGGACGTGCAGGCCCAGCGGCCGTGGCCCACGGGCCCAGCCGCCCCACGGCATGTGGGAGCCTCCTGGACGGGGGCACGAACCCACGCTCCCTGCATTGGCAGGCGGACTCTCAACCACTGCGCCACCAAGGAAGCCCGACAAACATTCTTGGTCTTGATCCTGGTGGTGTTATTTTTTTGTTATTTTTTGTTATTTTTTGCGGTACACGGGCCTCTCACTGCTGTGGCCTCTCCCGTTGCGGAGCACAGGCTCCGGACGCGCAGGCTCAGCGGCCATGGCCCACGGGCCCAGCCGCTCCGCGGCACGTGGGATCTCCCCAGACCGGGGCACGAACCCGTGTCCCCTGCATCAGCAGGCGGACTCTCAACCACTGCGCCACCAGGGAAGCCCATCCTGGTGGTGTTTTTACATACTCATGTAAAAATTCATCAAGCTATGTACTTATGTGTGCATTTCACCGAATGTGAATTACATCTTGGGGGAAAAAACTGTCATAGGATGAAAGAGAAAGAATCCAGGCTCCAACCAGGTGCCAGGGTGGTAGGTGTGCAGGTGGAAGCAAAGGGCCTGCAGAAGCTTACTTCCCTCCATGGGCTCCCTGCATCGGGGCCTGGGCACCTTGTAATTCCAGCTACCGCCTGCCCTTTCCCGAGGACCCCGCCCCTTACTCGGCGTGAAGGCAGCCCGGGTGACCAGATGCCTGCCTTAAAGAGGGCAGGTGGCCTGAGGAAGTGCTTATTTATTTTGGGGACTCAGCCCGTTTGTCTAATGGGAGAGGGGCTGGTGGTGAGCATCGCGGGACCAGCTTCCCGATTATAACCTCATAACGGGCACTGGCTATTCGGGAGGTGCTGGTATTTATGGAATAAATATGACGTGATTTATGGCTGTATCTCCCTCTGATGTCCCATCTGATATGCAATTCAATTTCTTTTATTGTCTTTGGGCTTTTGCCATGGAGGAGAATGCATAAATAAATGAATATATGGGTAAATGGCAGCCGGCAGGCCGGGCCGGGGCTGCCAGCCCGCCGTCTCCAGTCCCATATTAGGCCCATCTATCACGCCTTATGAAGCCTGAGCCTGTCCGCCGGCTGGGACGGGAGCAGTCATGCTGGTCACTCCCTGTTATTTAGGGGTCTCCGCTGGCAGGCTGCCCTGCCCGCCTTCTGCCAGCCACTGGGCCGAGGCGTCCCTACTCAGGACCGAAACCAGTGCCACTCGCTTGCAGGGACCCCTGAGGTCCAGATGTCCCAGCTCTTCTGCGGGTGGAGAACACTGAAGACTCGTGACATGTGCCGCCTGCCCGCTCTCCCATGGGGACCCCACGCCAAGTGGCCAGGCCCTGCTTCTGCTTGGGAGACAAACCACATCTTGAAAACCAAGCAGCGGCACCTCTGAGCCCTGGGGGCCTGGGTAAGTCACCCTGCCTGATCCCTGTCTCCTCATCCGAGTAGGGGGCAGCGGCCTTTACCCCGGGGCTGCTTCCAAGATGCGGGGAGGCCCCGCGCACGCTCGCGGCACAGGGCTGGGCGTTCATTCCGCACAAACGTTGCCCGGGCACTGACTGGTTGAGGGGCCTCGGGAGTGGGCAGACCCCAGCCCTGCCCTCAGCCAGCCCTGTTCTGGGGGTGACAGAAGGGCTCAGTGGCTGGGTCCCTGCCCCTTGCTGAGGACACAGCTGGAGAGCCCTGAGGCTGGCTTCAAGGCTGCCCTCCACAGCCTCTCTGTGGCCCCCCATCTCATGTGGGCTCCTGCACCCCATGATTTGAGTAGCCTGAAGTGCCCCCCCTGTGCCCCTCGGGGACTGTCCTCCAGGGGCCAGCCTCTGGCCTCAAGCCCCCCTCTGTGAGGTGCTCCAGTCCTGTGTCTCTCCATCCCAGCAGTAGGCTCGGAGCCCCGCACGCCCCCAGCCGGGCCAGGCCACAGGGTCTAGGACGAGCACCGCTAACTTCAGGCTCCAGGGGATGCGTCCCTCACCCCCCACCAGTTCCCGCCACTCCTCCTCCTCTGCCTCCCGCGGAGCCTGCCTGTGGGGCCCCACGTGCCTCAGGGCTCCACGGCCTTCAGACCGTGTCTGTGCCCACCCCCAGCCCAGGTCCCAGCACACACACCACAGCCACACCCACACAAGCACACGCCACACACACCCGCCCATACCCCACATCGATCTCACACACACACGGCTCACACTCACAAAGCACACACCGCTCATGCATGCACACACACGTGAATGCACACACACGTGCACACGCACGCGCGCACACATCCAAACGGAAGCCTGACAGCTCCAGCACACCCCTGACACAGCCGTGCGGGAAGGGCGATTTGCAAAGATGATCCCCATTGAAGAGATAAATTTCGCTGCTGGAGAGCAGGACGGACAGTCGACCACTGCTTTGGAAAGGAAGGGGGTGCGGTGGGGAGGTGATCCAGTGGCAGGAACAGCGCATGTGCAAGTGATCCGTGGCCCAGGCACAGCACCCAGGATGCTCTCGGGGGGAGAGCATGCTGGGGGGCCGCCCTACATGTGGTTTGTTCTGGAAATCGGGAAAGGTGGGGGAGGGCAGGCACGGAGGCTGCTAGAGAATCCGAGAGAACTGAGTTCAAACCCCACCTGACCCATCCCAGCCAGGTAACGCTGGGCTAGTTACTTTGCTTCCTGAGCCTCGGTCTCCCCATCCGAGGCGTGGGGCCGATACCTGCGCCCTAGTAGGATCCCCGTGAGGATGAGCCAGATGGTTTGCGTGTCAGGTGGTCAGGGACAGGCCCTGTCCGAGGCGGGGAGGGTGAGCGGTCAGCATTCAAGGGTGCAGCAAAGAGGGGCCCCTAACCGCCCGGTCCCCACAGCTACCCTCACCTGTGGGAGCTATACCCTCTCCACCTGCCTGTCCTCCAGGTGCCCCACCCTCCTGGGGGAGGCACAGATTCGGCAGCTTTACCGTTTTATTTTCTAGATGCTCCTGCCCCTGCCTTGGCCTTGGACCGGCCCCAGCAGGCGGCACAAACTTCCCGCAGCCCCTGCAGAGCCCCATTAAGCTGGCACCAGGAATGCAAATGGCTCCTTGTGGCCCCAGGCTGAGAGCCCCAGCCTCTCCCTGACACTTGTCAGGTTCACGTTTTCAAAATAAAGCCACGTGAAGGGTGAGGTGCATTTGCAGATCACTTCCCAGTCATGGGTCATGGGCTTGCGAGATCCTTCCCTGCCCTTGGCCTTCACCCCCATTTATGGGCAGCCTCACCCCCAAAGAAGAGCCCAACTGGAGCCTGGGCCTCGCTGCCAGATTTCTTTCTCCTTCCTTCCCTCCCTCCATCCAGTCTGCTTTCCTACACTCATTCATTCACTCTGTACTATTTACGGACCACCTAGTGTACACCCTGCCTTGGGTGCGCGTCAGGGACAGAGCGGGAAGCCACAGGATTCTTTTCCTCTGGGACCGGCAGCCTGATGGGAAAGTGGGACGTGAAAATAATGATGGGTCTAGAAGTGCCATGAAGTCAGGGGGTGGGGCAATCTGAGGAAGTGACATTATCCTGAGGTCTGAGCCCTAGAGGAGGAACAAGAATCAGGCTGGTGAGAAGAGCAGAGGAGCGTTTCAGGCAGAGGGACTGGCATGTGCCAAAGTGCTGGGGTTGGAGGGGACCTGGAAAGCCCGAGGGTCGGAAGGTGCTGGCCGATGATGTGGGAGTTCTGGAGTCTTAGGAGCTGAGGTCTCAGAGACCGCCCTTACCCGAGAGCAATGGGAGTCTCTGCAGGGTCGTGCCAGGCCCTGGGGACAGACAGGGGTCCAACTCAGGCCTGGGGATCCCATCCTGGTTCCTGCGGTGCTCATGGCAATGGTTAAGAATCCCTGGGGCAGCTGGAGTGCAGGTGTGGCTTATCGGCGCCTTCCCTTCCCTTGCTAGGTTCTGCTGCTGACTTATAATTGCCGTTTCCTTGTCCTCAGCAGAAAGAGCTTGGAAATGAAACTACTGTGTAAGAGTAGCTTCCCTGCAGTGGGGACTGCTGGCACAGACCAATGTCGGCGTGGAGCTGGTCGCTCCACTGGGGACTCTGTGCCCTCATCTGCTGCTTTGTGCCCCATGGATTCATCCCACAAGTGTCCCTGCTGGGCAGAGAAAAGGGGGGCAGCACAGTTGCCGCCCTCAGGAAGCTCCCAGTCTGATGGGAGAGACAGACCACAGACAAACAAGCAAGTATGTGTATGTGTCACGGGTTAGGAAGGAAAACACTGCACAGTGCAGGAGTAGGAAGCACAGGGGAAAGTCAAGGAAGGTCTGGGCCAGACTCTCCATATCGGGACCCTGGGGCAGGGAGGGACACAGAAATCTGCAGGAACAGCACTCCAGGCATAAGGCACAGCACGTGCAAAAGCCCTGAGGTGGGAATGCGCTCTGTGTGTTTGGGAAGGAGGCCCGTGTGGTCAGAGCTGAGTGGCTAAAAGGAGAGGGTGGCAGGTGCAGTGGGAGAAATGGGGAGGGGGCTATCAGGATGTGCCTTCTGCTGAGAGGGCAAGGGCCCCGGAACTGGGGGCAGAGGTTGCGTGGGGAGAACCCAGGGAGCAGAAGCCCTCACTTCCCACATGCATGCATTCATTCATCACCATCATAATCACCATCATCATCACCATCACCACCATCACCATCACCACCATCATCATCACCATCACCACCATCACCATCACCATCATCACCATCACCATCATCACCATCACCATCACCATCATCATCACCATCATAACCATCATCATCACCATCATCATCACCATCATCATCACCAATGTCATCATCATCATCACCATGATAATCATCACCATCATTGTCACTTCATCTTTATCATCACCATCACCATCACCATCATCATCACCAATGTCATCATCATCATCACCATCATTGTCAATCACACTTACATCCATTCGTTCACATCCATCCATCCATTCATCCCTCCATCCATCCATCCATTCATTCAGATGCTCTCATTCTTCATGTACTTTTCATTCACTTACCATCCATTTAGCATTCATCAACCTTCATTCATTCACTAGGCATTCTGCAAGCACCCACCCAGGGGATGAGTCACACCCCTCCTGCCTACCCTCCAGGGGCCCCAAGTTGGGGGAGCGGTGCAGACAAACAAGAAAACCCACTGAGGAGCAGCTGGCCTCTGTGATCTACCCACAGGGTGGGCTCCATGGCCTTGTGTTCCTGGCTGACCTGTGTTGTGGGTGACTTTGGCTGCATGTGGGCAGTGTCAGGCACAGCAGAGACATGTCTGTGCGGACTCGGCCGTGGGGTTTCCCCAGGGAGTGCCAGGCCCAAGGATTTCCGTGCTGGACCGTGAGTGTCCAGAGGAAGTGGGAGGGGACCTAGCAGGAGCCAGAGGCTGGATCTAGGGCAGGAGCCTCTCACTGGGGAGCGGGGAGCCTGGACCCCTGGGAGAGGTTGAAGGGAGGCTCCTCTCTGGCAGTCCCCACGTGGAGTCCGGCTCTTCATCAAGACACGTGGGGCTAGCCCTTGCCCACCCCACCAGCCCCAACCTGCTTCTCCCCATACTCCCATCTCCAGCCACCCTGGGCTTCCTTCAGTTCTTCGGTTTTGTCTCCAAGCCTTTCACATGCTGTTTCCTCTCCTGGAATGCTCATTCCCATCCCCTTTACTGGCGATCTCCTCCTCTCTGGGTCTCAGCTGAGACCTCACCTCTTCCAGGAAGCCTTCCCTGACTTCTCCAGACTGGGGTAAGCACCTGTTCTTTACTCTCTCTTCCCCAGTGCTCTGATCACTCTGTGTTATAATCACCAGTTTCTTATTGGGGCCCCCCAAGTGCAGGGACAGTTTTACCAATTCATCACTCTGTCCCCTGTGCCCAGCCCAGGGCATGGCATGCGGACTAAGTAAATGTCTGTCCAGCGAGTGAATGAATGATGAGTGGACAACTTTTTTTTTTTTTTTTAGAAATTTATTTATTTTTGTCAGCGTTGGGTCTTTGTTGCTGCGTGCAGGCTTTCTCTAGTTGCAGCGAGCGGGGGCTACTCTTCATTGCAGTCCGCGGGCTTCTCATTGCGGTGGCTTCTCTTCTTTCACAGCACGGGCTCTAGGCGTACAGGCTGCAGCAGTTGTGGCACGTGGGCTCAGTAGTTGTGGCTCACGGGGTCTAGAGTGCAGGCGTAGTAGTTGTGGCGCACGGGCTTAGTTGCTCTGCAGCATGTGGGATCTTCCTGGACCAGGGATCAAAGCCGTGTTCCCGGCATTGGCAGGCAGATTCTTAACCACTGCGCCACAAGGGAAGTCCCAACAGCTGTTGTTACCTCCTTTGGAGCCCAGCCTCTGGCCCCTGCACCACCCACAAGGGGGTGCGTCATTTATCCATCTGGGGCCCTTGGATTTGAAGGGCTATCCAAGGTTGACTCAGTCCCAGGCCCAGGCCCTCCTCGGGCTGGGGACAGAGGAGGGTTGAGACAGTCGCTGTACTGAGGGGTGGCATGTCCCGAGGCCAACCATGTCCCTGGGCCTGTCTGAACTTGTTAACTCCAGGGAGAAGATGTTCTCTGAGGGTGAC
Source organism: Lipotes vexillifer (assembly GCF_000442215.2). Lineage (NCBI taxonomy): Eukaryota > Metazoa > Chordata > Mammalia > Artiodactyla > Lipotidae > Lipotes > Lipotes vexillifer. The sequence goes on along the minus strand of NW_006779962.1, from coordinate 3,489,890 downwards.
AGCTGAGGGGTCCCTGTCAGCTCCCATCTGAGGAGTGTGAGCCCTCCCTCTCCACCCTGCCTCTCATCCCATCTTTCAGGTCTCCACTGTGCTGTCACCTCTTCCAAGAAGCCTCCCCTGATTGCCCAAACTAAACTTAGCCCCTCATCCTTACCCCTTAGTGTGGTGTGGTCCCCTCAAGAGCCATTGCCAGGACCTGGGCAAGGTCAGGGAGCACCCGGCTGGCGCCTCTTAAAGGAGCCATCATCTCTGGCCCTGCCCCTGTAGGATCAGCCTTTGCCAGACATGTGGTTCCTGCTTGTTCCCCAAACATTCCCTGAACTACGCTCAGCTCAGGTCCTGGGGACAGGGGGTGAGGCACACGAGGTCCCTGCCCGCCAAGAACTCACAAACCACAGCAACCACAGATCGTCTACAAGACGAAGCCCCTGCTCATCCCCATGGTGCCCAGCAGCCCACATCATCTGGTCTCTGCACCCTGCTCCAGCCTCACCCCCAGGACCAACTCCCCACCCAGAGCTGCAAACACACAACAGGTTTGCCCTACCCATTCAGACGTCTGAGCCTTTGCACATGCTGTGCCTCCTGCCCGAGATGCCCTTTCCCCTGCTCATCCTTTACAACTTGGTCTGTTTATCACCTCTTCTAGGAAGCACCCTCCACCTGCAGGCAGAACTAGACACCCCACCCTCCCTACACCCCAAGCCCCCCATGCACCACCTTCCGTTACATCCTATCAGCCTCTTCATGGACATCAATGGATATGGTGTCTCTCCCTCACTAGGGGGTGGGATGGGGGTGTCTAATTCACCTCTGTGTCCCCAACACAGTGCAGGGTACACAGTGGGCAACAGTACATGTTTGCTGAGGAACAAATGACTGGAAAACACGTGGTCACAACCCAGTCTTATAAAACAGGCGAGAACAAGCCTTGGAATGTCATCAGGCTGTTTCTTAGTGCCCTGTCTCCCTCTCCAGTCAGACCGAGGGCTCATAGAGAGCAGGATCTTGTCTTCATTGTAGTGATAGCAATTTATTGCCCACCCTCTCCACCGTCACCATGCTGAGCTCGGCACCAAGCACTTGGCAAGTGCTTAGGTGTTTGCAACAGGAAGGACTGAATGCAGAGAGGAAAGTGCTCAGGGGATGGATGGAAAGACACTGGAAGTGCTGACATCTAGGACATTGCAGAACTGACCCACCTGGGAAGCTGCCACCACCTGAGGCTCTGGGATCTCACTCTGTAACTGCAATCCAGGGGGCAGAAATAGGAGTCAAGATGCCACGGCTGCTGCTACCACCACACAAAGCCCTCTCAACCCCCACAGAGCTGGAGAATGGGAAGCACGCTGCTGCAGAAAGCCTCCTCCTCTGTGACCTCACTTGCCACCAGAAAAAATCACCAGAAGGGCAGAGGATGGCCTCTGCCCACTTTTACTTTCCCAGTCTCAGGCAAGGACAACTGATGGGAAGGACCTAGCTGTAAAGGCTGCAGCTGAAAAATAGTCCTGGGCATGTTTAGGAAGTTTATTACTATTTACCTTAGAGTTTTTCTGGGAAGGGCTGCTAAGTTTTATCAAGTGTTTTCTCTAGCATCTATTGATATGAGCATCTGGCTTTCTCCTTTGATTTACTAATTTTAATGAACGGAGCATATAAGGGGGCATCTCCTGCGGGTGGGGGGAGGGAAGGTCTCTCTCTGAGGTGATGTTTGTGATGAGACCAGGTATCCTTGGTCACAAATGTCAGCTTAGAATCTCTGCTTTCAGAGCAGAGAGCAGCCAGCAGCAGAAGCACTTTTCAGAGTTAATGGAACAGTGGAAACGTAAGGATCTACCCCTAGGGTGACTTTATTGCTGGGAGGAGACGTGCAACGGGAAAGATCAGATGCCCCCTTATATTTCAGGACTTGAAAGGCACTAGTGAGCAGTTTCCATGTCGTGAACAGCCATTGAAACCTCACAAGCACGGTAATGAACCTGCATCATTACCAATCCCTTTTTACAGACGAGGACACCGAGGGTCAAAGAGCCAGGGTCCCCCAGCAGAGCCAGGGCAAGGTAGCTGGGGCTGACTCCCAAGCCGGGCACTCCCGGGCACGACCACCAGGTGGGGGTGAGCACCCAGGGACGGAGCGGTCGGGAGGTTGGGGGGCGCTGCCCGCCGTCTGTCCCTCCCTCCCGCCGTGGGTCCCGCCCGCCGGGGGAGGCGCGTACTGGGGCCCAGCGCGCGGTCCGCGCCCACCGGAACGGGAGCCGAGGCGGGCGCGCAGAGCCGGGCGGGCGCAGAGCCGGGCGCGCAGAGTCGGGCGTGCACGGCCGGACCGCAAGGGCGTCGGTGCCCTTGACCATGGCGGCTGTGGCCGCGCTCCTGCTGGGTCTGGCGCTCCTGGCGCCGCGGGCGGCCGGCGCGGGCATGGGCGCGTGTTACGACGACGCGGGGCGCCCGCAGCGCTGCCTGCCCGTGTTCGAGAACGCGGCGTTCGGCCGGCTAGCCGAGGCCTCCCACACGTGCGGCCGCCCGCCCGAGGACTTCTGTCCGCACGTGGCCGCTCAGGGAGCGGGGCCGCAGTGCCAGCGCTGCGACGCCGCCGACCCCGAGCGCCACCACAACGCCTCCTACCTCACCGACTTCCACAGCCAGGACGACAGCACCTGGTGGCAGAGCCCGTCCATGGCCTTTGGGGTGCAGTACCCCACCTCGGTCAACATCACTCTCAACCTGGGTAAGCGTGGGCTCAGGGCACCGCCATCACCTCGTCCCCTGTGCCCACCATCGGGGGCTCGAGGCTGTGCGCCCTGGGTTAGCTGTAGGATCCAGATATGGCGGGCCTCAGCAAAGGGACCTGTGCCCCCCACTATCTGGAAGGATAGACTGATGAGTGTCTCTTGGGGCTGGGAGGGGTGGGAGGCCTCCTGGGAGCCCTTTACAGAGCAGTGGATCTGGGTGCGAGGATTGTCCATCCTAGACCCAGAGCTGTTGTGGCAAAGAAGGGAGGTGACCCACCAGGGGGTGAACTAGTCGGCTCTCTGCGGCAGGGGCTCCTAATCTTGGGGCATCTGATTGACTTCTGGGGTTCAGTGAATCCCTGAGGCTGTGTGCCGTCCCTGGGGGTGATCTTGGGGACAGAGCCAGCGTGATCATCACCGGGAAGGTTGCCCTCAGGGCAGGAGCCAAGTTTCACCCAGCTGTTGGGTAACTGAACCGGATGGCATGGCCTCTCTGCTGTGCCCAAGCCTCTCCACCCAACCCCACGCCACGGTGCAAGAGCCCTAAGGTCCCCGGGAATCACAATCCTGAGTCTGGACCCAGCACTTCACTCCTGGCACCTCCCCCATTTCAGGGAATGGGAATAACCACCTCCCCCCCACACCCCTGGCTCTGTAGCCCTTTCAGGGAGGGAGTGTTTCCATTGGTCCACACTCCCTTATCTATGGGTTCAAAATCTCCCAAAGCTCTGAAAGCTCAAAGTATTTTTTTAAAAATATTTATTTATTTATTTGGCTGCGCTGAGTCTTAGCTGTGGCACGAGGGCTCTTAGTTGAGGCATGCATGCGGGATCTAGTTCCCTGACCAGGGATCGAACCCAGGCCCCCCCACACTGGGAGCATGGAGTCTTAACCGCTGGACCAGTGGGGAAGCCCCTCAAAGTATTTTTATAACTCATTTCAGCTGCTAAACCTGACCGGAGGCTACTTATAGACCTTGTTGATCCTAGAGTGAATAGTCATACATTCTGTTCCTGAGATGTTTGAACATGGCTGTTAGCCCCGGACCCGGCTGGAGGTGTTAACACAATGCATGGCATAAGGACTGCATTATCTCTCTAAAGTCTGAAGAGTTCTGAATTCTAAACCACACCCGGAGCCAAACGGTTTTGATAAGGAATTATGGGAATGTATCCCTATTTTTCAGATGAGAAAATTGAGGTTCGGAGAGGTTAAGTCTTTTGCCCAAAGACACACAGCTGCTAAATGATACTGACATCCGTATGTATCCAAGATCAGAGCATAAACTTCTTGACGTGAATTCCACCCATCGGTGGAGTTGGCTTTTCCTAGCTCTGGGTGACAGTGCCTTGGGGAGGGCTGGGGAATGGCACTGAAGTGGTAGGGGGGACATCGAGCCTTCTCAGAAGAGCAGGCTGGTACCCACTGCCACGCCAAGAAGCTCGGTTGCTCTGAGGCCTTGTTACCACCCATTGACCTGTTGGGCTCTCCAGGTGGGGCTTGTCGATGGGATGGGAGGGATGGGATGGGACAGAGTCTCTACCCAGGCGTGCGACAGGAAACCAGTGGGGGGAGAGAGGTTGGGGGAGCTGGCTGGACTGGGCTGGCAGGACCCCAGGGCCACAGGGGAAGGAATCTGGGATAGGATGGGGTCTGTGGGAGACAGTCTGTTCCATGACAGAGGATGCGGGATTGGCTGATGTGCTGCTTGTGTGGGTAGAACCCGGGGCAGACGAGGGGCTCAGGCCAGGCACAGACGAGGCAGGAGCGGGCGGGGGAGGGTCTACATGTTTGGATTTGGGGCAGTTCCCGTTTACACTTGGTGTGTGCCAGACCCTACACCACACACACACACACACACACACACACACACACACACACACACACACACAC
>NW_006779962.1:3468989-3484978 GCF_000442215.2 Lipotes vexillifer | reverse complement strand
CACACCCCACACACACACACACACACACACACACACACACACACACACACACACACACACACCATTGTTCTTCCCATCATGTTGTGCAGCACCAGGCATGTGGGAGGGGCTCTGGAAGGGTCTGTACAGTGAATGAATGAAGGAGGGATAATGTCACCTCCTCCATCCTGTGCCCCGGGCCCAGCCCAGGGCTCTCTTTTGCCTCCCCCAGGCCACAGAAGAGGCTTTGCACTCAAGCCCAGCACAGCCACTGGGCAAACGCCACCCCCTCCCCGTGCCTCGGTTTCCTCCCTGTCAAATGGGGTGAGAGTTGCCACCTCTCGGGCAGTGTGCAGGTCCTGTGAGCTCAGGTCAGCCAAGCGCTTACAGGAGCTGGGACGGTCCTTGTGTGTGACCAATAGGACTCTGCTGAGAGCGGCTCAGGCTGAGGTTCCCCTTGGGGTGGCCTCTTCCAAAGGGATTGAGAAATGTTCGCCCAGCTGGCTCCCTAAAGACATCCTGACCCTGGTCCCATTTATGCAGGAGGGGCTCTGGGGACCCACAGCAGCCCCAGACCGACGTGGCCCACGTTTGGTTCCATTCACATTTGGTTTTCTCCACGCTGAGCCACAGGTCGCATGATATCAGGGGAGGAAGAGTTCTGGGATCATCAGGGTAATTCCCGGTGGGGGCCGATGGGTCCTCAGTCAAGGTGGGCGGGGGAGCCTCTCCTAGCCCTCAGGCCGCCTCTGCTGGCTCTGGCCCCTCTCTCCTTGACCTCGTTGGAGGGAGGAGTGGGCAGCAGCTCTGGCCCCGGTCTCCTGGAGGGAGTGGGGTGAGGCCAGGGGAGGGACAGGCGGCCGGTCAGCCCTGGATGGAGGTCGCTGCTTTCCCAGCCCCCTGCGAGCTCGCAGACATCTGTTCCAAATCCCTGAGGCCTGTTGCTATGCTGAGCCTTCCTGTCTGGGATGAAAGGCAGCAGCGGGGTCTGGTGGCTCCCAGCCCTCCATGGAGGCCATGGGAAGTGAGCAGGCTGGAGCCTTGTAGTGGGTGTGTGGGAGGTGGATGGTCATCAGGGGTAGCACAGTATTCAGGGGGCCCTCACCATGTGCTAGGGACCCCACTAAGTCAGCACCCCATCCCAGCGCCGTTTGTTCTTTTTCTTTGGCCACGCCGTGCGGCATGTGGAATCTTAGTTCCCCGACCAGGGATTGAACCCGTGCCCCCTGCATTGGGAGCGTGGAGTCTTAACCACTGGACCACCAGGGAAGTCCCCGTTTGTTCTTTTATAGACAGGGAAACTGAGGCTCTGAGGATGAAACCAGTGCCTAGGGTCCCACTGAAGACCCTGGGACCTTCCCCGCAGTGCGCTGCATTTGGGGATGATAAACATCCAGGTTATGCCTCAGCTTTTGGCTGGCCTCAGGGGAGTCTCCCTTCTTGCTTGTACACTTTCTTGGACTCCTGAGAAGCTACTGGAAAGACCATTAAGTCCCTGATCAGGTGAGTTCTGAGCCCCTGAGCGAGGGGAAGGTTTCAGGAGGAATGGTGAGTGGGCTTCTGCCCCCCTGCCCTCCAGCCTCAGATCCCGGCTGGGGGCTGCCCGTGTGCAGGGCCAGTTCTCCCTGCATCCATTCAGCATCTGCTCCGTCTTCATGGAGCCAGAAGACGAGCTGGGCCCCGGGAACGATGTGGATGAAGATTTATGCTCAGGGGACACACCCGGGGTGAGCGGGCCTCTCGGAGATCTGAAGGGTGGTGGGAGTTGACAACAGAGTGGAGGGCGTTCCAGGTCAAGGGGAGCCAGGAGGCCGCTCTGTGTGTTCTTGGACCTGCACGGCCTGGATGGCCAGAGCGGAGGGGACAAGAGGACAGCGGGGCCTGGCCCAGTGGGAGCTGGACGTCAGAAGGACCTGCCGGCCCCTGTGGAGCCCGACGCCGGCTGGGTCTCCTGAGCTTTGACTCCACTGCGTCTTCCTGTCGAGTGGGCGGCCGTGTTTGCATTGGACGAGGCCAGTGCCGGGGCGCCAAGTCCTCCTTCCTTCTCCCTGGGGGTTCTGGCTGGAATGCCGGGCCCCAGTCAGGTCAGCGGTCAAGGCAGCGGCCCTGATTAGCCTCTACCACAGAAGCAGCCCCCCATGGCCCTGGGCCCAGCTGGCCCTGGCCGCCTCGCCCCCATCTGGGCTCAGGATGGACCCAGCAGTTGCAGGAGTGGGAAGTCCCAAAGCCCAGGAAGGATGCAGGCAGCCTCCAGATCTCGCCTCCCTCCCCTCCCGCTCTGGCCGCACCAGCTGCCCTTCAGCAGGGCTGAGGATGGGCCGAGACTGCCTCTCTCCTCCTGGTCCTTGCCTTTGCTGTTGCATCTGCCCGGCAAAACTTCCTGTTCCCGCCTTCTCCTGGATAACCCGTATCTCATTCATAAACAAAACAGCCTAGTGCCTACTGCGTGCCAGTCCCTGTACCAAGCCCTGGGGATGCAACAGCGGACAAGCCACTATCTGCCCCACTAGGCTTTGAGGTCACCTCCTACAGGAAACCCTCAGCCCCCAGGATTGGGCAGAGAGCCTGCCTGCATGTTCTTGCAGCCCCTCACCCTTCCCCCGTCACAGTCTAGATCATAGGCGTGAGGTTTTGGTTTGTTTGTGTCCATCACTGGCTCCAGGCTACAGAGGGAATGCCTGTTTTCACAGCTGCACCCCAGCGCCCAGTGCAGGGCCCCCTGCACAGTGGTGCTGTTGGCTGGGTGGATGGATGGAATGACAGCATTTAGTCATGCGTGTGCCGGGGACTGTTGTAAGTGCTTTGCAGGCGTTTACTCATGAAGCCTTTTTATTGTGATGCCCATTTTGCAAATGGGGAAATGGAGTCACTGTGTTCAAGACACTTGCCCGTTTCACTGGAGGGAGGTTAGGTATTTTGCCCAAGGCAACAGAGCTGCTAAGCAGTGGAGCAAGGATGTGGACCCCAGCACATCATGGCTACACTGTATTTCCTCCCTGAAAACAAGGAATGAGTGGATGAATGCATGAATGAATAACTCCCCAGCCTTCCAGATCCATCCCAGACTCTTCAGCTGTGGCTCCACCCTTCCTCCTGGCCCTGCCCCGCACCTGGGCACCCCAGAGCTCCAGCCGCTTCACCTGCCTCCCTTCCCCTGCTCTCTCTCATCTCCCCGCCAGCCCTGCCACCAGCTGTGCCCTCTCCGCATCTCATGCCCCTGGCTTTGCCTGTTGGGATCACGGTCGACATTTGGGGCTCCACCTGCACCTCCAGCCCAGTCTCCCACCTGAGCCCTTGACCAGGTCATTCAAGCATCCTCCTGAAAGTCGACCACTGAATGTCACACATGGGCCCCAAACTTAGGGTCCAAAAGTAAAGGTGCACCGTGTAAACCATATTCATAGCAGCATTATTCACAATAACTGAAGAGTGGAAGCAACCCGAGTGTCCACTGATGAATGAATAAGCAAAGTGTGGCATAGCCATACAATGGAATATTTTTCAGCCTTAAAAAGGAAGGAGATTCTGACACATGCTGCTATGTGGATGAACCTCGAAGACATTATGCTCAGTGAAATAAGCCAGACACAGAAGGATAAACACTCTATGATTCCACTTATATGAGTCCCTAAACGAGTCACATTCATAGAGACAGAAAGTAGAATGGTGGTTGCCAGGGGCTGGGGGAGGAAAGAATGGGAAGTTAGCGTTTAATGGGTATGGAGTTTCAGTTTGGGAAGATGAAAAAGTTCTGAAGGTGGATGGTGGCCACGGTTGCACAACAGTGTGAATGTGCTTAATACCAGTGATCCATATGCTTAAAAATGATTAAGATGGTAAATTTTATGTTATATTTAAAATTAAAAAGTAAAGACATCCTTCCTCCTTCCCCCTCGTCTCTCCGTGCACCAAAGCAAGGAACTCAGGAATCTGCTGCAATTCTTCCCTCCTCATCCTTTGACTTCAGCATTCACCAGATCACTAGATCATTCTCTGGAATGTTCCTTGTCTTTGCCTTCCTCTCCATCATTCCCACTCAGCCCCTCATCTGTTCCCTGATTGATTGCAATGGTCTTAAATGCCCTGACACCTCTCTTTGCAGACTTGTAGTTTGTACATTTCAGTCATGGCTCCATTCAGAATGGACCTCAGAATCCTTCTTAACACAAAGCCCTAGGCAATAATCAATCAGACGAAATCTGTTCACTCTCCCCAGGTTAGACAATAGGCTTGACAATCTTGATATCCATATTTGGGGTTTAGACTCTTGGCCCAGAGTTGAGGGAACTGTCGTGGGCCTAGCTCTGATTCAGCCAGGCTCTCATGGTGTCTGGCCCTGTGGTCACAGGGATTCCCCAGCTCTTCACAGGGATTCAGCGAGCCCCAAATTGCCAAGAGCTAGGATGGGAGAGGAAGACGAGAACAGTGGATGGCCAGATGCTAGGGCGGAGGAGCCCTGCTGTGATGCCTCCTGCAGGCTGGGAGCAGCTCTCCCCACCTGGTTCTCATGCCCACAGTGGGCAGGGCAGCCTCGCCCACGCATTTCTGCTCAGCTCCCCACCCTGTCCCCTCCAGCCCCATCCCCAGGCCACTGCTCCCCAGATGGCTCCAATTAAAAGGCTTTGTTTTGTTTCCATTTTCCCAAAATAAGCCCCTCCTTCGGAGCTCATTCTGCTCGGTCAGTGCCGGATGTGGGCCAGCCTGCTTTTATGACCGCCCTGGTGTCATTCCTGTTGGGCTTTATGTCCCAGCTGGCTTGAGAGGACATGGCTTGGTGTTCCTGGTGCTGGCTTGGGCGACCTCTGCAGTTTTCATGGGCACTGGCACCTCCTTCCTGGGCAGCCCTTTCTCTCTGAGCATTGAATGGAGGGGTGGCTGGTTCGGCAACTTGGGGGCAGACAAGCCTGTAGTTGAGTAGAGACTCAGCTGCTTTCTACGTGATCTTGTGCGAGACCCTTTCTCCTGCCTGAACCTCGGGTTCCTTGTTAGTAAGATGTGCACGGTTATGGAACTGTTTGGGGGTCTCTGAGACAGAGTGTACATAGAGCACTTAACAAGGTGCCTGGCACATAGTAGGTGCTCACTAAATGCTGGCTGTTGTTCAACAGACTCATTTGGGAGGTCGTGATTGGCAGAACACTGTGACAGCCTCAGTCGTGTTGTCAGGCCTGCCTGTCTCAACTTGTTCAGTGGATTATAACCTCCTTGAAGGTACAAATCATGCTTCATCTGGCAAGCATTTATGGAGCACCTACTGTGTACCTGGCACTGTGATCAGTTCTAAGGATTCACGGCCCCGTCCCAAGGAGGGCACAGACTAGTGGGAGGGATGAGCAGGTCTTTACAGAACCGGGTGAAGAGGCTCAGGGCAGCTAGGGAGCACCAGTGAGGCACCCAAACCCACAGCTCCAGGGATGAGTAGCCATCAGGGAAGGCGGGAGAAAGGTGTTCCATGCAGGACTCAGGCTGGGGTAATTGATCAGTCTGCTAAACCAGTGGGATGAGCAGGGATGCACGGAAGCCAGCCAGGTGAGGAGCGGAGGGAACAGCGTTCCAGGCAGAGGGAACAGCCTATTGGGTGGCTGGGAGTTGAGATCCATGTGGTCCCAAGCAGTGTCACTCGGCAGTTAACAGGTGGGGATGACGTTTTGGCCCAGCTTTTTTGATGGGAGCACACCTGTCTCAATCACCCTGAAGCTTCGTTGGCCCCTGGAGCTTGCAAGGGTCTGGGTTGAGGCTACAAATTTAATTCTTGTCACTGTTTAGAAGATCTCAGGGCCAGTTCCTTCCCCCGCCTTCGGGTTGCCTTTGGCAGAAACCTTGTCATCGCAAAGCAGGGATTAAGTTGCTTTCTTAGCCCTTCTAACTAACTCTTGGCCCAACAGAAAGTCCCTGCCGCGCCTCTGTGACGTACCTGCATCTTCTCGCACCTGGCTTGGCAAGGAAAGGGAAAAGCTGCGATGTTTCCTAGTGTGCGGTGTTGCTCATTTGCATGAAATCCCGGTGGCTGCCTTTTTCCAATCACGCGTCTAGCTGCCAGCTACCTTTTAAGTGGCTCCAAGTTCCCCTCCTGAGAGGTGTCTGGCTGCTAGATGTTTACAGAGGAATCTGGGCCTGTGGACCCACGGCGACCTCCACACAGCATCCTTTCGTGAACGCGCACCTGGGGCAAGTCCTCACTGGTCCCGAGGTCTGACGCCTGCTCAGAACAGAAGCGGCCGCCCCAGACACTGGCTCCGTTGGCAACACATGCTTTCTTTGAAGGGGCTTGGAGTGACAGTGCCAGGCTGTGCTGCAATGTAACTTTGAAAAACATCTTAAAACAGAACATGGCAAGGCGGTTGCTTTTTAAATTTTTTTTAATTTGTGTTTTCTCCAGTTTTTAAATTAGAACAAACTTCATGAGAAAAAATTGGGAAAATGTAAAACATTTGAAAAGGGAAGAAAAGTCACTGAGTCCTCTGCCCTGAGGACAGTCATGCTTATGCATTCGATGTCTTTCTTTTCTGCTTGTTCTTTAGGGATTTTTAAATATCATCTGATGATTCTAAACGTAAGGTCGTTTGTCTTTTTTTTTCATTCAACATTTTCACTTTCCCATGTAATATAAACTCATTGTCAGCTGTTTCCGTGGTTTCAATCATCCTGTGAGTTTATCCCTACAATTTATTGAATCCTTATGGTTCCACTTTTTTCCCTATTATAAAAAAATTCCTTGATGAGCTTCTTGATTTAGGTTCCATGCCTTGTTTGAATTCCCAGAAGTGGGATTTTTTTTTTTTCACCAAAGGCCAGGAATATTTTTATGGCCCTTCATCTGTGTCACTACACTGCATTCCCAAGGGGCCAATATGCATACTTGTGCCGCAGTTTTTTCTTTTATTGTGGTAAAATACACATAACATAAAATTTATTACCTTAACCATTTTTAAGTGTACAGTTCACTGGTATTAAGTATATTCACATTGTTGTATTAATGTTGTATATGCACCACCATCCACCCACAGAATTTTTTCATCTTCCTAAACTGAAACTCTGTCCCCATTAAATACTGTTACTCTCTCCCCTCACCCACCATTCTACTTTCTGTCTCTGTATATTCGACTCCTCTAGGGGCTTCAATATAGGTGGAATCATATAGTATTTGTCTTTTGATGACTGGCCTAATTTGCTTCACATCATGTCCTCAGGGTTCATCCATGTTGTAGCATGTGTCAGAATTTCCTTCCCTTTTAAGGCTGAATACTATTTCACTGGGTGGATGGACCACATTTTGTTTTTTAATTAATTAATTATTTTTGGCTGCGTTGGGTCTTCGTTGCTGCCCGCGGGCTTTCTTTAGTTGTGGCACGAGGGCTCAGTAGTTGTGCTTCGCGGGCTCTAGAGCACAGGCTCAGTAGTTGTGGCACATGAGCTTAGTTGCTCCACGGCATGTGGGATCTTCCCGGACCAGGGCTCGAACCCGTGTCCCCTGCATTGGCAGGCGGATTCCTAACCACTGCACCACCAGGGAAGCCCCTGGACCACATTTTGTTTATTCGTCATCTGCTGATGGACACATGGGCTGCTTCTATATCTTGGCTATTGTGTGTAATGCTGCTATGAACATGTGTGTCCAAATATTTCTTCAAGACCCTGCTTTCAATACTCTGGGGTCTATACTCAGTAGTGGAATTGCTGGATCATATGGTAAGTCTATTTTTAATTTTTTGTGGAACCGCCAAACTGTTTTCCAAAGCAAATGCACCATTTTACACTCCTACTAACGGTGCACAAGAGTTCCAACTTTTCCACATCCTCACCAACGCTTGTTATTGTTATCTGATTTTTAAAAATATATTGATTGATTTATTTAATTTACTTATTTTGGCTGTGCCGCGTCTTAGCTGCGGCATGCACGTGGGATCCAGTTCCTCGACCACGGATTGAACCCGGGTCCCCTGCATTGGGAGCGTGGAGTCTTAACCACTGGACCACCAGGGAAGTCCCTGTTATCTGTTTTTTTAAAAAAATAATAGCCATCCTAATGGATGTGAGGACCAATTTTTAAAAATATATGTAACAGCTTTATGGAGATATAATTTACTGTACAATTCACCCAATTCAAGCATACAATTCAGTGCTTTTTAGTATTATTCATAGAATTGTATACCCATCACCACAATCCATTTTTGAACATTTTTATCACCTCCAAAGAAACCTGTGCCCGTTAGCAGTCACCTCCCCCTGCCAAGTATTCACCCAACACCCCAGGCCCTGAAAACCACGAATCTGCTTTCTGTCTTTCTGGATTTGCCTATTCAGGACATTTAATATAAGTGAAATCATATATTATATAGTCTTTGGGATTAGCTTCTTTTATTTATCACAATATTTTCCAGGTTCATCCACATTGTAGCACGTGTCAGTACTTTATTCCTTTTTCTTGCCAAATAATATTCCTTTGTATGATATACCACATTTTATTTATTCATTTATCTGTTGACGAACATTTGAGTTGTTTCCATTCTTTGGATTTTATGAGTACTGCTGCTCTGAACATTGGTGTACAAGTTTTTGCGAGGACATATGTTTTCATTTCGCTTGGGTACACGCCTAGGAGTGAGATTGCTGAGTCACGTGGTAACTCTTATGTTTAACATTTTGAGAAACCACCAGACTGCTTTCCAAAGCAACTGCACCGTTTTACATCTTCACCAGCTGTGTACGAGGCTTCCAATTTCTCCACCTCCTTTCCAACACTTATTTTTGTCCGTCTCTTTTATTATATCCATCTTAAGAGAGTGAAGTGTTATCTCATTGTGGTTTTGGTCTGGCTAATGATGTTGGGCATCTTCTCATGTGCTCATTGACCATTGATATATCTTTTTTGGAAAAATGCCTATGTAGATCCTTTTTTTTTTTTTCCATTTTTTTTTTTTTTTTTTTTTTTTCTTGCGTTATGCGGGCCTCTCACTGTTGTGGCCTCTCCCATTTGCGGAGCACAGGCTCCGGACGCGCAGGCTCAGCGGCCATGGCTCACGGGCCCAGCCGCTCCGCGGCATGTGGGATCTTCCCGAAACGGGGCACGAACCCGCGTCTCCTGCATCGGCAGGCGGACTCTCAAGCACTGCGCCACCAGGGAAGCCCTGTTTTCCATTTTTAAATTGGGTTATCTGGGGTTTTTTTTGTTTGTTTTTTGTTTTGGCTGCGCTGCACAGCTTGCGAGATCTTAGCTCCCCGACCAGGGATCGAACCCGTGCCCCCTGCAGTGAAAGTGCGGAGTCTTAACCACTGGACCTCCAGGGAATTCCCGGGTTATCTGTCTTTTTATTTTTGAGTTGTAAGAATTCTTTAAATATTCTAGATAAATCCCTTAACAGATATAATGCTTTGCAAATATTTTCTCCTATTCTGTGGGTTGGCTTTTCATTTTTCTCAGTGGTGTCTTTAGAAGCACAAATGTTTTGATTTTGGTGAAGTTCAATTCATCTGTTTTTTTTCCTTTGTCAGTTGTGCTTTTGGTGTCACATCTAAGAAGGCTTTGCCTAACCCAGGTCATGAAGATTTACTCCTATATTTTCTTGTAAGAGTTTTATAGATTTAGCTCTCACTTTGGGCCAAGGTGTTTAAACAGAGGACTGAAGTAACTTCTCCTCAGTGCATAAGGGAGACTGTGACAGTGACAGAGGTGGCAGCAGCGGGAAAGGCCTCCTGGGGAATCTGGGACCAGGGCAGAACAGCCAGAGGGAAGAAAGCAGATGTGGGAAAGGGGTGTAGAGAAGTTCTGTGCCGCTCTGGGGAATGGGAGGGCTCCCTCTCTTGGTCATTCATTAGTCCATCGGTTTTTCTGTTCTTAGGCGTTGCTTGCTGACACCTGTCAGGGCAGATGAGGATGTAGGCGGCTGTCCTCCCCACCCGCCCTGCTCCCCAGCCGCATGCCCATCCCGGCCTCCCAGATCTGAGTTAACTGTGGTGGATCTGGAGCCATTGTGAGCACTCCTGCGGCATAAAGGTGGCAGCTGGGCAGAGAGGAGGGCAGGGTGGGGCCTGAAGATCCCACATCTTGACGTCAGCAGGGTGGGGGAGGGGAGCAGGACTAAAGCCGATGGAGAGGCCACTGGGAGAGGGGGGATTGAGCAGAGGGGGCCGAGGAGGGGGCCCAGGGTGGGCTGGAAGGAGCAGCCCAGGAGCAAGACCCAGGAGGCAGAGCCAGGAGTGTGGGCTGCACGGAAGCCTGGGGAGGGGGCTTCCAAGTAACAGGGGTGATCCATGGCCCAGGAAGTAAGGCAAGGCGTGGTCCTCTGGCTGTGACCACAAGGGGCTCTTGGTGAGGAGGCTTTGCAAGAGCAGCTTCTATTGAGTGGCCCAGAGAAGCTGAATTGCAGTGGACTGAGGGTTAAATTGGGAGATGAGACCATGGGGCCAACAGATACAGACTTCTCTTAAGAACTTTGGATCAAACAGAAGTTAGGTGGAAGCAGGAGAAAGAGAGGGGTTCAGGGGGCATTGTGTTAGGATTGCAGGGGGGCTAGAAACAGGCATATCTCCAGACTCCAGGGGTCTGAAATCACTGGGAGGGAATGAGACCAAAAGGCACAGGTGGAAGGTTTGGCTTTGTTGGAGTGCAGTAAAAGAAATGACTTTCTAATGGTAGAGCAGGCTTCTTCAGGATGTGGCAACATCCCATTGCTGGAGATAGTTGAGCAAAAAGAGATGGCTGCCTGTCAGGGGTGTTACACTGCAGATTCCTGTGCAGCGAGACAAACGGGCCTAGTTAAGGGATGGCAAGTACCTGGGAAGCATGCCCGCATTGTCCTCTCCTGTGTCCTTGACAGGCATCACTAATTAATCATGGCACACCCAGCACGGTGCTCCAGGCAGCCTCTAACGATCCATCCAAGATAGTATACGCAGCACAGCCATTCTGCTCTCCCTGGACCAGGATTCTGACGCTCCCTTCCCTTCTGTAAAATGGGTCCACGTCTTCCCACTGCAGGGAAAGCTTACGAGATCACCTACGTGCGGCTGAAGTTCCACACCAGTCGCCCTGAGAGCTTCGCCATCTACAAGCGCACCCGGGCCGGCGGTCCCTGGGAGCCCTATCAGTACTACAGTGCCTCCTGCCAGACGACCTACGGCAAGCCTGAGGGCCAGTACCTGCGCCCCGGCGAGGACGAGCGCGTGGCCTTCTGCACCTCCGAGTTCAGCGACATCTCCCCACTGAGCGGGGGCAACGTGGCTTTCTCCACCCTGGAGGGCCGGCCCAGTGCCTACAACTTTGAGGAGAGCCCCGTGTTGCAGGTCAGAGAGGAGTGGGGCTGGGCAGGGGCAGGGTTGGGGCAGGGGCTGGGCTGGACACTCGGGTCTAGGGGACCACAGGGAAGTCTAAAAGGGCAGGATGACACAGGGGACTGTGAGAGCTCCCGTGGTTTTCAGATTTGAAACAACAGGAGCTTTTGTTGTATCTGAATCTTTTGTGGATGACTGATAATGAAATAGATGGAAGAGGGTGCCCTGTGACAGCCACCAACTCAGCTGACCCCTTCCTTGGGCAGGTGTGGAAACTGAGGCCCGGAGTGGGGAAGGGACTTCCCAAGGGCACGTGTGGGTTGGTGGAAGGGCCCAGCGCAGACCCTGAGGGTCCTGACTCCTAGCTGGAGCTTCTGCTAGAGCTACCTGCTGGGAGCCCCGCTTCCCCGCTCTGTGATGGTTGGCGTTGCCTGCCCTGTGTGTCTCCAAGGGCTGTGACGGGGATGAAAGGGAAAACACGAAAAGAACGTGAGTCTGGAGTCATAGAGTCCTAGGATCTGTGCTGTCAGGCAGAGCTATTCAGCAGAACTTCCTGCAGCGACAGAGATGATTCCTAGCAGCACCCTCCGGTATGGCAGCCACGAGCCACGTGTCTATCTGTAGAACACATGAAATGTGACTAGCACGACTGAGGAATTGAATTTTCATTTTTATTTCATTTTAATGAAGTTTAAACAGCCACATGGGGCCAGCAGCCGCCACGTTGGACAGCCAACTATAAAGTGACCAGCACAGTGCGTGTCCTAGAAGAGATGCTCATTCACGCTTTGAAGATAAGAGTTCATGGTAGCTCACCCGTCTCATCCTCATGTGCAGAGAGCATGGCAGGCTTGTGGCTGTGTGCATCCATACAGGGCCCCCATCCTGCCCACCTGGGTCTACTCAGCTTTGTGGCCCTACCAGTATAAGCACCCACGCATGTCCACATTTCTGTGCGTTAGTGACGGTTCATCTGTGGATGTGGTGGTCTGTTTGATGTTTCGGGACATTGGACGGCCCCCTAGTCCACTTCCCTGCGTTCCGACAGACCTCTGCCGAGAAAAACTGCTATCTTCCCTCGACATATTCAGAGCATTTCCTTTGCCTGTCTGGGATAATGAGGGGGCTGGGATTAGAATCCCGTTTGTTTCTGGAGGGAACACTGAGGCCCAGAAAGAGGTTGTGCCACACCCAGGCTGTCCAGCACAAGAAAACACGGGGTCAGCTGGCTTGAGGTCCCCAAGACCACCCTCAGCTTCATTGATTCACTGGAAGGACTCACAGAACTCAGAAAAGCCGCTGTGCTCACGGTGATGACTTATTACAGTGAAAGGATACAGACTGAAACCAACAAAGGGAACAGATACATGGGACAGGTCCAGGAGAGACCACGCATGGGGCTTCTGGGTGTCCTCTCCTAGTGGAGTAGTGGGGACAGTGCTGATTTCTCCCAGCAACTGCATGTGACAAGTGCATTGCCAACCAGGGAAGCTCACCTGTGCCTTGGAGTCCAGGGTTTTTATTGGGGGTCAGCCACATGCACATGGCGGACTGCCTATGGCTGACCTTGATCTCCAGCCCCTCCAGGGAGCAGGTGGATTCTGTGTGGCCCAAGGCCTCCCCATAAATCACATTGTCAGCATTGACCATCTGGGGTGGCCCAGGGCCCCAGGTGAACAAAGTTACTCTTATCAAGGAGGACGTTCTGAGGGCTTGCAGTTGACCCCCCAGGAGTGGGCGGCAAAGGTCAGAACTCTCTCAGGCAAGGTTAATCCTTTCTGGCACAAAGTCTCATCTCCAGACGCCCAGGCCCTGCTTATCCCATTAAAAACATTCACTTGTGGGCTTCCCTGGTGGCGCAGTGGTTGAGTGTCCGCCTGCCGATGCAGGGGACACGGGTTCGCGCCCCGGTCCGGGAAGATCCCACATGCTGCGGAGCGGCTGGGCCCGTGAGCCATAGCCACTGAGCCTGCACGTCCGGAGCCTGTGCTCCACAACGGGAGAGGCCACAACAGTGAGAGGCCCGCGTACCGCAAACAAACAAACAAACAAACAAAAAGTTCACCTGTGATCATCACATGATTCTGTTGAAAATGACAATTTCTTCTCCATGGGGCTCCAAGCTCTGTAGATTAGAAAACATCGGCCAAGGTCATCTGAAGACAAGCACAAGGGCGGGGCACCTGCTCTGCCTGCATCTGTGCTATCTGGACAGAGGGGCCCCTTGACTTGTTGCCGCTTATGTCCTGGATGCTGTCCCTAACGGGAAAACAGCCTTTTCAGAAATGAGACCCCTGCAGCCCCCAGGCAGAAGGACAGAGAAGGTCAGAGAAGGACAAAAAAAGCCAAGCCCCCCCCCTTCTCTCCCCTCTGGGCACCCCCAGGGTGGTGCTTCCTCTAAGGACGTGGATCATTGGGGGTGTGGGGTAACGAAGGATGTGTCCATGCAGCTGCTGTGTCTTGGGTCCTGCTGTCCTCCGTGGGGGCCAAGGACCTTGGGGAGAAGGCTGACCCCCTCTGGGCTGCTTGGAGACGAAGCTCCTGCCTGCCGCTTCTGCAGTTAATGCTGCATTCTGGCTCCCACGTCTGTCCAGAGTCAACCCGAGAGCCCACTTGTAGTTTCAGCTGAGCCACTGCAAGTTGCACAAGGTCCTTGCCTCTGTGTATTGGGGCTCCGGTTTGCCCCCAGAGTTACCTCTAAGGCATCAGGGAGTGACCCGTACAATTTGGGCTAAGGGAACAAATTCCCCTTCTCTCTCCCAGCTCCCTTCCTGGTGTCTCAGGGAGATTTTGATGCTGTTCCTATCACCATTGTCTTCAAGACTGATGGAGCAGGTCATAGGCTGCAAAGCAGATGCAGGAACCCAAAGAGGGGTCACTGCAAGGCCGAGACCTTGGGCTGGTCATTGCCCTCTGGGCTCCATTAGTATGATGAGGGCGTTGGAGTAGATGCAGGAAGGCAGGCTACCTAGTAGCGAAAGCTGGGACCCTAGGGGTCAGATAGACCCGAATCCCAGCTCTGCGTGCACCAGCCGTGCGACTAGGAAGCAGAGTACTTACCCTCACTGATCCTCAGTCTTCTCATCTGTAAAACATGGGTAAGAATAACACCTCCCTGTGGGGTTATGGTGAGGACCTGAGCCATAACCACACAATAAGCGTCAGCTACTGCACCTTCCAGCTTGGACATCAGCTGGTTTGGGTTCTCTAGGGGCACTTTTTCTGCAGAAAGAAAAGACTCTTAGACCATCAGTTTGTGCTCTGCTGGGTTCCCACCCCGGGCCTTAGCCCCTTGCTCCTCAGCTCCTTCAGGGACCGACCAGCAGCATCAGTACCACCTGGGCACGTGTGGAAATACAGAGTCTCGGGCCCCACCTCTGATCAGAAGCTGCGTTTTAATCTGATCCCTGAATGCACACTGACATTTGGGAAGTGATTCAGGGAGTGACTCCCCGGAGGTTTACAAACTCAAGCTGAGCGCTGAGGTCCCTTCTGAAGCTTTCTGGTTCTGGACCTCTCCCTGGCTGAAGCATCCTCAGGCAGAGGCCCTGGGCCCCAGGCCACGGGCTCGAGAGTTGCTGAGCCCAAGGGGATCGGAGAGGCCCGCTGGCCTGAGTCAGGCTGGGGTGAGAAGTCAGACTTTGCCAGTTCATTTTCTGTCCCGATGAGCCTGATTGCTAAACCAGCAGCTGCTGGGCTGAATTAAAATGCTGATTAACATTCAGCTGGAGCTACCTCTGATTATAACAGCAGGCAGATGGAAATGTCAGCTTTCACGTGGGCTCTCCCCCACTTCCCCACCAGCTCTTCCAGGGGGAAGCCTCTCATTCCGCCACCAGCAGGTATTTATCGAGTGCCTGCTGTGTGCCAGGCAGAGCCCGGGCTGGGAATGCAGCGAGAACCAGGGGCCCTGAGTCCTTGTTCTCTTGGGGCTGTGTTCTGGTGGAACAGATGTCACCTGGGGCAGGTGCCTTGTCTGTGGGAGCCTGATACTTGGAACGTGAGAAGCCTATAAACCCAGGGCCCACCCCACACCAGGGTGCTGGGATGCATCTTCCCTCAGCTGCCCTCTAGAACAGGGGTGCGGTCCCTCTGAGGAGTCAGGTAACCTGCGTGACACGGTTTTAGATGGGCTGCTCCGGCAACTCGACCACGTGCCAGACTCCGTGCCCCGCCGCTGACACTGGCCGTCCTCCTCCAGCACCCTCCTGGAGCCGACATTATTCCTTGTCCTGTTTCACAGATGGGGAAATGGAGGCTCTGAGACATTGAGCAAATTCCCCAAAGTTGCACAGTTAGGAAGGGGCCGGGCATCCAGGTTGGTGTGACCCAAAAGCACAGGCTCCTTATTTCTGCATTGTTCTCGGAATTTGTCTGTGTCTGGCCTGTCCCTGTGTCCCAGAAGATGCCCCGGGGAGCCGGCAGACACTCAGGAACCTGCTAATGGCACCCTTTCCCTTCCACCTTGTCCCCCAGGACTGGGTCACCAGCACCGAGTTCCTCATCTCCCTAGACCGGCTCAACACGTTTGGGGATGACATCTTCAAGGACCCCAAGGTGCTGCAGTCCTATTACTACGCCGTGTCCGACTTCTCTGTGGGCGGCAGGTAGGCGGGAAGCAGGGCAGCGGCCGGGACGCTGGACGGGGTGGCTGCCACGTGGGCTCACCCGGTGGCTACCGTGGAGGGTAAAGAAACCACTTCTGGTGCTCCAGGGGGAGAAAGAGCAGAAGCCTGGTT
>NW_006779962.1:3452049-3468979 GCF_000442215.2 Lipotes vexillifer | reverse complement strand
AAAACCCTGGTCCCCGGGCTCGGCATTCGAGGCCTTCGTGACCCGCCTGCCTCCCGCCTCCCAGCACCGTTCCTGCTGCTTTTCCCACGTCAGCTGTGTTTCCGCTGCCGTCGGCGGGACACACCAGCCCTTTGCACCTGTGGTTCCTTCTGCCTGGTGGTCCGTCCCCCTTTCTTTTCTTTCTTCCTTTTTTTTTTTTGCATCTGACAGTACATTCATTCACGCCGCCTGTGCCCGTGTGGGGCAATGTTCCACACTCTCGTCTAACACATAGAACCTGCTTAAATTTCCCGTCGGACCACCGTGCTGTGGGATGTGGGCTCCAAATGAAGCTGGTTAACAGTGGCCATAAGCAGGCGCGGGACCCCAGGCTTTCAAAGCTTTGCTTCTTTCATCAGCATTCATGAGCTTATAACTGATGGAGCCCATCAACCCCATTCTTCCCCAAATCTTCCAGTAAACTTGGGTAGAGTAGGGCTTCCTGGGGACCCAAGCATGTTTTTTGTTTTTTGTTTTATTTTGCGGTACACGGGCGTCTCACTGTTGTGGCCTCTCCCACTGCGGAGCACAGGCTCCGGACGCGCAGGCTCAGCGGCCACGGCTCACGGGCCCAGCCGCTCCGCGGCGTGTGGGATCATGAACCCGCAGTCCCCTGCATCGGCAGGTGGACTCTCAACCACTGCGCCACCAGGGAAGCCCGCAAGCATGTTTAATAAGGCTTTGAGGCATCTCCAAACAGAACGAACGGTTCAGGCCACTCCAAAGCCCCACGGCCAGTGACCCAGAAAGGTCACCGAGGAGGGAGGCACCGCACTTCTGCCCCCTTCTCATGTGAGGAGAGTTGGGCTGTTCCATCGGGACCCCGGGCCCTGGCCTACATACTCCTGCAGCTTCGATCAGTGCACATTGTAGTTTAAGCATCTCGCCTCTCCAAGAAGCAGGGGCCATCCTGTACACACGTGGCCACTTGGTACTGGGGCCTCCAGGCACAAATGACGTCTTCAATGTAAACACTCCCTCATCAGGCTCCTTCTTGGAAAGGAGAGAGGAGACAGATGTGTTCCCGCCCCAGGCAGACAGTAACCAGATCAGTCCCCAGTAATCACGTCGCACGCCCCAGATTAACAAGGATAGGAAGCCAGGGCAGGGTGTGCTGGCTGTCAGGGAGACCACCCTGCAGGTGGGGACCCTGTGGGAGGTCGGGGGGACCACCCTGCAGATGGGGACCCTGTGGGAGGTCGGGGGGACCACCCTGCAGATGGGGACCCGGCGAGGCTGGAAACGTGAGGGACAAGCATCCCAGGTGGAAGAGCCAGCATGTACGAGACCCAGGCTTGAGAAACGAGGCAACAGCTCTGCAGCTGGAACGGGGGGCGTGGAGACGGCCGGAAGATTGTCGGGGCCATGGACCAAGTTTATGCAGTCAGTGGGGAGCTGCTGAGGATTTGGCCAGGGTAGTGACAGGGTCGGATTTCTAAGACACGCCAACCCCTAACATCGCAGGGGGGCAGATAAGAGGAGAGAGAAGCAGCTGGTTGGGCAGAGCTGGTGCTAGGATGGGAGAGGTGTGGATCTGAAAGCTATTTAGGGTGGGAAGCCAGCTCCACGTGGGAGTGGTGGCCCATGGGGGTAGGGGGCGAGGGGCTTCCAAAATTCAAGGACGTTTAGGTGGCGTTCGGAGAGGTGAGGATGTCTGGGAAGGGAGCACGGGCGCAACTGCCTACACGCAGGGTGTCTGCACCCTCTGGAGGCTGGGAGTGAAGGGGAAATGGGGGGTGTCTGTGGGGGCCCCTCTGCTTCTCTTCCTCCCCCGCCACTCCCACACTTGATTCAGGTCAAACCGCCCGGGAGCAGGGCCTCTCCAAGGATGGTGGATGGCGGTGAGCTGCAGCGTCTGCCGTCAGGGGGCTTCAGGACAGAGAACATCCGGGCCCCAGCTGCCAGAGCCAGACCACCCTCAGGCCAGCAGCTGGCTGGGGGGCAGTGGCCCGGCAGCCTGTGTCCCACAGTGGCCTGTAGGAATTTCACTCCTTCCCTTGGGATCAGAGGGCTTCGTGGAGGAGGGAGTGTTTGCAACATCCCCTTGGGGCTGTGGATGGTCCCTTGTCCCAAGACGGGTGACCACTGTCTCCCAAGACTGCCTGGTGCCCGCCTCACCCCTGCCGGAAGTTCTGGGCATTACCTGCCTACCCTGAGCTCCCAGGGAGGCCAGGCGAGGAAACAGTGCTCTGTGACCTTCCCAAGCCCTGTGTCCCCAGTACCACGGGTACTGGCAGTGTTCTTCAACATCCACTTGGGACGGAGCGTGGAACATAGCTCATGGGGAGACACCAGGTGGCCATAGAGGAATGTCTAGGAGCTCAGGGTCTGCGTGGAGTAGGAGAGAACGGGGTTCAGATTCTAGCTCTGCCGCGTAGCGTTCGTCACCTCATGGTCTGAGCCTCAGTTTCCTCATCTGTGCAACGTGCATAGTTATGGGCCCTCCTGCTGCAGTGGTGGAACTCCAGAGACATGATGTGAGCTGATTGCTCTGTTGGGGGCCGCTACAGAGGAAGGCTGGGAGCTGGGAGCCATGGCCATCCTCTGTGTGCCTCAGCCTGGCCACCCGGGATGGGGGCGATGACCCCACCGGCTCAGGCTCAGCTGAGCACGCTGTGTGGCCCCCTGAGCACCTTTGTTCCTGCCTGATTCTGCCTGTCTGACTCTGCAGGAGGGGGAGTGGGGCAGGCCCAGGGCTGCCCTCAAAGGCACAGGCTCACTGGGGTCTTGAGATGAGCTGGGGGCTGCCCTGTGTAAGGCGCAATCTCCTTCTCATCCCTTTAGACACGAAGGAGGGGGCATGAGGCGCCTCCCCGGCTGCCTCCACGTCCCACCCACTGCCCTGAGAGCTGGCCCACCCTCTAGCCAGGAGACTGAGATGACTTATTCCTGGGTCCCCCTCGGCCCCTGGGTGTGGTGCCTTCAGTGGCAGCATCGAGAACTTGACCATTACTAACTGGTGGCCTCGGGCAGCCTGTCTGTGCCTCTGTTCCTCCGTCTGTTAAATGGGGATCATAGTGGGCTTGTGAAGACGCGCTGGGTTTACACGTGTACAGAGCTCAGAACAGCCCAGCGCGGTCGGTTCCGTTACTGTTGCCCCGGGCACACAGCAGGAGTTCAATAAAGCTCCGTAGCTGAGCGGCAGAATGAGGAGCTCACCCGAAGGTGGGGCTACGTGGTGATGAGCCCCTTCTCCGCCGGCACCCCCCCAGCTTCCGGACACCCCCCACCCCCATGTTCTTTTTCCAGGTGCAAGTGCAACGGGCACGCCAGCGAGTGTGGCCCCAACGAGGAGGGCCGGCTGGTCTGCCGATGCCAGCACAACACCGTGGGCACGGACTGCGAGCGCTGCCTGCCCTTCTTCCAGGACCGCCCGTGGGCCCGGGGCACAGCCGAGGCGGCCAGCGAGTGTCTGCGTGAGTGTCCTGGGACTTCGGTGGCCGGAGGCCGGGGGTGCAGGCCAGGAGACAAACTCCCCATCCCTGGCAGCGGGGCTGCTCCTGGAGGGCCTGGCCGCAGCTTTTGGGGCTCTAAATCCTGTGCAGGTATGAGGAGGAGCTGAGGGGGGTGCTGGAGGGGCCACGTGATCCTCCGTCCTCACCCCCCCCAGGCAGCCCCTCAGACCCAGTCTCCCCAGGTAGAGGCATGCGTGGCAGGAGGGCTGAGAAGGACCCCCAACTTGTTCCTTTGTGTCAGCTGCTCCAGCCACAGCTGTCGATCAAAGCCAGGCCACCCCAGGTCCTGGGGTTGCTGACCTGCCCACCCAGCCTCTCCTGCAGGCCCCTAGGCAGCCCTTCGCTGGCCCGGCCCCCATGCGACATGGCTGGCACTGCCTAACCTCACAGACACGCTGGAGAGGATGTTGCCATCATACTTTTTCCAGGGATGGGGGCCGCGCATGGGGTGGGGGGCTCCTCCCAGCCTGGCATGCCCCTCCAGCTTCCCTCTGTCCCCAAGCCCTGCCCTCTGACAGTCATCTGGCTTGCTCCGGGCTCCCATGTGTGTGGCTGGTCGTCGCTGGGCACCAGACTCCACCTAGCTCTGCTGCTGGCAGGAGGCATGTCTTCATGTGCAGGCGCTCCTGACGGCTCAGCCTCTGGACCCACTGTGCTCCTGGGGCTTGGGCTGCTGGCATGTAGAGCTGGGGTGGGGAGAGGACGGCTTGTTCCATGGAACAGGATGCTGTCTGCAGGAGCTTCCCGGGGCCACTGTGGCCCTAATGAGTTCCTGCTGCCCTTGCTGGCCTGCCTCCACCAGGAAGTCCTCTCGGGGTCAAGGAAGCTGGCTGGCTCACCCATTCTGAGTCTGGGGCTCTCTCCATGGTGGGGACACAAAAGGCCAGATTGCTTCTCCCGTCAGGTCCTCACCCCTGAGGTCACGTCTCTGTCCTCCCGGCCTGGAACCTGCGGTTCGTGCCTGATCCCTCGCGCTCCCCAGTCCGGGCAGCCCCTGAGCCGCATTCACATCCCCCCCCAATCCATCTGACTGTGTCCTTCAACACGGTCGACACTGTGGTCCGGCCGGTCACCCCTCCTCTGAGCATCTGAAGCCCCCGCCTCCCTGCTCTCCCAGCCCCCATACCCTGCCCGCCACCCAGCTGAAGGCACTTTCAAGTGCAGATGTGATTCCACGGAGCCCCTTGCTCCAAGGTGAAGTCCACTGACCACGGCTGGCTGCCCAGCCTCCCTGGATCAAGCCCTGGCTGACCCCTTGACCTCATAACTGCCCCTGCGCCCCTCCCTGTCCCGGCACAGTGCACAACGCCCCCACCCTCTGCCCTGCCCATCACATGACATGCCACCCTCCCACGCCACACTGGGTGAACCTTGCTTCTCTGCCTGTGCCATAACTGTCCTCTGCCCTCCTGTCTGGGACTCTCCCTTCCCTTTCCTCCCCTCCTTTGCCTGGACACTTCCTTCCTGCTCACCCTTCAGGTCCCACTTAGCTGTGGCTTCCTCCGGGAAGGCAGCTGTAGGGCCCTCCTTTCACCTCCCGGAGCCTCCCTGCCTCTCCCATCACAGCCCTTCACCTGCAGGATATTCACCTGCTTGCTGCATCTGACCTCCATCAACAGTGGGACCATGTGTGCGGGCACTGGTCCACACCATGCTGGGCTCACCACGGGAGCCAAGATGGAGCCGATCTTTGGTACATACTTTTTTTTTTTTTAACATGAATGTACTTTGTTTTTTTTATTTATTAGTTTTGGCGGCATTGGGTCTTCGTTGCTGTGCGAGGGCTTCTCATTGCGGTGGCTTCTCTTGTTGTGGAGCACGGGCTTTAGGTGTGCAGGCTTCAGTAGCTGTGGCACGTGGGCTCAGCAGTTGTGGCTCGCGAGCTCTAGAGCGCAGGCTCAGTAGTTGTGGCGCACGGGCTTAGTTGCTCCGCGGCATATGGGGCCTTCCCGGACCAGGGCTCGAACCCATGTCCCCTGCATTGGCAGGCAGATTCTTAATCACTGTGCCACCAGGGAAGTCCCTTTGGTACATACTTTTTAAAAATGTAGGAAGAGTAAGCTGGGACGAAGTGAGAGAGTGGTATGAACTAATATATACTACCGAATGTAAAATAGATAGCTAGTGGGAAGCAGCCGCATAGCACAGGGAGATCAGCTTGGTGCTCTCTGACCACCTAGAGGAGTGGGATAGGGAGGGTGGGAGGGAGACGCAAGAGGGCAGAGATACAGCGATATATGTATATGTATAACTGATTCACTTTGTTATAAAGCAGAAACTAACACACCATTGTGAAGCAATTATACTCCAGTAAAGATGTTTTTTAAAAAATGTATTTAGTGAATGAAAGGTGACTTGTGTTTTCCATGCTTCTGAGTGACCTCATGGTCACTGGGGATCAGATTCACATACTCTTATGGCTCAGAGGATCCACAGGAGATCTTGGAGGGAGCCACGCTGCCACTCGAGAAGGTAGCCAGTCTGTGATCCATGACCAGGTGACTGTACATCCTGGCTTGCCTGGGAGGGTCCTTTGTGTGGGTATATTTATTAATGGTGCCCCCTTTGTTCTCGAGAGTGTCCTGTTTTGGAAGATCAATTGACTGGTCTCCAGATCCTTGATCAAGCCAGGCCTGAACTCCATCCTTGCCCTTCCTCCAGCTGCCTGCTCACTCACTACAAGGAAGCTGATTGACCCATACTCCCATCCTACCATGTGCCACGGCCCCTCTCACACACCCTCCCCCACCTCCTGCCCACAGCTTGCAACTGCAGCGGCCGCTCTGAGGAGTGCATGTTTGACCGGGAGCTCTTCCGCAGCTCGGGCCATGGTGGGCATTGCCTCCGCTGCCGTGACCACACAGCCGGGCCACACTGTGAGCGCTGCCGGGAGAACTTCTATCGCTGGAAGCCACAGATGCCATGCCAGCCCTGTGACTGCCACCCAGCAGGTGAGTGGGCCGCGCTGCCCCGGCCCCCACCCTCGCCCACCGCCACGGGCTCCTGCTGCCCTGTGCCCTTCCTCCCCAGGCTCCCTGCACCTCCAGTGCAATGACTCCGGCACCTGCATCTGCAAGCCCACGGTGACGGGCTGGAAGTGTGACCGCTGCCTGCCCGGGTTCCACTCGCTCAGTGAGGGCGGCTGCAGGTGAGGGCGGTGGGGACAGTGGGTATAGATGACCCAGCAAGGGCGCACGGCGGCAGATTTGGACTGAATGATGGGAAGCAGGAGGGAGAGTCCCAAGCCCCTCGGAAGGCAGAGTTGGCAGCAGGTGGTTACCCGGGGGCGGAAGAGGAAGAAGGGATGAAGGCTGACCCCCTGGGGTTCTGCTTCAGGCACCTGGGCGCAGGGAGGCCATTCATGGCAAGGGGAGCACAGGGTGGGGAGAGGCTGAGTCTGCAGTGCTCGTGGGGCATCCAGGGGGACAGAGATGGGCAGGGGCTACTGGGGTCTGGACATAGAAGAGGGTCTAACACTTTACTATCACTTGATTGAGAAAATACACAGTGACCCCCCCCAAAATAAAGCCCTTATAAATTCAGAAGTATTATTAAATGACCTTGGCTTTGGTTCAATTGCACCAGTCTCCTTGTGTATTTGAAAGGCAGTGGAAATGCCACTGAGGAGGTTTGGGGAGTCTCAGATCTCTCTCAAAATACTCAGTCGTTCAGGCATAAAACTGGCCATTCGGTGGGGACCTGGATGCTTCCCCAGGGTCTCTATGGCCTCTGGGCCTCTGTACATGCCACTCCTACCCTGGAGCATTCTCTTCTCTCTCAACACCCTGCCTCTCCCCGGCCTGTGTCTGAACAAAGTCCTACTCATTCTTTAATTTTCAGCCAAGGTACAACTCCCCACCTTGTTCCCACTCCAGACACCTCATTGGTGCTGCCACAGCCTCTTCTTGTACATTCTCTCCCATAGCTTGTATCAAAGTACGGCATCTACCTGTTTGCCTGTCCATCCTCACTGGACTCTAGGCTCTGTGAGGACAGGGACCGTGTCTTACCAGATGGGGGGATGGATGGATGGATGGGTAGATGGATGGGTGGGTGGATGGAAAATGCATGGATGGGTAAGTGAATAGGTGTGTGGGTGGGATGGATAGAAGGATGGAAGGATGAATAAATGGATCAGTGGTTGGAAGGATGCACAGATGGATGAATGAGTGGATGGATAAGCAGGTGGGTAGGCAGATGGATCACTGTTCAGGTGAGTGGATGGGTCACTTCCTTCACTCAGTGGGAACAGTAGAGCCAGGGGGCAGGCTCTTGGGTCAGGCTGCCTCCTGTTCCTCTCGGGCGTGGGGAAGGATAGAGAGATTCCTTCCAAGGAGGGTGGGTTATTCCCACTCTGGATTTGCTCGTTGGACGCTTTCCTCTTGTCCTCTCTCTTTGGCAGACCCTGTACCTGCAATCCCGCTGGCAGCCTGGGCACCTGTGATCCCCGCAGTGGCCGCTGTCCCTGCAAAGAGAATGTGGAAGGCAACCTGTGTGACAGGTGGGTGAACCGATCCAGTAATAAGCCTGCTGGAAGTGACCTCAGTGGTGGTGGGAGGAGCAGGGGCCATCATCCTCCCAGACTTGGGCAACCCCACCACCTGGCAGCCTTCCTGGAGCACCATGGATCTGACACCCAGGAAGTTATCTAAAGACTTTACAACACCATTTATGCTTTGACCCACCACCACTGAGAGTTCATAAGCTGTGAAAATACATCTTTTTTCTCCTAGCTCAGAATCCTGAAAAGAAAGAGCTAGAAAGGATAGGAGAGACCATCTAATCCAGGGAGAGCAGATACATGGTACTCGTACCACAACCCTCCCATCTCACACTCAGGGCAGACATCACTAATAGAGTGCTACCACAACCCTCCCATCTCACACTCAGGGCAGACATCACCAATGGACCACAGCAGTTTACCATGAGCTCTACTGTAACCTCAGAATCCTTCTCTACGCCCTGCTCCAAGAAGCTGCCACCAGTTGAGCTGAGATTCAAGCTTGTTTGCCATCCTTGCCATCCTATCATGGTACAAGCGGAGCTTCTAAGGCTCAACGAGGCAGAAGGACTTTTCCCTGCCCTTCCTCCTTCATGTGTTTAGGGGGCCTCCTAGCCCCAGCAATGGGCTGGCAGACAAATGTGGGTTTACGTCCTTGGGCACACTCTGTCCCCTCTTCCTGGCTTCATCTCCAACCTCTGAAGCCTTTGCAGCCAGCATGGGGTGTGCCAGGGCCTCTTTGATCCTCTGGCCATGCGCCATGTGTGGGGAACCTGACACGACAGTATATTGTCAACTCTACTCTTGCCAGACTATGTTGGGCCTCTACTGGCTCAGGAAGAAGCCCGGCCTTGACTCTCACCTTGTCCACGTGGGGCCTGTGGGTCCCGGGCTGGGAGGTGGACTCCCTGCTGGGTCTTCCTCCCCCAAGACCCCTCAAGCTGAAGAGACAGAGTGGAGTTGGCGGACTAGATCCCACTAACTCTACTCCACTGCCTCGTACCTTGAGGAGGTCTGCCTCTGAGCCTCACTTTACCTGTTTGTGAGATGGGGGGCTGGTGAGATGTGTTCGTTGGAGCTGGCCCAGCTTTGGGGTAATTGGCAGCTTCTTATGAATTGGATTCCTCCACCTGGGTCGGCCCGAACGGAGCCCCCATGGTGCAAACCAGGAATATGTGTTTGTAAAAGGCCTCTGCAGGGCTCCTGGGAGAAATGGCTGATTCTGGGGCTGGGGCGGGGAAAACACAGGATGAGCCCGAAGCATCTTGTAGAAAGCAGGGAAGTGCTTCAAAACAAAACCAGACAAAGACAAACCCAGAAAACCCCAAACCAGGATGGGGGCCCGTGTCAAACGGACATGAGCGCCAACCTGAAAGAGTTCCCAGAACTGGAACAAAATAAATAACAACAATATCGGATTATAACCCAAAGTATAAAATAAACATCCACGAGTCCACACTGATATAAATAGATGAGTGAATAAATAAATAAAGGGGGATGAAGGGACAAATCTTCCTGGCAGAAGAATTCCACATTATAAATGGAGAAGGGATGAGGGAAATATTAAAGCGCTGTTACAGTATCAGAGTAACGATCACTGTAGGCCAGAGCCGCTGATGAATGCTGAAATTCGTGGGCAGAACTTGAGGGAGAAACAGGATATTTGCCTGGCCCCCAAATATCTCCCTGAAAATATTCACTAATTACTGTGGTGCTTTCACCATAGCTCCACGATTCTTTGATTACTGCCCCCCTCCCAGAGGTGGAGCTTAATTCCCTTTCCCTTGACCCTGGGCTAGATTTAGTGACTTGCTTTTGACGACCAGAATGTGGCAGTTTTGCAGTGGAGAGACCTGGCAGGGACTTCCCTGGTGGTCCAGTGGTTTAGACTCCGCACTCCCGATGCAGGGGGCCCGGGTTCGATCCCTGGTCAGGGAACTAGATCCCACATGCCACAACTAAGAGTTCGCGTGCAGCAACTAAAGATCCCGCACATGGCAACGAAGATCCTGTGTGCTGCAACTAAGACCTGGCGCAGCCAAATAAATATTAAAGAAAGAAAGAAAGAAAAGAAAAGAAACCCGGCAGGCAGCGCCTTAACTAAATGGTGAAGGTTAACTTTACCAGTGATGTCATACGTGACCAGTGATGTCATACATTACCACTGACATCACACAGGTATCATTTACCCTGATATGATGTGAGAAGACGGGCACTTTGCCTCTATTTCTTCCCCAAACCCACAGCCCCAGTCTAATCTTGAAAAACACCAGACAAACCCAAATGGTGGACATTCTACAAAATATCTGACCAGTACTGTCAAAAGTGTCTGGGAAAGACCGAGAAGCTGTTACAGATGAGATTAAGGGCACCGCTAAATGCAATGCCATGTCCTGGATGGGATCCTGGAGCAGAAAACAGACGTTCGTGGAAAAGGGGGAGAAATCCTAATAAAGTCTGGGGTTTAGGAAATAACGTTAATCGGTGTTAATTTCTTGGCTTTGATAAACGTACCCTGGTAATGGCAGATGTTAACTTTAGGAAAAGCTGGGTGAAGAGGCCATGGCAACTCGTGTCTACAATCTTTGCAACTTTTCTGTAAATCTGAAATTAAAACAACTTTCCCCAGTGATTCTGGGCTCCGGGTAGTCTAGCTGGGATCCCCCGAATGTAGCCAATTCATCTGGCCCCCGTGGGCGTGTCCGCCTCCATTGCAGATGTCGCCCGGGTACGTTTAGCCTGCAGTCCCACAGCCCAGCCGGCTGCAGCAGCTGCTTCTGCTATGGCCACTCCAGGGCGTGTGCGGCCGCTGCCCGCTTCCAGGAGCACCACATCCTCTCCGACTTCCGCCGGGGTAAGAAGTCCCCCCCCTGCAGCCACCTCCAAGGGGTCTGCTCACAGCACAGCTGGGACGGGCGGTCCTGGGTCCTGCTCTGGGGAGATCCTGCGATGGTGGTATGGGTGGGTGTGGAAAGGAGGGGGCAGCCTCGGGCCCCAGCCCAGGCGTCTCCCACAGGCCCACACACGGGCCGTGCCCCTCTGGGTCCGTCACTACCCCCAGCACCTACCTGCACCCCTCGGCTCCCTCCTGGCCGCTGCTGTCTTCCTCAGCCTCCAGCAGGGGTGGGGGGTGGGCACCTGGCAGCCTTTGGAGCCTGTGGGGGAATTTCCAGTTGCTCGTTGGCCCCCTAGTGCTGGGGATCCGGGCTCAATCCCCTGGCCTCCATTTATTGAGCACCTGCTATATGCTAGGCGCCATGCTGAGCTCGTTATGTCCGTGGAACCTCCTGGATTCCCTGGCAGGTAGATATTCTCATCCCCATTTTACAGATGAGGCACCTGAGGCCCAGAAAAGGAAGGTCATGTAACTTAGTTGTTGGCACCTTCGGTTCATGAGCTCCTGAGTTTTGCTCTTCACTGCTGTGCAGGTCTTCTCTCTAGGTCCAGGGGTGCTGTGGGGACCTGGGTCCCCAGCTCCAGGTGGATCTTTGGAGCAGGAAAGCAGTGGAGCTCTGAACTCTGCATTAAATCATGGCCTGCGTGGGTCCCTTCCATGCCCACTGAGTCTCCCCACCCCCGCATCTCCCCCAGGGAGCTAGAACCTCAGGGCTGGCTCTGGGGCGCCCCAGATGCAGGGGGAGAAGTGCGCCCTCTGCTGGACACCACGCAGAAAGCAGGACCGAGCGGGGCTTGGAATGGGGACCGCGTTGCGGTCACTTGGGCTGTAGTCCAGGATGTCAGCGTCAGAAGGGACTCATTTTATAGATCCTAGAATAACATCACGATCCTCCTCACTTGGAGCCAAGCCCTGGGTTTGGCACTTCAGTCTCAGCATCTCACGTGATCTCACTAACACCCTCGGCCAGCAGTTCTCAAACTCTTTGATCTCTGGATCCCTTCATGCTCTTGAAAATTAGAGAGAACCTCAAAGTCCTTTTGTTTAGGTGGGTTGTTTATACGGATATTTTCTGTATTAGAAATTAAAACAGTAGTTTTTAAATATCTGTGTATTAATTCATTTACAGATGACCGTAGTAAACTTATAACAAAATATAACTTCTGCCTGTGAAAAATAACCCTCTTTTTAAAAGACAAAAAACTCTGAGAAGAGTGCTACCCGTTTTACATTTTTGCACATCTCTTTAAGGTCTGGCTTAATAGAAGTCAGCTGATTCTTACCATGGCTTCTGCCATTTAGTCTGTTGTGATAGCACACATCCTGTATCTTCTGGAAAATTCTCACTGTAAGAAAGAGAATGAAAAACGCAAATAACATTTTAATGTTATTTAGAAGATAGTTTGACGCCATGGACCCCCCTGAAATAGCCTTAGGGATCTCCCAGGATATTCAAACCAACTTGAGAACTGCTACCGGGACCACAGTACCTCATTGCCTCCATTTTGCAGATGAGGCACTAACCGGCTTCAGAGAGGTTAAGTAACTTGCCCAGGGTCACACAGCCAGCAAAGGGGCAGACAAAGTCTAGCATGGAGGAGCCCCGGACTTCCCCTTTCTGACCTCTTTCTGTTTCTTCATCCCTCCCTCCTCACCCCTTGGGTGCCCCAGGTGTTGGGCCTCCACCGTATTCTCCAGCTGTCCCCCTGGAGAGCACCCTCTGGAGGTCACTTGCTCTGTGCCCGACTGTGCCTGGTGTACTGCCATCACCAGAGGGAGGGTGGACTGAACTGGGACTGGGCTCCCACCCTGACCTGGCCACTTGCCAACCAGGTGGCCTCCCTGGGTGCAGTGGGGCTTGTGGCACACACACCTGGAAGGACGGGGTGGTGAGGTCACGGGCAAGGAAATCCTTTGAAGACCTGAAGACAAGGTCTAGTCCAGTCTTGTTAGAGACTGCCCACAGTGGGGTCTCCGGGCTGTCCTCATGTCCTCATCATGTGCTCAAAGCCCAGTGAAGGGGACTTCCCTGGTGGTCCAGTGCTTAAGACTCCATGCTCCCAGGGGGCCCAAATCATGGCCTGCGTGGGTCCCTTCCATGCCCACTGAGTCTCCCCACCCCCGCATCTCCCCCAGGGAGCTAGAACCTCAGGGCTGGCTCTGGGGCGCCCCAGATGCAGGGGGAGAAGTGCGCCCTCTGCTGGACACCACGCAGAAAGCAGGACCGAGCGGGGCTTGGAATGGGGACCGCGTTGCGGTCACTTGGGCTGTAGTCCAGGATGTCAGCGTCAGAAGGGACTCATTTTATAGATCCTAGAATAACATCACGATCCTCCTCACTTGGAGCCAAGCCCTGGGTTTGGCACTTCAGTCTCAGCATCTCACGTGATCTCACTAACACCCTCGGCCAGCAGTTCTCAAACTCTTTGATCTCTGGATCCCTTCATGCTCTTGAAAATTAGAGAGAACCTCAAAGTCCTTTTGTTTAGGTGGGTTGTTTATACGGATATTTTCTGTATTAGAAATTAAAACAGTAGTTTTTAAATATCTGTGTATTAATTCATTTACAGATGACCGTAGTAAACTTATAACAAAATATAACTTCTGCCTGTGAAAAATAACCCTCTTTTTAAAAGACAAAAAACTCTGAGAAGAGTGCTACCCGTTTTACATTTTTGCACATCTCTTTAAGGTCTGGCTTAATAGAAGTCAGCTGATTCTTACCATGGCTTCTGCCATTTAGTCTGTTGTGATAGCACACATCCTGTATCTTCTGGAAAATTCTCACTGTAAGAAAGAGAATGAAAAACGCAAATAACATTTTAATGTTATTTAGAAGATAGTTTGACGCCATGGACCCCCCTGAAATAGCCTTAGGGATCTCCCAGGATATTCAAACCAACTTGAGAACTGCTACCGGGACCACAGTACCTCATTGCCTCCATTTTGCAGATGAGGCACTAACCGGCTTCAGAGAGGTTAAGTAACTTGCCCAGGGTCACACAGCCAGCAAAGGGGCAGACAAAGTCTAGCATGGAGGAGCCCCGGACTTCCCCTTTCTGACCTCTTTCTGTTTCTTCATCCCTCCCTCCTCACCCCTTGGGTGCCCCAGGTGTTGGGCCTCCACCGTATTCTCCAGCTGTCCCCCTGGAGAGCACCCTCTGGAGGTCACTTGCTCTGTGCCCGACTGTGCCTGGTGTACTGCCATCACCAGAGGGAGGGTGGACTGAACTGGGACTGGGCTCCCACCCTGACCTGGCCACTTGCCAACCAGGTGGCCTCCCTGGGTGCAGTGGGGCTTGTGGCACACACACCTGGAAGGACGGGGTGGTGAGGTCACGGGCAAGGAAATCCTTTGAAGACCTGAAGACAAGGTCTAGTCCAGTCTTGTTAGAGACTGCCCACAGTGGGGTCTCCGGGCTGTCCTCATGTCCTCATCATGTGCTCAAAGCCCAGTGAAGGGGACTTCCCTGGTGGTCCAGTGCTTAAGACTCCATGCTCCCAATGCAGGGGGCCCAGGTTCGATCCCTGGTCAGGGAACTAGATCCTGCTTGCTGCAACTAAGAGCCTACATGCTGCAACTAAAGATCCGGTGCGCCACAGTTAAGACCCGGCACAGCCAAATAAATAAATATATATTTTAAAAAAGAAAAAAGCCCACTGAAGGGGCAGGGCAGGCCCAGAGGTCTGACTGTGCCCCAACACAGCCGGGTCTCTGAGCCTCCCAGCTCCTCCTGGAGCCACCTCCCACCCCAAGACCCCCATCCTGATCTGGAATGGGGTTCCAAGCTGCCTGGCTCTGGGCACGGAGAGTTTGCTAGCACCAGCCGGCTCTCATCCCCCCCGCGACCTGTCTCTAGAACAGTCTCTCCCCTCCCTGGGTCCTGGTGTTTCAGGCTGCACCCAGACCTCTGGGGGTCGTCCTTGGGACCCAGGAAAGGGTGTGAAGTGGGAAGGGGCAGAGGCCACCCTCCAGGGCCTCACAGGGGCCCTGTGTGTGTGTTTGCTGTCCAGGAGCTGAGGGCTGGCGGACCAGAAGCATGGGGGGCCCAGAGCATCCTGCACAGTGGAGCCCGAGGGGGCTTCTCCTGGACCCAGAGGGCAAGGAGGAGCTCACAGCACCAGGTACCTGCCTCCACAGGCAGGGGCAGGGCTGCCCGCGTTCATCTCCTGTGGCTGCTGTCACAGATCACCACCAACTTAGTGGCTAAAAGCAACGCAGATGTATTCTCTTAGTGTTCTAGAGGTCGGGAGTTGAAAACGGGTCTTTCTGGGCTGAAATCGAGGTGTCGGCTGGGCTGGGCTCCTTCTGGGGGACGCTCTGGGGGAAAATCGTTCCCTGGCCTTTTCCAGCTTCTCGAGGCGGCCTGCGTCCCTCTGCTCATGGCCCCTTCCTCCTCCTTCAAAGCCGGTCAAATCTTTCTCACATTGCGTCTTCCTGACACCACCTCTTTTGCATTCCTCTCCCGTCTCTGAAGGCCCCTTGTGATTACATTGGGCCCAGCTGGAAAATCTAAAATAATCTCTCTACTTTAAGGTCCGGCTGATTAACAACCTTAATTGCCCCCGCCATGCAGCATAACATATTCACAGATTTCGGGGATCAGGACCTGGACACTTTGGGGGGCCATTTTCCTGCCGACCACGTGCCCCGCAGCCTCTGCTCCCTCATCACAGCCTTGCCACCCAGGGCTCCCTCAGGCCACTGTTGCACCCCAGACAATCCCTGCGCGTTTCCCATCAGCGTCTCACCCCGCCAGGCCACCACACCTCCATGCCCGGGACCATGGTATTCCTGTAGAAACAAGAAGTTCTAGATTATTCTGAGCCACTCCCCACCAACTAGGGCAGCTTTGGTCTCCTGGAAACTGTATCAGACCAGGAGCCTGGAGCCCATTCTTAGCTCCACTGTGGCCAGATTTGGGTCCACTGGCTCCCTTCACCCAGTCCTGCCCATTCCCTCTCTCTGCAAGAGGGGCTAGAGAGGGGCACTCAGACATCTGAGGAACTGTGTGGATGCAGCACCCATGTGCCCTGCAGCCAGGAAATAACGGACATGGGGTCATCGGGTCCCCTCCTGGGGCAGGTGTTCCAAATTCAGAAGCCCGAGAGCTTCTGAAAGAAAGAAAACACGCTCTGTTCCCTCTCTGCTTTGTCAACGGATATAAGAAGGAGTTATTCACTCAAGTGTTTGCTGGGTTCTCTGCTGGGTGTGCTGGGCACACTGCAGTGGGCAGGGCAGGTGGTGGGCGAACTCAAGCGTTTTGATTTCACTTCTTTTTACGCACACCTTCAACAAACACTCTCGTGAGTACAGAAGGCCTGAGGGGAGGGAGGATGGGGTGTCTTTTGGTCCCTTTCCTTCTGTGTCATGATTTTACGCCTAAGCACTTGGCTAATACAGAGAAATGACCAAGTAAGACGGGCTATGATAGGGCCCCTCGGTCCTTTATGCATCTGCCTTCTTTCCACTGGAAGCAAGTTCTGATTCCCGTGGAAAGTGTGGCCCTTGGGGGCTGCCAGTGCCCCTACTTAGTCACACGTGTAGCACGCTTGCCTGGTACTCGCTTTGAGCCTCACTAAATGCCGTGGATGCGGGTCCCTAGGGATTCTGAGCTCACGGGGTGTTGGGCGTCATGAGCGCTGTGTGAACGGGCAGGCAGGTGCCACCGCCTTGCATACTGTGAGTTTCTCCTCTGCTTCTGTACAGACTCCCTTATCCCATGGCACTTGACTTACAAAACCCAAGTTCCAAGATAAAAGTCTTAAGAGTGTCAAGATAGTGACAGCAGAGCGTTAAGCCAGGCGTGGGGCCCCAGGTAGCTGCCAGGGTCACATGCCCAGGAAGCCAGCCCTGTCTGTGGAGGTATGAGTGGGCCACCCTCAGCGTCTTCTGTGCAGGGACCCTTTGATTTGGTAGTTTTATCTTTTGAAGGTTTAATTGCCAATAAAATCATTGTAGACATTTAAAATCCAGCTAATTAATTGAAGACCGTCAAAGCTGCCCTCTCTTGTCTTTAGAGAAGTTCCTGGGAGACC
>NW_006779962.1:3419590-3452018 GCF_000442215.2 Lipotes vexillifer | reverse complement strand
CAGCGGTTCAGCTATGGGCAGCCCCTCACACTGACATTCTGGGGCCCCCCCAGGGGCTCCCCCATCCCTGTGAGGCTGAGGCTGGAAGGGGCGGGTCTGACCTTGACTCTGCAGCATTCCAGCTGGCCCAGCCCCTTGGACGCCAGGCAGCCCGGGGAGATACAGCTCAAGTTCCTGTAAGTGTCTCCACTCTGTCCTGAGAGATGGGGTCGAGCAGTCGGGGTGGTCCCTGAGGTCCAGGCACACCTGGTTCCCTGGGGTCTGGGGGCTCCCGCCTTCCCCACTCCTGCTGGAGGATTCCTGGCACCACCTGCCCCAGGCCTCAGGTTCTGCTTTGACCCCCTCCCCCTGCCAGGTTGCAAGAGACCTCCGAGGACGTGGACCCTCCGCTGCCGCCCTTCCACTTCCAGCAGCTGCTCACCAATCTGACTGCTCTGCGCATCCAGGCCAGTGGCCACAGTGCCAGCCCTTCCGGTGAGTAATGAAAGGGACACCCCCAGCCCCAAAACCAGCTAGGCCCCCGGGCTCTTTCGTGCATAGCCTTGCTGAGTCCTCGCAGCAGGCGATCATCGTCCCCGCTTTACCACAAAGGAGTCTGAGGCTCAGAGAGGTTGGGACGCTTGCCCAAGTTCATATAACCAGTAAGGGCAGCAGGAGGGGATGCTGAGCACTGAGGCAGGGGCTGGACAGGTGAGGGGCCTGAGGATGGACAGCTCTAAGGGACAGGTGCTTGGCCACAAGGCAGCCAAGAGCCTGGCGTGGTCACACCATGGCAGAGTCTGCCACTGCCGGGCGGCCGCACCCTAGAGGGCCCTAGGTTGGTGCTGGCCGCAGGGGCCAGGCCAGGGTTCCCAGGGTATCGCTTCCCCCTGCTGGTGATCGGAGGTGTTGCACCTAGAGAAAGCCTGGCTTCTAAACCCTCTGAACCAGCCAGCGGAGTCATCACTTCAACCGGGACTTCCCAGCACCTCCCATCCTGGTCACTGGGTGATTTTGCCTTGATGGTCCTCTGACTGTTCCTGGTTCCCCCCTTTTTCCTTAATGTACTTTCTCTTCCCACCCCGTGCCTGTACGTGCCTGGACCAGGGATCCTCCATGCCCCTTTTTAGAACAGATCTTTCATATATAGCACCCCTTTTACTATATATGGAAATGATATTCACAGATACTATAACCTAGACACAATTTTTAAAAAACAGTATAATATTCTAACTGTAGTACACAGAATAAATAAAAGGAAAGTAAATGCTATTTTAAAATAACCGTACGAATTCCAGTCACTGCTTCTAGGAGGGTGATTTGCTCCTTTTGAGAACCCCTGGCTTAGATGGCCAGCTTTTCCTGGGGCGCCTTTGAGTCCAAGGCTTGGGGGTTGTAACCCAGCCCCCTCCAGCCCCAGACCTTCCTCCTCTTTGGGGCTGTGGTTTAATTGCCTACATCCCCATCATCCTTGCCAATACTCCCTGCTCCCCAGGCCCCGCCCTTGCAGGAATTTCATTTTTACTCTTTCCAGCAGCTTCCAGAACTTCCTTCTGTCACTCACTCAGCTGTCGGTTAACAGATGTTTACAAAGCACCTACTTAGGCCAGGCCCGTGCTGGGGGTGAACTGGACATGCACGTGGGCATATTGACACTCATCTCACCCCACCCCCCCAAACCTCCTCTGCCCACTGATAACGTTCCGGGGTGTATCACTCCAGACCTTTCTGTGTGCATGTACTTACATTTGTATTTTTTTTAATACAGAAATGTGATCCCACAGTATAACGATCTGCCACTTGCTTTTTTCAGCTAACAGTGCATCCTGGAGGTTGCTACTTGACTTACACGTAGAAAAGGCTGGCTCTGCGTGTCCACCGCATATCACTCCGTGGTAGAGATGCCCCATAAGGTTTTACCCACCCCCCCCATTCATAGGTATTGAAGTCGTTTCCAGCTTTTCACCATTTTGCCAACAGCGCTGCAGGGAACGGCTTCGTATAACGGTCTTTTATCCTCGTGCAAGTGTGTCTCTAGGACAGATTCCTCAAAATGGAAATGTTAAGTCAAAGAGTGTACTTTTTTTTTTTTTTTTGCGGTACGCGGGCCTCTCACTGCCGTGGCCTCTCCCGCTGCGGAGCACAGGCTCCGGACGCGCAGGCCCGGCGGCCATGGCTCACGGGCCCAGCCGCTCCGCGCGGCACGTGGGATCTTCCCGGGCCGGGGCACGAACCCGCGTCCCCTGCATCGGCAGGCGGACTCCCAACCACTGCGCCACCAGGGCAGCCCAAAGAGTGTCCATTTTGACGCATGCCATCGAATTTTGCTTCAGCAAGGCTGTACCAATCTATATTCTGATGACGTGTCCATTCTCCTCTCCTATTTACCTGCTCTGGTTTTCCTCCAGTGTTTGCAGATAGTTTTTATATTTTGTCCCGAGTTTCTAGTTGTTTTCTGTGCGAAGGTTGGTCTGAGAGGAGCTACTCCCCTGTTACTGGAGCAGGACCTCCTGGTTTGTATTCCCGCAGTCCCGTGCCTGAGTTCCCC
Source organism: Lipotes vexillifer (assembly GCF_000442215.2). Taxonomy (NCBI): domain Eukaryota; kingdom Metazoa; phylum Chordata; class Mammalia; order Artiodactyla; family Lipotidae; genus Lipotes; species Lipotes vexillifer. The sequence continues at coordinate 3,449,491 of NW_006779962.1, read as the reverse complement.
ACACCCACATCCTCCACTGTCACTGACTGTAACATGCTCACCAATCTGAGGGTCGTGAATGACAGCAGTCTTTAAATGTACACATCTTTAATAACCAGTGAGAGTGAATGTCTTTCTGGAATATTCCCAGCCATATCTATTCCTCCTTCTGAAAATTACCTTTTTTTTCCTTTGCCCTTGGTCTGTTTCTTAAAAATTATAAGTGATCCATGGACTGCCTTTGCATACGTGGGCCAATAACCCTTTGCCTTTTACATATGTAAATAGGAAGGTTTAGGGGAGAAACATGTGCATGGAACTCTCTCCTTCTCTCTCTCCTCGATCTGCAGGCCCAGTGTTCCTGACTGAGGTCCGGCTCACATCGGCCCGGCGGGGACTCTCCCCACCAGCCTCCTGGGTGGAGACTTGCTCATGTCCCAGGGGCTACACGGGCCAGTTCTGTGAGTCCTGTGCTCTGGGATACAAGAGGGAGACACCACTGGGGGGTCCCTATGCCAACTGTGTTCCCTGCACCTGTAACCAGCATGGCACCTGTGACCCCAACACAGGTGAGTCTCCCTGCATCCCCCCCCCACCCCCTCAAGGCCACCTGGGCACACAGAACAGCGAGATGAGTACTGACCCTGCACGGGGTTAGCTATGAGCATGTAAGTGATCACGAAAAACAATACCGATAAAATGGTGTCCTCGAGTCCCTCCAAGTGCTAAGCACCTTTTTATACGCTATGTCATTGAATCCTGCAAAAACCCCTGGCGGTGCCGGGACCGTTCCTTTCCCATCTTGCAGATGAAGGACCTAAGGTGCAGGGAGGCTGCACGGCCAGTAGGTGGCAGAGCTACTTCTCGCACACGTTCAGTAGCAGCTATTCATCCCCACTTGCAGCAGAGGAAACCTGGGGAAAGACCTCGCCCGCAGTCACTGGGCAGGAGATGCCTGACAGGGGCTGGACGCTGGTCCCTCACACAGGAGGTGGGAGGGTCAGCACCCTGCTGCTCTCCTGGAGCTGCTGGGGTCTCTGAAAAGGGAATGCCTTTTCTCAGCTGGCAAAGTACAGCAACCTGGGAATGTACAGGCCAGCCAGGATGGGCATGTGCCGGCAACACGAGGGGCCTCCCCGCTTCTTGTGCCCATGGCAGGCATCACTAATCGAGCCAGATGAGACCTCATAGTCCTTCTATGCAGTGCTCCAGGAGAGTTGTCTCATGAGATGGGACTAGTTTGTCATCCCTCAGAGCCCCTCGCCTTGGCATGACTTCCAGCTCCATGTGGGCGAGTCCTCATCTGTAAAATGGGCACAGCAGCCACTGCTGTCCACCCTGGATGGGAGGAGGAGTAGTGAGCATGTGGGTGCTGGGCCAAGACAGGGACCAGTGGAGAGCAGGGCAGGTGTGACAGCTCCCCGTGGATGCCACCCCTGCTCCGCTTGTCCGCCCTGCGTCCCCTCTCTTCCTGCTCACCTCAGCCCCTGCTGGGTGCTGCTGGGGGCCTCTGGGAAGGGCTGGTCTTGCTTAACCCCTTCTCGGCCAGACTCCTCCCTTAGTCCCTGGCAGTGGCTCTGAGAAGACTCCAGATGCTGTGGGGCCGGAGAAGGGGGTTTGCAGAATCCGCTTCATTAGGAACCAGTGGGCAGAGACGGGGGTTCTGTTCTATGAGACCAGGAAGCCTCTGGAAACCCATAGACCCGCTAAACAGGAGCCTCATGTCAAGGCCAGAATCCTGGATCTGTGTCACTGTCCCTGAAGTTAAGAGGACACGGAGGCTTCAATTAAAAAGATAAAGAGGACACAGAGGAAGAGGAAAAGGAAAACTGTGACAGCGAATGCTAGCTGTATCGTCAGCTGGTTCGGTTACACGTTTTGGAATACAAAATAACAATGACGACAGTGATAATAATTGTGTGCAAGAGACTGTGCAGGGCACTTTGACTGCATGGCCTCATTGAATCCTGATGAAAACCTTTTAAGGTCAGAGGCATTTATGCCCATTTTTCAGGTGAGGACGTTGAGGCACAGGGGTGCCCAGGTTCACACGGTCAGTAAGTGGTGGATGTGAACCTGGGGTGGACGCTTCATCCCTGGGCTATGCTGCCTCCACCTTGGAAGTGTTCCCACCACTGTTCTGCCTGGGACGTGCTCTGTGACTCCCACGGCCAGAAGCCTGCCTGCTGTCTCTGGAGCGTCTGGGCTCAGGCAGTGGTGACCAGGTGCTTGTCTTGCCCCTCAGGGATCTGCCTATGCGGCCACCACACCGAGGGCCCGTCCTGTGAGCACTGCTTGCCAGGTTTCTACGGCAACCCCTTCACAGGCCAAGCCGATGACTGCCAGCCCTGTCCGTGCCCTGGACAGTCGGCCTGCATGACCATCCCAGAGAGCAGAGAGGTGGTGTGTACCCACTGCCCCCCGGGCCAGAGAGGTGAGTGGCTCATGCCCTGGGGCCCTGCCTCTGCCCGGCCTCCAGGAGTGAGTCCTGGGTCTGGAGTGTGACAGGTGACGGAGGGCCCAGCTTAGGGGTGACAGGCCTGACCTCTGGGGACACTGAGTCTCATAGCCCCATAGCCAGGAGCCCCGGGCTGAATGGGTTCCCGTCAGAACTTGGGCCACTGAACATACCACGTGGGATTTTGGAAATCCTCATGTCTGGTCCTGGCCCCGCAGAGCCTGGTTTAGTAGCTTAAGGCAGAGCTCAGGAATCCGTATTCCTATCAATTTTCCTGGCTGATTCTTTTACATAGTTAAGGTGGAAAACCTCTGATTGAACTTTCGGCTTTAAAAAAATGTCGTCGTGGGAATTCCCTGACAATCCAGTGGTTAGGACACGGCGCTTTCACTGCCGTGGGCCTGGGTTCGATCCCTGGTCGGGGAACTAAGATCCCGCAAGCCACGTGGCGCATCAAATAAATAAATAAATAAATAAAATTGTAAACTGTCACCAGATAATGTGTGAAGCAGAAGTCTCCCCATCCCCAGCTCTCTCCCTGTTCCTCATTCCCGCTCCAGGACTCAGAGTCATCCTAGGCAACTGATTTTTCTAAAAAAAACCCCAGCTTTATTGAGATATTATTCACATACCCTATGATTCACGCATTTAAAGTGTACAGTTCAATGGTTTTCAGTATATGCCATTATTGATTTTTTTTTTAATTTTGGCAAAATACGCATAACATAAAATTTGCCATTTTAACCATTTTTAAGTGTACAGTTCACTGGCCTTAAGTACATTTACAATGATGTGCAGCCATCACCACCATCCATCCACGGAGGTTTTTTTAATCATCCTAAATAGAAACTTCACACCCATTAAATTATTGTTTAATAGTTCCCCCTCCTCACAGCCCCTGCCATCCACCATTCTAGTTTCTGTCTCTGAATTTGACTATTCTGGGTACCTCACGTAAGTGGACTCAGACGGTGTTTGTCCTTTTGTGTCTAGCTTCTTTGTTTCTTCCTTCCTTCCTTCCTTCCTTCCTTCCTTCCTTCTTTTCTTGCTGCATTGGGTCTTCATTGCTGCGCGTGGGCTTCCTCTAGTTGTGGCGAGCGGCGGCTACTCTTCGTTGCGGTGCGCGGGCTTCTCATTGCCGTGGCTTCTCTTGTTGCAGAGCACAGGCTCTAGGTGCGCGGACCTCAGTAGTTGTGGCACGCGGGCTCAGTAGTTGTGTCTCACGGACTCTAGAGCGCAAGCTCAGTAGTTGTGGCGCACGGGCTTAGTTGCTCCAAGACATGTGGGATCTTCCCGGACCAGGGCTCGAACCCGTGTCCCCTGCATTGGCAGGCGATTCTTAACCAGTGCGCCACCAGGGAAGCCCTGTGTCTGGCTTGTTTCACTTGGCATAATGTTCCAAGGTTCCCAGACATCTGGTTCTACATCTAGTACCTGTGGCTGCATCAGGACAGCCCATTATCGTGGTCCTATCAGATGCCTGCTTTGTTGGGACCACTCTGAAAGCAGCTCCCTGATGGCTAGCAGGACTGGGGAGATGCCCCAGAGCAGGGGTCCCAAGAACTGAGGGAGTGAGGTCCCACCACAGGACCCTGCCCCCTGCCATCATGATGCCCCTCTGTTTCCATAAACTTCCCCACATTTTCTGGCTCCCTACCTGTGGCTTCCTCTGGTCTGCAACATGAGGGGATCCTACTCAGTGAGAGGGTGGACACTTAGAGAAGTTACCCAAGGGAGGATTCGGGGGCAGCAAGGCACTGCTGTCCGCAGAGGGAACCCTGGGAAGCCTCCCTGGGGTCGACGTTAGGCCCTGGGGCTTTGTACCAGTTCCTGTATTTATCACACCAGCATCCTTCAGGTCCCGCCAAAGCCCTCACCCAGACAGTCTGAGCCGGGACTGACCAGGGTCAAGCCCTGATCCCTGCCTGCCTCACTTGTCTACCATCCTGAACCCTTGCAGCTGCCTCCTACCTGGGAGCTGTCTTCACTGGGTCCCAAGCGGATGGCAGGTTAACTATGGGGACCACATTCTTCATCACCAGCTTCAATCTCCCCCTTGCCCGTCTTACTTTTTTTTTTGGCCGCGCTGCGCAGCTTGTGGGATCTTAGTTCCCTGACCAGGGATTGAACCCAGGCCCTCAGCAGTGAAAGCATGGAGTCCTAATCATTGAATTCCCCCCTCTTACTTCATTTCTATTTCAGAGTCCAGCCAGACACTAACCTCTACCTTGAACTCCATTCAGATTTTTCTTTTCCTTCCTTTTCTCTCTTTTTTTTTCATCTCTTCCTTAGTATTCCTCCTCTCTGTGTTCAAGGTTTACCTGCCTTTAGTCGCATTAACTTGATTTCAACTGGACCAATGAACTTTGAGGACGCAGGGAGCCCACAACTATCTTTCACCATGGCAGTAGCTATTTTTTAAATTATGAAGTTAGTAGTACTCATTGTAACAATGTAAACTGTTTGTAAACGTGTAAAGAGGAACATGAATGTGCATACAAGCAAGAAGACAACTTAAGATGCCCATCATCCTGTCACCCCCAGAGTCCCCCCAGTCGTCTGTTTCATGCAGATATACACAGAGAGGTAGGTGTATTTACCAAGAATGAACTGACACTGCATGAAGCACATGGTCCAAGTGTGTTCTTTTATGCCCCGTCTGTGTTCAGAGTGAATCTCCCAGGCCATGACCCTCCAAAAGCCTCCTCACACACCTTCTTTTCTGAGACTCACAGTAACCCTGGGGCTGGAAGATGAAGCTGCAGCCCCAGATCAAACCCAGGAAGCAAGGTGGGAGTATGAAATAAACAGTCCAAATGGAGTTCAGAAACCATGAGAAGCAGAAAAGGCAAAGGGGTCAGAAACCACAAATGAAAAAGCAACCACAGCTGAGGGAGGGAGGTGGGGGAGATGATGAGGTACAGAAGGATGAAGGGGGGGTGACAGTGATGTTCAAGACGGAGACAAGGAAGATGATGATGAAGGTGATGAATGATCAAGATGATGGCAATGATGAAGATGATGGATGATGATGATGACAGATGATCACGATGCAGATGACGTCGATAAAGGCGATGATGATGATAATGATGATGATGGTCAAGGCGCTGATGAAGAGAATGGTGATGATGATGAGAATGTGGGTGATGACATGATGACAAGGAGGGTGATGATGGTGAATGGGTGATAACAGCCACTACTGTTGAGCACCAGCCATGTGCCAGGATCTGTGCTAAGTGCTTTGCACAAGTGATCTCACCAAACCTTCTCAACAGTCCTTTGAGGTAGCTGCCATTATTGTCCCCACTCTGCAGACAAGGAGCCCAAGTTCAGAGAGGCACAGTGACTTGCTTAAGACCACAGAGCCTGCTAATGGCCCAGCTGGGCCCTGGCCCCAGGTCAGACTGACCCCAGAGGCCCTGCTCTGCTCCACAAGGAGACTTGAGGGAGCTCACTTTGGTTCATGCCCGGCCTCACCCCTCATGGACCCAGCAGGCTGGGTTCCTCAATCACACAAGGTTTCTCCTTTCCCAGGGTGGCGCTGTGAGATCTGTGATGATGGCTTTTTTGGGGACCCGCTGGGGCTCTCTGGGGCCCCCCAGCCCTGCCAGCTGTGTCAGTGCAGTGGGAACGTGGACCCCAACGCAGTGGGCAACTGTGACCCGCTGTCTGGCCGCTGCCTTCGATGCCTGCACAACACGACAGGTGCCCACTGTGAGAGCTGTGAGGAAGGCTTCTATGGGAGCGCCCTGTCCCCTCGGCCTGCAGACAAATGCGTGCGTGAGTAACCCCCTCCCAGACCCACAGGGTGGGGTGTGGTGGGCCCCTTCTCCACCAGATCCAGCTGGCTGCTCTGCAGGGCTGTGCAACCTTAGGCAGATTACTCACCTTCCCTGTTGCCTTGTCAAGAAAGTGTAAGGGTTTGCTCTTCTCTGAGGTCTTTCAGCCTCGGGATCTGATCAACTCTGACCCTGTGATTTTTTTATCTCACGCTCCACAGTTGGCATGCAAGACTGTCCCAGATGGCCTGCGGCACTTATCATGTTTGTCCTGCCCCTGGGCTTCCTGTCAGGCCGTGCCTCCCCACCAAGATGCTCAGCCCTCTGTGCCCTCTCCGAGGGCCACAGCGTGCGTGAGCTCGTGGGAGGCTTCCAGAAGTGCTGCAGGGTATTTGCCCCAGACTCACTTGCTCCTGAGCCCTTGCTGCATGTAGCACCTGTCGCCTCTTGTTTTATGGGGCCCAAGAGAGCAGAGACAAGTGGCCCAAAACAGTGGGAACAGAGGTCTGCCCCTAAGCCCCAACCAAGTTTCTGGCCTTCTCTCCAGCCTGTGGCGGCTCAGGGCAGGCTCAGAAGGGCCATCTGCCACCACGACTATTCTGGGCTGTCTCTCCAAGGACATAGAAAACGGGCTGAGACTTGAGCCCAGCCCTAGAACCTTTTTTCAGAGACTGCTTAGGAGTCTGAGCTGAAAGTGAGTCATCTCTGTGGGCTCCCCGTCTTCTCTGCCTCTCCTGGGTCCCCAAAGGTTGAACAGATGATCAGCATGGTTCCCCACCACCCTTTCCTGCTCCCACCCCCAGCCTGCAGCTGCGACCAAGCGGGCTCAGTCGGCGAGCAGAGACCCTGTGACCCAGTGACCGGCCAGTGCACCTGCCTGCCTCACGTGACCGGACGGGACTGTGGGCACTGCAGCCCTGGCTTCTACGACCTCCAGCCTGGCAGGGGCTGCCGGAGGTGGGTGGGGCGAGGCTGTGGGTGCCCTTCCCCTGGGTGTTTCTCCAGGATGGAAGAAGTCGCCAGGGAGCCTCCAGAGAGGGGCCTGGCTTGGCATGTGTCGTCCCAGGCCCACTGCCAGGTACACTGTGCCCTGCACTGAAGGGGGACAAAGGGACGGTCCCTTGGGGGTCAGATTCATGGCCCTGCCAACCCAGGATGCAGGCCAAGAGCATCCCTAAGGGATGCCCAGGTGGGCAGGCGCTGGTTGGGCCTCTGATTCCCTTCTCGGTAACTCTGTCGCTCTGTGACCTTTTGGGCCACAGCAGCAGCTTAGATACCATCTTTAGGGAGCAGTGGAGAACTCCAGGGAAATGCCCAGTGAAGCAAACAGGTTTCTTCCTGAACAAACTTCTCAGGCCTTTAATATGCTAATTGCACTGTGACTTTCCAACTGAAGGGTATAGTCCAAATGTATATATGTCTCCATACCTTTTTTGGGGGGGTGGGGGGAGCATTTTATGAGACTGTGCTTTCCAGGGCACAGCTTGAGGGAAACTGTTTGACATGTGCAGACACAGAGATGGGGCCTTGTCAACAGAGGCGTGATCACCAGCCCTAGCCGGCAGAGGTGGGACTGGGAATGGCCCAGAGCTGGACTCAGACCTGGGTCCCTTCCCTTATCGTAGCTGCAAGTGCCACCCGCTGGGCTCCCAGGAGGACCAGTGCCACCCCAAGACCGGGCAGTGCCCCTGCCGTCCAGGCGTCGAGGGCCAGGCCTGCGACAGATGCCAGCTGGGTTTCTTCGGCTTCTCCATCAAGGGCTGCCAGGGTAAGGAAGCCGGGTCCTTCCCAGGCTGCCTAGAGAGTGAGGCTTCTAGGAAAGAGGACCAATGGGGAAGATGGCCATGCAGCAGGAGAGAGATCAGATACGGGGCAGGTTTTCTTAGAGCAGCCATGGGAACATGGAGTGAGTGAGCAGAGCAGAAGACAGCATAGGAGGCCAAGAATCTAGTCCTAGACTCCACTGCTAAATCCCTGTGTGCCTGGGGCCATCAGGTCACCTCTCCGGGCCTCATTTGTATGGTTAGACTGCGTGGCAGTCCTAAACCTGACTGGTCCTCAGATCCCAGGGGCACTGAAATAACTCAGGCTCTCAGCCGTCAACTCCAGCCTTCTGAATCAGTCTCCCAGGAAGGACCCAGGAATGTACTTGAGCTGCCCACGGGGTCTGAAGCAGCCAGGCGCAAGGGTGCAGGGGACCTGGGGGTTCCAGTGTGGGGTGGCCATCAGGGCACCCAGCGCCGTCTGCCCCGCCCCCCAGCCTGTAGGTGCTCCCCGCTGGGCGCCGCCTCGGCCCAGTGTCACGAGAACAGCACGTGTGTGTGCAGGCCCGGCTTTGTGGGCTACAAGTGTGACCTCTGCCAGGACAACTCCTTCCTCACGGCCGGTGGCACACACTGCCAGGAGTGCCCGTCCTGCTACGCCCTGGTGAAGGAGGAGGTGAGCCCTCCCATCCAGGCCCTGCCCAGGGCCGCCCCACCTTCTCTTCATTTCACGCCCCCAGTGAGCACCAGCTCTGTGCTGGGCACCGGGAAATGCCCACTTACCCACAGCTCTCAGGCCTTCTGAGACCACCGGCCACCTCCTTCTTGTGCCCACCCAGCCATCTGGCCCAGCCCCACCTCTGCCCTTCCCTGGCTCCTGAGCGGACAGGAGAAAGGTGGCTTCTGTTGCATGTCCTTCCCCACCACCCAGACCGAGGTCTCACACTTTCTCAAGTTCAATGGGAACGAGACCACAGAAGGCCCTTTGGGGGAGGGTCAGGAGGAGGGCAATGCCCATTATGGGACACAGGTAGTATCTCAGGCAGGGAGGTGGTGTCATGCAGGGATCAGGAGCATGACCTCTGGGGTTCCCCTACCCTCCCCCAACCCTGTTAGTTGTCACATGCCCAGGCAGGTGACAGCCTTGGTAAGTTTCAGTGTGTGTCTCCTACTCCAAAATAAAATAGTTCAGGCCTGCAGCCCCTTAACCTGAAACCAGTGATGGTTCTGTAGAAAGATAGGATGGTGTGTGCTGAATATTAGGTACCACTCCCAGCGGTGCCTGGGCCAGCCCCCTAATCAAACCCAGTGATACATCTGCAGGAAAACAGGTGAATAGTCACACCAAGGGGGTAAATCAAGATCATAAGTAGCCTTGTTCAGAGCAGTTTTGTTTCTAAATGAGTGCAGGGTTTTTTCAACCTGATTTTGCTACCCAGTAAGGAATGGAAATCTTTGCAGGTTTTCAGAGCATTTTGGACTTTGGAATCGAGGAATGGGCTCAGGACCTATATCCCCTGCCTCTTAGGGTGGTTACAAGGTGAATGTGAGCTGGTGCGTGGCCAGCAGTCGCTCATACCTGGCTCCTAGCAAGTGCTCCGTAAATGCGTGTATTGTTCATATGATTGAAAGAATGGGGCTAGGAGACGTTGCAAAGCACACTCACTCAGCCTGCAAGGATCACATGCCTGCTCTGTGCCAAGTCCTGGGAACATAGCATAACAGACAGAAATTCTCCTGGGGGGCTTCCCTGGTGGCGCAGTGGTTGAGAGTCCGCCTGACGATGCAGGGGACGCGGGTTCATGCCCCGGTCTGGGAAGATCCCACATGCCGCGGAGCAGCTAGGCCCGTGAGCCATGGCTGCTGAGCCTGCGCGTCCGGAGCCTGTGCTCCGCAACGGGAGAGGCCACAACAGTGAGAGGCCCGCGTACCGCAAAAAAAAAGAAAAAGAAAAAGAAAAAGAAATCCTCCTGGGGCTTCCCTTCCCATCCCTCCCTCAGCAGGGCAGAGGTGTGGTCGGCTGAATGCCAGCAGGTGCTGTGGATATGAGAAGGGAAGGGACAGCTCCAAGGACAGGGTGGGCAGAGTTGGTTCTCAGAGGTCCTGTGTGTGCTTAGCTTTGAGGCCCAGGGTAGGATCGGAGAAGGCAATGCTCGGGGCGGGCAGGCCAGGCAGAGGTTTCCAAGCAGGACTTTAGGCCACCAGCCTCACACACCGTTCCTTCCCTGACCCCTCCAGGCTGCTGAGCTGAAGGCCAGACTGACCCTGATGGAAGGGTGGCTGCAGGGGTCAAACTGTGGCAGGCCCTGGGGACCACTGGACATTCTACAGGGAGAGGCCCCACGGGGGGACGTACACCAGGGCCATCCCCTGCTGCAAGGTACAGTGGGAGAGCAGAGTGGGAGACTGGGAGGCAAGGGGAGGGGGCTGGCTGGTCAGAAGCCCCCTTTGGAGCCCTTCAGTCTGACCTCAGTCGGGTTCACCCCTAGGAGAACTCACTTGCTGGGAGAGCCTGTCAGACCTCCCCAACTAAGTGAGTTCCTCCTGCTATGCAGTCCTGTCATCCCACGGACCTCTTTCAATATCCCTCACCCAGTTGTATTTTGTTGCTTTATTAATATCAGCCTCTGACTGTAGCCTCGGTCCCCATGCCCCCTGCGCCACCTAGACTGTACCCATAAGCTCAGTGAGGACAGGGGGTGGGTTTATTCGTTGAGTCAGTCCCTCAACAAATAATCATCGGGGCGCTGTCCCAGGTGCTGAACAGGTAAAGTTCCTGCCGTCTTTTGACTGTTGGCCGTTTTGCTCACTGCTGTATCCCCAGCATAGAAAATAAATGGGTAAATAAGAAAAAAGATTGTCATTAAGTCCACGTGGAATTTGTCCCTGGGACACTGAAATTTAGGAGCACCAGACGTGAATTGCTTATTTTGTTAAATTTCACGTTCACAAGCACCTGTACTCCTGTAGCAGCCATAGGTGAGCTGAGCACCTGTTTGCAAGACTAACAAAATAGCGAGATATCAGATGCTGTGCGCTGAAACTCCCACACTGAGCCACGCTACGAATTACAGAGCTGACTCAAGGCGGGTTTTACTGCTGTCTCAGGTTCAGGAATTGTTCGCTGTGGATCTAGAAGGCCTGGATTCCTTCCAGTCCTTCCTCTGTGGCTGGCTTCCTGTGTGTGGGACCTTGGGTCATGACTTGCCGTCTCTGGGCCTCAGCCTTCGCATCTGTAAAATGGAGAGGCCTTTCCTTTGGAACCAGTGCTCAGGCCTGGTGATGGAGTCAAGCTGTGCCCAGGAGTAGAGGACACAGATGGGGCCCCTTGAAGTTGCAGGCTTTATTGTGAAATCTCGACTTCTCTGTGACTCCTGGACTCTGGGCTTTCTGCAGGGGCCCAGGAAGACTTCCTGGAGCAGGTGACAGGCCTTGAGGGTGCTGTGAAGGCTGCCCGAGAGCAGCTGCAGGCACTGAGCAGGAAAGCCCACTGTGCCCAGGCCAGAGCTGAGAAGACCTGCGTCCAGCTGGCAGACCTAGAGGCGGTGCTGGAGTCCTCAGAAGAGGAGATTCTGCATGCAGCCACCATCCTTGCATCTCTGGTACCCCAAGGGACCCCTCCCCAACTCCTCCCCTCTACTGAGCCTGGGGCATGCCCCCACCCCCTGCTTTGGGAGGCTCAGTTTTCTCATCTGCAAGATAGCGGTCACACAGTGCCTCCTCTGCTGATGCAGTGAGATAATATTTGCAAAGAACGAGCCGTATTCCAAGTAGACAGTGAATGCCCAGCAAGTGGTCGGCGTCGTTATTGTTATTTCCAAGCTCTAGGGCTCCGCCCACCGGATGCTGACTTTGTAGCTGGCTCTGAGCATTTATGAAATAAGTGGCATGGCCCAGGTCTGCCCAACAAGTTAGCCAGATGTGGGCCCTGCCCTTCAGGAATGGACCATCAGTTTCCTCCTATTTCTCTCTCTTCTCTAAAGGCGATTCCTCAGGAAGGGCTCAGCCAGCCCACCAACTGGAGCCATCTGGCCATAGAGGCCCGTACCCTCGCCAGGAGGTGAGCCCCCATGCCCTGGGAGCATTGTGAGGTCCTGGCCACACAACCATGAAGGGAGCCCAGCCCTTCTGCTGGGGGCTTCCAGGGTCAGGGCCAGCCCCATAGGTATCCCCACCCCAGGAGTTGGAATCACTTGAGTACAGAGCTGAAGTGTCTTCGCCATGGGAAGGAGAGGTGTGCAAGGAAGGCATGAGATGCAGGGGTCGGGGTGGGGGGTCTGCCGACATTGGTCGACTGAAGGCATCTTAGAGCCTTCACTGGCTTTTTTTTTGTAACAGCTTTACTGAGATATAATTCACATGCCATGCAAGTCAACCAGTTCAAGTACAAGTCAGCGGTTTTCAGTATATTCACAGAACTGCACAGAATATGCACAGAATTGTGCAACCATCTCCACAATCTGTTTTAGAACAGTTTCCTTAGCCCAGAAACAGGCACCCATTAGGCATCGCTCCCCATTCATCTTCACCCTCCTCAGCCCCTGGTAACCACTAATCTACTTTCCGTCTCTATAGATTTGCCAGTCTGGACGTTTCATATAAATGGAATCATACACACGGTCTTTTGTATCTGGCAAAATATTTTCAAGGTTCATGCATATTGTACCATATATCAGTATTTCATTTTTTTAAAACCCAATAATATTCCATTGTACGAATATGCCACATTTTGTTTATCCAGTCATCCGTTGATGGACATTTGGGTTGTTTCATCCACTGCTTTTAAGAAGCAGCTTAAGATCCTAAAGACACAAGCTCTGAAGCAATTTGTCCCTCTAGCTGTACTTTAGGGACTGTAGACCCATTTTACAGATGAGAAGAGAGACTCAGAGAAGTAAAGTGACTTGCTTAAGGACACGGGGTTAGAAGTGATAGAGCCAGATTCAAACCCAGGCTGTCTTTTCTACGCTCTCTTTATTAGGGTAACCATATAATTTATTGTCCAAGCTGAGATTTTATGTGTGATCAAAGGCCCTATTATTTATTATGCCAGGACAACAGGCATAAACCCTAAATAACAGGAGCAGGGGCACGGGTCCCCTTCCCATCAGTCTTCACTGTGCGTCAGGCAGAGGGAGGACAGGAGCCTGGCACCCGTGGCTGTACTCCCTTTGGGACGACAAGAGGCCCATGTGGGGGTGGGGGGTGGGGGGTGGGCCCAGGCCCCTGTATGTCAGCCCTTGGTGATGGTCGGGCGGGTATTGTCATACAGTCACAGGGACACCACCACCAGGATTGAGGCCACTGCTCGGAGGGCCCTGCTCACCTCCAACAGCAGTTATGCGCTTCTCTGGAGTCTGGTGGAGGGGAGAACAGCCCTGGAGGCCCAGCAGCAGCTAGAGGACAGGTGAGGAGACCTCCCAGGTGTGGGTAGGAGCTTGGGTTGGCTTCCTGAAGCTGGCAGGGCCTGGTCAGAGGCCGCTGGTTCCAGAACTGGCTTCCTTCCCTTGAGTCCTGATGTTCTTTAGGGTGGGGTGCGATGCCTAGGGTCTTAGGCCTGCTTGGGGGTGCATTAGAGGAACCCATGCATGCCGGGGTGCAGCTTAGCCTCTGGAGAGAAGGAATGAGAACCTAAACAAGGAGGTTCCAGATCAGCTCATCCTCGGCCCCCTGAAGCTCCCCTGCCCCTCCCCAGACCCCTGGGGAGCTCCTGTCAGGCACCAGCTTTCTTCTTGGCCTCTGCTTCTCTGCTGTGGGTGGCCCCCTTGTATCCAGCTCATTCAGAGGGTCAACGGAGACCCACCAACGTCTCACTGAGCCCAAGTGGATTTCCTAGATGAGAGAATCTGATTGGCCCAGCTTGGGTCAGGTGGCCAGTCCTGAGCCAATCGGTATGGCTGGGTGGATCACATGACCCACTCCCAGGGGCAGAGGGCTGGCTCTCTGTAAAGGGATGAGGGATGGGAGGCACCCTGGTGGGGGGTGGGGGGGGGACGGGGTATTTCTCTCTCTTCTCTAAAGGCGATTCCTCAGGAAGGGCTCAGCCAGCCCACCAACTGGAGCCATCTGGCCATAGAGGCCCGTACCCTCGCCAGGAGGTGAGCCCCCATGCCCTGGGAGCATTGTGAGGTCCTGGCCACACAACCATGAAGGGAGCCCAGCCCTTCTGCTGGGGGCTTCCAGGGTCAGGGCCAGCCCCATAGGTATCCCCACCCCAGGAGTTGGAATCACTTGAGTACAGAGCTGAAGTGTCTTCGCCATGGGAAGGAGAGGTGTGCAAGGAAGGCATGAGATGCAGGGGTCGGGGTGGGGGGTCTGCCGACATTGGTCGACTGAAGGCATCTTAGAGCCTTCACTGGCTTTTTTTTTGTAACAGCTTTACTGAGATATAATTCACATGCCATGCAAGTCAACCAGTTCAAGTACAAGTCAGCGGTTTTCAGTATATTCACAGAACTGCACAGAATATGCACAGAATTGTGCAACCATCTCCACAATCTGTTTTAGAACAGTTTCCTTAGCCCAGAAACAGGCACCCATTAGGCATCGCTCCCCATTCATCTTCACCCTCCTCAGCCCCTGGTAACCACTAATCTACTTTCCGTCTCTATAGATTTGCCAGTCTGGACGTTTCATATAAATGGAATCATACACACGGTCTTTTGTATCTGGCAAAATATTTTCAAGGTTCATGCATATTGTACCATATATCAGTATTTCATTTTTTTAAAACCCAATAATATTCCATTGTACGAATATGCCACATTTTGTTTATCCAGTCATCCGTTGATGGACATTTGGGTTGTTTCATCCACTGCTTTTAAGAAGCAGCTTAAGATCCTAAAGACACAAGCTCTGAAGCAATTTGTCCCTCTAGCTGTACTTTAGGGACTGTAGACCCATTTTACAGATGAGAAGAGAGACTCAGAGAAGTAAAGTGACTTGCTTAAGGACACGGGGTTAGAAGTGATAGAGCCAGATTCAAACCCAGGCTGTCTTTTCTACGCTCTCTTTATTAGGGTAACCATATAATTTATTGTCCAAGCTGAGATTTTATGTGTGATCAAAGGCCCTATTATTTATTATGCCAGGACAACAGGCATAAACCCTAAATAACAGGAGCAGGGGCACGGGTCCCCTTCCCATCAGTCTTCACTGTGCGTCAGGCAGAGGGAGGACAGGAGCCTGGCACCCGTGGCTGTACTCCCTTTGGGACGACAAGAGGCCCATGTGGGGGTGGGGGGTGGGGGGTGGGCCCAGGCCCCTGTATGTCAGCCCTTGGTGATGGTCGGGCGGGTATTGTCATACAGTCACAGGGACACCACCACCAGGATTGAGGCCACTGCTCGGAGGGCCCTGCTCACCTCCAACAGCAGTTATGCGCTTCTCTGGAGTCTGGTGGAGGGGAGAACAGCCCTGGAGGCCCAGCAGCAGCTAGAGGACAGGTGAGGAGACCTCCCAGGTGTGGGTAGGAGCTTGGGTTGGCTTCCTGAAGCTGGCAGGGCCTGGTCAGAGGCCGCTGGTTCCAGAACTGGCTTCCTTCCCTTGAGTCCTGATGTTCTTTAGGGTGGGGTGCGATGCCTAGGGTCTTAGGCCTGCTTGGGGGTGCATTAGAGGAACCCATGCATGCCGGGGTGCAGCTTAGCCTCTGGAGAGAAGGAATGAGAACCTAAACAAGGAGGTTCCAGATCAGCTCATCCTCGGCCCCCTGAAGCTCCCCTGCCCCTCCCCAGACCCCTGGGGAGCTCCTGTCAGGCACCAGCTTTCTTCTTGGCCTCTGCTTCTCTGCTGTGGGTGGCCCCCTTGTATCCAGCTCATTCAGAGGGTCAACGGAGACCCACCAACGTCTCACTGAGCCCAAGTGGATTTCCTAGATGAGAGAATCTGATTGGCCCAGCTTGGGTCAGGTGGCCAGTCCTGAGCCAATCGGTATGGCTGGGTGGATCACATGACCCACTCCCAGGGGCAGAGGGCTGGCTCTCTGTAAAGGGATGAGGGATGGGAGGCACCCTGGTGGGGGGTGGGGGGGGGACGGGGAGGGGTGTTCCAGCAGTACCCATGGTAGGGGGAGCTGGGTGGGGCAGGGTGTGGACAGCTGGACAGGAAAGCTGTCCTGGTTGATTGATTACAGCATTTCAGGGAGAAAGGGCCCCAGAACAGTCATGCAGCCCAGAGGTCTCCATTTACCTGGAGAGCAACATGCCCAAGGTCACTCAGGGGCATCAGGGCCTGGGCCGCTATCCCTCCAACAACACCAGGCATTTTCCTCCTCATCATTCATCCAGAGGAGCCAAACATTTGCACAACATGTGATTCTTAAGTGGAAACCAAGCGGGAGCTCCTTCAGAAAAGCGTGATTGAATTAAGTGAATGAGGAAACAAGAATGCAGTCCCTCGGCTGCCTTTCCCATTCATTAGACAGCTGCCGAGCAGCAGCCAGTTTCCGAGGCCAGCTGCTGGGTACCAACTCCGCAGACGGCGGTTCTGCCCGGGAAGTTGCCAGAGCCCCTTCAACTGGGAGCTCCACGGGGGTGGGCCGGGACAGCAATGGGGAGGGATGGTCTGCGTCCTGCTCCTGGGCCATCCTGCCTCTGTCTCCTCCCAGGTACCAGGAGGTACATGCGGCCCAGAGGGCGCTGGGCATGGCCGTGGCAGAGGTGCTGCCTGAAGCTGAGAGGGTGCTGGCCGCCGTGCAGCAAGTCAGCGCAGATGCAGCCCAGCGCCTGGCCTCACTGGCTGCCCCTGCAGCACCGGTCAGCTCAGCTGTCCTCGGAGCTCTGCATGCGGTGGTTGTGAGGGAGAATGTGGCAGCTGGGAAACCAGTGCGGCCCAGGCAGAGGCAGAGGATGTGGCTCATTTCTAACTCTCTAGCAGTTGATTAAAAGATCTCAGCCAATCTTTGTTGTTGGTTATAATGATAATATCAAGGCCGAGGCCTCTTATTCATCATAGTGGCATTGGCAATGACACCAGACGGACATGGGGCCAAATCCCAGCTCCGCCACCCTAGCTCTGTGACCTTGGCAAGGGACCTCGCATCCCTGTGCCTCGGTTACTTTGTCCATCTGTCGGCTAGAGCTCACGCATTTGGTTATTTCAGGGCTGCATCCATGAGGGGCTGGAGGGGATTCGTGAGCAATGCCCTCATCCTCTATGTGCCTGTCACCCTATGCTGCTTACCTCTGGATAAATCAGCTCATCAAGTCTTCTCAGTAATCCTGAAATTCCAAAACTTGGGAGCTAAACTTTAACAAAAAAGACTAAACTTACAGAAATGCATCTGGGGCCCAGCCTGCCCAGGACTGACTGCTCCCAGGCTGTTTATGCAGAGGGTGTTTGATCCTCCCACTGTGTGTGACGAAGGAAAATGTAGGTGGTGACACGTCTGGCCCTGAGCACTGGCCCCAGATACTGCTGAGGGCGCTAGGTAATAAGCAGTCGCCACAGGAAACTCTGAATTCAGAAGTACGTCCGGCCCCAAGGTTTCAGCTAAGGGATTGTGAGCCTGGGGAAGGAGACACAGGTCAGGGAGGTTAGCTGGGTTGCCTGAGTCTGCGCTTCTAGAAATTGCTGGTGCTAGAATCAGACCTCAAGTGACAGCTTCCGCAGTTTGGCTTCTCCCGCCCTGGCCCCTCTGCTTCTTAGGGTCCACGTGCAGCCCTGCCCCCCACGGTCCCTGCCCCTGGCCTTCTCCCACCCAGTAGACGACCTGCCCCTCGGACCTTCCCATCAGGCCTTGTCTGAGCCCTCCATCTCCCGGCAGCCTCAGAAGTCCCAGGCCAGGACCCTGGGCCTGAAGGTGCAGGCCCTGGAGAAGACGGTCACATCGAGAGAGCGCGTGGTCACCGAGGCTGCCCGGGCCCTCCAGGCCACCGCCCAGGCCGTGCTGCACAAGACAGAGCCCCTTACGCAGGTGGGCTCTTGTCCTGTGAGGCAGCACCTGGAGAAAGTTGGGGCTGCCCCAGGCATGATCTGGGCTCATTCTTTCCACCCCGCCAGTGCCTTCCCCCAAATTCCGGAGAACCTCAGTTAGCTCGTGCCAAGGCAGGAGGTCCTGATTTCCCGAGAAGGAGTAAAGGTGTGAGAGGAGGCAGGATGGACAGGCAGACGGAGCCACGCCTACCACCCTTACTCAGTGTTAATTACAGCTGGGATGGGTCTCATTCACTTATTCTTGCATTCATTAGTTCACTTGCCAGATATTTTAGCGAGCACGTACGTTGCTCTAGTGCTAAACCCCACTGTTTGGCGTTTACAGCCCAGGAGGGGAGGCAAGACTAAATAATCAGGGAATTCAAGAATTATGGAGTGAATTGAGCCCCAACCAGTGGTTTCCAACCTATTAAAGTATAAGCACCCCTTCAAGTTTTTTTCTTTTTAACTTTCCATCTTTCATCTAGACTTAGAAAAAGGTTGCGAAGAAAGCACAAAGAAGTCCCATATATCCTTCACACAGATTCTCCTTCTGTTAATGTTTTACCCAGCCACCTTACAAGGATCAAAATAAGGAAGTCAACATTTTATAATACAATGAGCTAATCTACAGACCTTATTCAAATCCCAGCAGTGGCTTATCCCGTAGCCATCTTTTTTTGGGGGGGTGGGGGGGGCACGGAAGATCTTAGTTTCCCGACCAAGGATCAAACCCGTGCCCCGTACGGTGGAAGTGCAGAGTCTTAACCGCTGGACCGCCAGGGAAGTCCCCTGTATCCATCTTTATTTTCCTTTTAAAGACAAGAAACAAGGCAGAAAGCTGTTGCCTGCGTCCGAACAGCTGGGCCTGGTGCCTGTCACATACTGGGAGAGCTGTGCTGTGTCAGGGCCCCATGGGGTGGTATCCATTGGTTTAGTCCATCACCCTGGTCTGGGGCACAGATGAGGCCACAGCAGAGTCAGGACCAGACCCCAGTGCGCAGTGCCCCAACACAGCGCCTCCTACCTTCCTCTCCGTCCTGCTAGGCATTTGGAGTAAGACTTAAGACACAAGGGATCCCAGGGCAGCATCTGGTGGCTCTTCGAACCCACATGATTGCGACTTCCCTGGCGGTCCAGTAGTTAAGACTTCTCCTTCCGATGCAGGGCATGCAGGTTCCATCCCTGATCGAGGAGGTAAGATCCCACATGCCTCGCAGCCAAAAAAAACCAAAGCATAAAACAGAAGCAATAGTGTAACAAATTCAATAAAGAGTTCACCAAAAGAATTTTTTCAAACCCCGCATGACTGATTGATGGATGGATTGAAATTCGCATCACATAAAATGACCCATTTGAAAGTGTACAACACAGGGGCATTTAGCACATTCCCAATGTTGTGCAAGCACCACCTCTGTCTAGTTCCAAAACATTCATCACTCCAAAGGGCGACTGCTTACACCCATTAAGCAGTCGCTCTTCATTCCTCCCTCCCCCCAGCCCCTGGCGACTGCCCACCTGCTTTCTGTCTCTATGGATTTACCTAGTTCAGACATTTCATATAAAAGGAATCGTGCCATATGTGACCTTTTGTGTCTGGCTGCTTTCACTTACCATAGTATTTTCCAGGTTCATCCACATCGTAGTATATGTCAGCCCTTCGTTCCCTTTCGTGGCTGAAGAATATTCCATTATGTGGATACACCACATTTTGTGTATCTATTCATCCATCAAACCCATATTCTTTAAGTATCCAGCCTTTTTTAGTGGCAAAATGGGGAAGAAACTAATTTTCTTTGAGTAAAAGTTTTATAATAAACAGATTCACTGATGCAGCAGCATCCTGACAAGAAATTTTCCGTTGTCCATCTTCCTTTTAGTTCTTAGGTTCCAGTTTTCCTCTGAGCTTTTGTGAGACAGGTAACTTCTTGGGAGAGATATTCAAGGTTTAATATTGGTATAATAAAACAAATCAGATGTTCCTGGTAAACAGCATAATTCAGTGTCAGAGTTTTGGTGATGTTTTGGGACCTTGTACATGTGGGTTTGGTGCCCGCCTGAACCCCTCTCTACCCAGCACACCTCCAGCATCACCTGACCAGCCTCTCTCTTCTCTCTCCAGCTGCACCGGGAAGCCAGAGCTGCCCTGACCCGGGCTTCCTCATCTGTCCAGGCTGCCATGGTGACTGTCACAGGAGCCAGGACTCTGCTGGCTGACCTAGAAGGTATGTGTGCCCTGCTTAGCCCCAGGCTCATGTTTGCACAGATGCCCATGACAGACACCAGGACTCATGCCTCAGCTAGGGCAGACTTGGCTGCAGAGGACAGAAGTCCAGTCATGTGGGCATAAGCCAAGGAGACCATTCCCTCTGCCTCTAAGGACCTCCCTCTCCTGTGGCTGCTTTGTCCCTCCCCATCTCACATACCGCTCACCAGGTTCTTGCCTACGTGGCCATCCATCATCAGACCACACACGCAGAGCCCCTCAGGACCAGATGGGAAGAGAATCTGATGCCATCAGCTGTCCATCCCTGATCTAGGCCACTCTGGCTGGGGGTCTGGTTACCTGGTACAAATATGGCTGCCCTGGTCCAATGTCCAGTGGGGCTATGGGAAGGGATGCAGCCTTTCTCTTTAGAACGTGGGTTGATGGGTTGATGCCAGTACAGGTCTCTTTTGAGCTGTAGGAAAATGAGGCCAAGGGCCCCCATTTTACAGTTGGGTAGACCAAGAAAGGAAATTTTACTGAATGAAATGTGGAACAGCCCCTAGCCTGTAGTTGCTCTGCCAAGAGAGGATCTGTGTTCAAACAAGTTTAGGAAATGTCACATGCTATAGATCCTGCTGAGGCCTTGCAGTGCACACCTGAGAATATTAAAGGCTCTGAGAACTCCTTCAATAAAGAAACCGGGTTCACTGTATGTAAACTTAATTCCCCTTAGCATTTATCAACACCCTGTAGAATCAGGGCTCCCCAGTGTGCACTTGTTTTCTTTTTTTGGCTGTGTTGGGTCTTTGTTGCTGCGCACAGGCTTTCTCTAGTCGTGGCGAGTGGGGGCTGCTCTTTGTTGCGGTGCGCGGCTTCTCACTGCAGTGGCTTCTCTTGTTTCAGAGCACGGGCTCTAGGCGCGAGGGCTTCAGTAGTTGTGGCATGCGGGCTCAGTAGTCGTGGCTCGCGGACTTTAGAGCTCAGGCTCAGTAGTTGTGGCGCACGGGCTTAGTTGCTCTGCAGCATGTGGGATCTTCCTGGACCAGGGCTCGAACCTGTGTTCCCTGCACTGGCAGGCGGATTCTTAACCACTGTGCCACCAGGGAAGTCCCCCCAGAGTGCACTTTAAGAAATGCCAATTTTGTGTACAGGAAGCAAAGTAGATCTAACTTTTGGATTATCTTCATAGAATGATTATGTAGTATTATGTCCCTGATATTAGAAGGCTTTATTCTTTTTTTAAAAAAATATTTATTTATTTATTTGCTGCATCGGGTCTTGGTTGCAGCACACAGGATATTTCATTGCGATGCGTGGGCTTAGTTGCCCCGAGGCACGTGGGATCTTAGTTCCCCGCCCAGGGATCGAACCCACGTCCCCTACACTGGAAGGTGGATTCTTAACCACTGGATCACCAGGGAAGTCCCCTTGATTCTTTTTAAATTTTGACTTTGTCTACTATAATCAGTACTCCTTAGGATAAATTTCCCTTAGAATTTTATCTGAAAGGAAATGAAAAAGTCTCTCTTTCTATATAGAAGGAAAGTACTTATTAGATAATAAAAACCTATGTGAATTGTAGAATTTCTCTTTTTGTCTTGGCTGCTAGGGGCTAAAAGGTAAATAGTGCATTTGGTACTTGCACCGTCATTATCCTAATTTTCCGGCACTTCTCGCTCTTCCTCATCCCCGTAGTTACATATGACCTTTGGTTTATCATTTTAATGGTCCAGTTTTTGGTCTGTTCATCACGATAAGCTGCCTCAAAGCCTATTTAGAAATGCGTGGTATGTAAAAACAAAGAACTTAATGGATCTTGCTGTGTACTGTGCTATAGCTCCCATCTCTACCACTGGCCCAGGCATTACCCACCATGCAATTCTGTGACTTTAGTAAGTATCATAATATAACATGAATCTTTACACTCACAGGGCAGTATGTCTCACTCATTTGTTTTCCCTGGGTGAGCCTGAGAAGTTTACACACAGATCTCATGCATCTCATACCTCTGCTCACGTTGTCCAAGGGTCTGGGGTTGGTCAGACATCTGGCAGTGACCACCCAATGGGCTGTCCAGGCATGAGCCCAGCCCTCCTGACACAGCCTCGGCCGGCTTTACAGGAATGAAGCCAAGGTTTCCTCAGCCCAAGGACCAGGCCGCACTGAGGAGGCAGGCAGCCATCGTCCAGGACAGGCTCCTTGCAGAGCCCAAAAAGAAGACCAAGCTGGTGGAGAGGATGCTGGGAAATGCGGCATCTATCTCCTCCAGTGCCAAGAAGAAGGGCAGGGAAGCCGAGCTGTTGGCCAAGGACAGTGCCAAGGTCAGGGCCACGGATGTGACTCCAGGGGCATCCCTGCCTTCTGAGCCTGTGGGAGGACTGTCATGGAAGAGGTGCCCTTCTGTAGGGTAAACGCCCCTTCTGTGTGCAATGCTGAATACTCTGCACTTACTAAGGGGTCCCAGGCTCTGAGCTCTGGAGCTTCACGCGGGTGACCCTGTTAATTCCGCGTGAAATAGATGTCACTGCTGTCCCCATGGGACAGGTGAGGACCCTGACGCCCAGCCCAGTTCAGTAACATAACATAACCAGGACTCACACCTCGGTCTGTTTGGCTCTACTCCCTAAACTTCTAGACTTTTCTTGTTTAATTCGGGCCAAATTTGAATCAATAGGCATCTTCCCAGCACCGTCACTCAGGGCCCAAGTGAACTGTCTCTGCAGCTTCCTAGAGACAGTGCTGGATTGAAGGAGTCCCCAGGCTTGCTTTCTGGTCCTGCCATTTGGATTTTGGCCAGCTCCTCCTCTCTGCACCTCTGTTTCCCCATCTGTAAATTATTGGAATTTCTCCTCTCGGGGGAGGTGGGTAGTGTCCAGCAATCTGCATTTTGCCGGCATCTGGTACACAGCTGTTGAATGAATGAATGAATGAATGATTCACGCATCTGGTGCGTGAATCTATGACCGCTTTCTCCACTCACACTCCCCTCCCTGCTGCTGCCGCCCGCCCGCCCCGTAGCTCGCCAAGGCCTTGCTGAGGGAGGGGGAGCAAGAGTACCGCCAGGCAGGCCGGCTCTCCAGCCAGACGCAGTCGATGCTCCAACAGGCCTCCCAGCAGGTGCTGGCCTCAGAAGCGCGCAGACAGGAGCTAGAAGCAGCTGATCGGGTGGGTACGTGTGCTGAGACCCCAGCACTCCTCCTCCTGTGGTCCCGGGAGCCAGCCAGGAGCCGCTCAAGCTTTTCTTCCCCTCCCCCCTCAAAAGGTGGGTGCCGGGCTGAGTGAGATGGAGAAGCAAATCCGGGAATCACGCACCTCTCTGGAGAAGGGCATCAAAGCCTTGTCGGAGCTGCTTGCCAGGCTGGGTAAGGAGACCCCAGGGCCGGGCCCTGGCCCCCTGGGTCCACGGTGCATCTCCAGGATCTTCCCGGGAGGCCCCGTCCTGGGGAAGCTTGCTTCCTAGCCCTCCTGTCCGTGGCTCCCCCTATCCCGAGCCTTGTGCTCAATGACAAGCATTTGTAACTGCTCCAGGCCCCCGGGGTCGAGACAGGGATGGTGTCCAGAAGCATATGCTCGCTTCGTCCTCCAGGGGCTGCTAGTCAGGAGAGGAGAGACACAGAACACTCACCACCCACAGAACACCTATAGGTACCAGGTGACTAGGTCCTCCCTCAGTGGTGGAGGGTTTCAGAGGAGAGAGAATGTCACAGAAGCAAGTCTGGCATCGAGGATCAGGTGCTGGTTTGGAATCAGACAGACTGGCACTCAAGTCTGGCACTTTCCCTTCCTTGGCTGTGAGACCTTGGGAAAATCACTCCACCTCTCTGAGCCTCAGTGCCCCCACCTGGGAAATGGGAGTAACAGTGGGGTAGTTTAGAGAGTGCTTTCCACACTGTGTGTGATGAGACAGTAAATCGTGAAACGGACAGCCCCCAGGACGCGGAGCCCTCAGAGCAGGGGTGAGGGGACAGTGTCAGAGCAGTTAGGCTGAAATGAACAACAAGCAGTTTTAAAAGTTGGGGTAAAATACACAAAACATAAAATTTGCTATTTTAGCCATCTTTCAGCGTACAGTTCAATGGCATTAGGCACAACCTTCACCTTATTGTGCAGCCATCGCCACCATCCATCTCCAGAACTTTCTCATCAGCCCAACATGAAACCCGCCCCCATTATACACAGACTCCCCATTCCCCCCTCCCCCAGCCCCTGGCAAGCCCTGTTCTACTTTCTGTCTCTGTGAATTTGGTACTGTAGGCACCTCACCTAAGTGGAATCATATAGTGTGTGTACTTTTGTGACTGGCTTATTTTGCTTAGTGTAACGTCCTCAAGGTTCATCCATGTAACAGCATGCATTTCGGTTACCATGATGGATAAGACAAGGAAGAATCACCAGGTTCTGCATTTTGACTGGATGCCAGGCCTCCACTAAGCTATTCACATGCATGATCGTATCTCATTTTAACTTTCGAGCCAAGGATCCCTGTGCTCTTGCTACTTTGCAGATGAGGAGACTAAGGCACAGAGAATTTAAATGACGTGCCCAGGGTCCCACAGCCAGTCAGTGGGGAGGCTGCGGATCACGCTCAGGTCAGAGTGCCCGCTCGTAGCCACAGGTCTATACCCGCTAGAACTCAGCTCACTGGACACGATGCCCAGCATGAAACAAACGCTCTATGTGGGTAAACCACTCTGGCCGTTGCTGTTGTCACTTATTCTTGCACATCGGCACTATGCTTGACTCGGGGGTGCAGGAGTGACCACGCACACCTAGACCCTGTCCCCGCCCCAGGAGACCCAGCTGGGCAGTTAGAGTGGAAGCTGTAACTTCCTCAAAGGCCAGGCTCTTTGGACTTTCCCGTGGATGGTGGGACCTCTCTGAGTCTTGGCTGGGAGCAGGGCCTGCCCGGCAGCAGGGCTCAGCTTCTCTCTGCTTCTTTCTGCCCCGGGCTCAGCTCTTGCAGTCGCCTGTCCTCCAAACCAGCCTTCATTGCCCAGGAAACTCAGGGCCATGGGGAGCCCTGGGGCCCAGGGGGATCCTGTGGGATTCGAAGGCATTGAGGATTTGTTTCTGTGACTCCAGCACTCTCCCACCTGGCTCAGCTGTCTTTTCATTGAATGCCACCTTAATGACAATGTGACAAAGGCCAGGTGGGGGAGACAGCCCGTGGATTCCATGCCACCATCACCAAGTTCATATGTGAGCACCCGGCCCCACCCCCTCGTTTTACACTTGGAGAGGCTCCTCCGGGAAGTCCTAATGTGTGCTGGGCCAGGACTAGACCCCTGCTGCCTGCTTCCCAGGCCTGCAGCCTCTCCTGCCCCGTCTGCCTCACCCACCCTCATTCTGATGCCAGAAACCTTTCTTTTCACCCTGATGTCCCCGCATCCTGGCCCACAAGTGCCATCTGTAAGTGTGGGCTCTCAGTGAATTGAAACAGTGTGTGGGAGCAGCAGGCATTATGGGGCCTCTCCCACACACACTGCTTTACAGATGAGGAAACTGGGCCTCAGGACTCACCCAAGGCCTTCATTTTTTAACAGTAACAGTAATACCAGCAACAAAAATTAACAGTTGCCCAGTGCCACCCAGGGGGAAAGTTCCGGGGTCTGCACATAAGCCCGGTGGGGTGCCCAGGCCAGGCCCTCACCTGCCTCACCACGCTACCCTCTCGGTCCCTTGCCTCCTGGTAGATCGTGGGCACTCGGAAACCTGGAGGGTTTGGGCTGGGGAGGGCTTCTGGGGATGGGGCCTGAACAGGCTTCTGGGGCCTGCAGGGGAGCCAGCCCACCCTGAGGCTGTCCGTGCCCCTCCACAGGGTCACTGGACACCCTCGGAGCCCCCGCCCGGGCCCTGAATGAGACCCAGTGGGCACTGGAGCGCCTGAGGCTGCAACTGGGCCCACCAGGGGTGCTGCAAGGGAAACTGAGGCTCTTGGAGCAGGAGTCTGAACAGCAGCAGCTGCAGATCCAGAGCTTCGAGAGCAACCTTGCTGAGATCCGTGCTGACAAGCAGAATCTGGAGGCCATTTTGCATAGCCTGCCCGAGAGCTGTGCCAGCTGGCAGTGAGGGCTGCCCGGACCCATGGTGCCCCCGGGCCAGGGCATGCACGCCCGCCACAGGTGCGCCATGCAGGCACACTGCCCAGATCCTGCTGCCGCGTACCCTCCCGAGTCTGTGCCCACACCCCCTCCACACCGGCAGGAGTGAGTGTGCATTCAGAGCTCACCCAGGTGGCTATGGTGTGCACACCCCCATCAGTGTGCACTCCCACACCATACACACGCACAGGTACATGCGGACATGTGCCCGTGTGTGCAGTGCACACGTGTGCAAGTCCATCCATGTGTGGTGCGCCCCCTCTGGATGCTGGGGGTGTTTGTTATGTTATGTTATGTTAGTTATGTTAAATGCCCTGTGACACTGACATACTCAGGCAGGGTTGGTACCTGGGAGGCTGGGACCGGGCAGGGTCGGAGGGTCATCCGCAGAGATCCAGGGTGGGTTCAGCAAGAGCCAGAGCCAGAGCCCCCAGTCCCAGCCCTGCCCTCTGTCCTGCAGTCCCCTGACCAGTGTGTCACCCGCCACGAACACCCAGCAGCTCCGTATAGCTGAGGGACCAGGCAGGTCAAAAGACACAGGATTCTGGGGGGTTCTCAGCAGAGGAACCTGAGGCCCAGGGCTCCTGGGGCCGTGGTGCAGCCTGCTAGGCCGGCCGGGCCGTGGCCCACCCATGCAGGGGTGTCTTTGGCTTTGTGGAATACTTCTGTCTCAAGATCCTGGGACTGGGTCAGACTCACTGAAGGAATCACCTGCCCTAGGCCCGGTGCCCCTTTTGGGCCATGGCCTTGTGACCTGAGGGGGCCTGGGTCAGGGGGCTCAGACAGGTCGCTTGGATCTTCCCTTTGTGACCCTGCCAACCCTGGCTGGCCTTTGACCGGTCGACACTTCCCAAACTGGCCCTGCAGCCCTGTGGCCCCATCTGCCACATGGGAGGCCCTGCTGGGCGTGGAGGCCTGGCTGCCTTTCTAACCTGTCAGGCTAGGGTGTCCCCCTGTGGCTAGGCCCTGCCCAGGGTTCCCGGCATCTCCTCCTGGCACTCCTCCCCTTTCCCGGGCCCTCTTCCAGCAGACTGCGGGGCCTTGGCACTGGGAGGATGGGTGCCTCGGGGGGCCCAGTCCCTTCCCAGCGTTCTTCCTGCCCCTCAGCAGGGGTGACAGGCAGAAGCCCAGACCATTTCTGTTTAACCAACTCTGTTTAACGTGGCAATAAAGGACCCCTTTACTAGCTGGTGGCGTGCCTTTGGTCCTCCGGTGCTGGTCGGCAGCAGGATCCCCGGCTGTGGGTGCAGACTCACCGCCTGGCCGTGGGTGCACATGCCCCCCCCCCCACCCCAGGGAGTCAGTGGCAGAAGGTTCAGTGATCCCTCTTGGCCCACATGAGGTAGAAGGAAGGTGACAAAGCTGAGCCCATCGGCTTTGCCAGTGTCTTCCCACTGGGGGGACTCTGCTGGGGTCCTGCAACCCCAAGCATCTGCCCTCTCCTCTCTGCTCCGGGGGGCTTATTAGGCAAAGTCTAGGGCCTGGGGGAGTTTGAGGGGTGGGGTACAGAGAGGTCCTCAGCTGACCTCTGGCTCAGGCTGGAGACACCGAGGCAGGAAAGGAACTCAAAACCAGTGTCCAGCAGCGCAGAAAGGCTCAGGGAGGGACACCAGTGAGGAGAGGAGGAGGGCTTTGGGCCAGGCCTCAAAGGGTGGGGAGACAGCGGGGAACATTCCAGGCAAGGGGGTGGGCGACAGCGCAGCATTTGCAGGGTAGGGGCCTGGCCCGCACGGCTCACTCCAGGAACTCAGGTCGCAGGCGGGATTATGGCGCATGCTCAGTCAGGGCTCTGGACCACGAGGCCTGCCCCCCTCCCGGGTTGGTTTAAGCAGAAAAGGGGAGTTTGTTGGGACGACTTGGGAGAGTCTCCTGGAATCCTGGGGTAGGAAGGGCTGCCAAGGCTCAGAGATGGTCAGGGGCCGAGGGCTTGCCTCTCCCTTCCCTCCCACCCCTCCCCTTGGTCTCTGCCTCTGCTCTCTCCGCATTTACTTTGTTTTGTTCTCTCTGCAGAGCAGCTTTCTTTGCTTTTCTTGTGCTTGATGGAAGAGAATGTCCCCACTGCCCCCACCTGGACCCACCATGGCCCCCATGTTTACTTGTCATCAGGTCAAAAGCTTGGCAGAGACAGGCTGGAAAACTGACCTGATTCCAGCTTCCCAGGAGGGACCAACCCAGCTTAGGCCGGGTCCCCCCCTACTCCTGTTCAGAAAGTCAAGGGTCTCTGGGTCCAAGGCCATATAACGAGAGCTGGGCTGTGCCTTCCCCACCCCCGCAAACTCACTGGGGGAGAGCATTCAGAGAAGAGGTGCGCTCTTCCACGGAGAAAATGAAAACCGAGGCCAGGGGGAGGGGGGTGGCGTGATGCACGTCGATGACCCAGGGAGTAAGCTGGTAGGTTTGGGAGGGAGGACAGGGGGTGGGGAGGCCAAAACAGGAGGTTGCTGCTCTACTGTGAGTTTGATGATTGACGTCTGGTGTAAGTGGTGTCAAGGAGATGGGGGTGCTTTGCAGACCTCTGGGGCGGGGTGTGATGCCCCCAAACCCTCTTCCCTGCTACCCAGCTTCTCTGCTGACAGAGGCACACAGCTCTTCTGATGCCTGCTCTTGGCCTTAAACCTTTCTCTGCTCAAGCCGTGGGGGGGCTCAGCAAGCCCCAGTCTCAGCATCCCCAGTGGGTGGAGAACAGGCTTCCTCTCTGTTCCGCGGTGACGTACCTCAGACCTGACATCTCGTGACTCATGCAGTCCAGTCATGCTTCGGGTGCAGAGAGCCACTCTGGCCCCAGAGGTGGGGCTGTGGCTGGGTGGAATGTGGCAGCTGCTGAACATCTGGCTAGCAATGCAGCCCAGCAGCTGAGCAGTGGAAGATGGGGTGGCCTCTGCCCTGCAGAACCAGTGACTGGGGCCAACCAGCCCAGGGCAAAAGGCTCTCCGAGCCTGAACCAGGAAGTGCATTATGAGGGTCCCATTCTATGTCAGTTGTCTTCTCTGACCTCCAGACGGGACATCTCCCAGCAACCAAGGGTTATAACTCCTATCTGCTTAAACCACCCTGATGGTAATAAAATTTATAACGGCCCCTGCTGGGTGAAAAGCATTGTTTCCTCCATTCTGCAGAACAGAAATGCCAAGTCCTATTTCATAGAGGTTTGAGAATTAAATGATGTAACACATATATCCTGGGTTGATCTGGCAAAGTGCCTGGTGCCCAGTGAGTGCTCAAGAAGAAAGGTTTTATTAACAAAACACTAATTCGTTCTAATTGATTTAAAGTGCCACTGATACCCTAGAGGCACTTTGTCATTATGCATTTTCTCAAGAAACTAAAAGTTTGTTCATCTTTCAAGAGTTCAGAGTTAAGTTTGGGAACCTAGGCCTCCCTTCCAAAAGTGCGTGCTGCGCAAAAGGCGGAAGGCACGTTACAGCTCCCGGCAGCTGGGACCCGCATTTGATCTTTATAGCCATCCCGCGAAGTGCGTACTAAGGTCGTCCGCGGTCTGTTTAAGGGGAAACCGCGGCCCGGAGCGGGAAGGGACTGGCCGAGCTTCCCGCAGGAGCGGAGAGGGAGGTGCTCACAGGCGGCCCCCGCGCCGTGCATTTTCCGCGTCCTCCAGCAGAGGGGCCGGCGGCGGGCTCGGCGTCCAGCATAATAGCCGCGTCGGTGCCGGGCGGCGGGGAGGGGAGGAGAGGGGAGGCGGGCC
>NW_006779962.1:3402071-3419158 GCF_000442215.2 Lipotes vexillifer | reverse complement strand
TCTGCCGCGCGCGGGAAGCGGGCGCGAGCCGAGGGCGCGCGGCCCGGGGGAGACCCCCGCTTCCCCGGCCGCCTCTTTGTCTCCTCCAGGAGGGAAAGCGTTCGGTTTGCTCAAAGCCCGGCAGGAGAGGAGGCTGGCCGAGATCAACCGGGTAAGCGCGCGCCGCCGCCTTCGCTTTGCCAGCCCCGCCGCCTCCGAGGGCAGCTGGCGAGTCGGCCCTACAGCTCCCAGCGCTCCGCGGGTCCCACCTCCGTCTGCGCGGCTGTGCCTGCCGCAAAATCAACCCCCCTTCCCCTCCACCCAGGCTTCCCCCGATTTCTTTCCTCCAGCCCCCTCCCTGTGCCTCCAGGTAGGTCCCCCTCCACCCCGTCCACCGCCCTGTGGTCTCGGGTTGCAAGTTGTTACTCGCAGACTAGGGAGGTAGGGCCCTCCCAGGAGCTCTGATGCCAGCCCGGCCCACCGGCCCCTGGCTCCCCAGGAGCCGGCCTGGGACCAGCTGCAGGGACTTGGCGCTGGAAGGGACCCCTGATGTCTCGAGTAATTCCCAGTTTTACAGCGAGGGACGGAAGAGAGGCTCGGAGAGGCGAGGTGGCTGCCCCTAGATGGCACAGCAAGTCTGGGTCAGGCTGCAGTTAGAACCCTGGGCTCCAGACTCACAGG
Source organism: Lipotes vexillifer (assembly GCF_000442215.2). Classification (NCBI taxonomy): domain Eukaryota; kingdom Metazoa; phylum Chordata; class Mammalia; order Artiodactyla; family Lipotidae; genus Lipotes; species Lipotes vexillifer. The sequence goes on along the minus strand of NW_006779962.1, from coordinate 3,418,498 downwards.
CCAGTGCTCTCTCCACCCAAAAAAGGTTGGCCTCCTGCCTCTCCCCCCCCCAACACACACACACACACACACACACGCACACACACACACACACACACAAACTCCTCTCTCAGGCTTTTAGGAAAGGTTGCCTTAGAGACTTGGTGCTTTTCATCCTGATCCTAGTGGATTTCTAAAAAGAAATCCTTCCGGCTGTTGCCAGGCACACAATGGGACGTTTTAGACCTTTGCTTAAACACCATTTAAATGGGCTTCCCTGGTGGCGCAGTGGTTGAGAGTCTGCCTGCCAACGCAGGGGACACGGGTTCGTGCCCTGGTCCGGGAGGATCCCACAAGCCGCGGAGGATCCCACATGCCGCGGAGCGGCTGGGCCCGTGAGCCATGACCACTGAGCTTGCGCGTCCGGAGCCTGTGCTCTGCACCATTTAAATTCTAGAAGATAAGGAAAACTGTTAGGGCCTGCGTGGATTGGCCAAAACTCAAAGGCAGCACAGCAAGACTGGGGCTCAGATCTGGTCTCCATTATGTACCAGCTCTGTGGTCCCCAGCAAGGACCTCTCATCACAGAGGCAGGGTCTCCATAAGGGCTCCATGAGGGAAGGCATGCTACGTGATTGGTCCAGCATCTGGCACAAGAGAAGACCTCCATGGATGGTACTAGGATTACTTCTTGAGGAGGATGTCTCCAGGTTTCCTTCTAACCGGTTGCAGAATCATGCCCACTGAAACAAGGCTGGACATTTCCCCTGCAGCCTCCCCCGGGCCACTGGGCACCCAGCTCAGAGTCCCAAAGTGGAAAGCTGGTGAGGGTCAGCAGGGTCCTCGTGGAGTCCATGTGGAGGTGGGTCCACGGGCGGCAGCACGGTTGTAGTATAACTCTCGACAGGGGCTTGCAGTCTTTATTCCCTCCTTGATTTCCTTGGACTGCCTAGAGCTAGGCAGCCTGCCTGGTTTCATTCCACTGGCCGTAGGAATCCCATGGAGGGTTCTGGGGACCCCAGGGTCCCTCCAGGTAAACTCTGGCCTCCTCATCACCATCTTCATCTGGCCTCTTAGTGCCATCTTGAGCACAGCTGAAAGGGAGCCTGGGCGTCTGGCTGGGGCTCTTGGGGGTCCAGGCTGCTGGGCTCCCCCCCCCGCCCCAGTTCACTCTGCAGCCAGCTCAGCCTTGGTCTTGGCTGCTTTGGCCCTCTGGACAGGAGCCTGGAACCCTGACCTCATACAGCCCCCTGGGCCACTCAGCAGGCTGGGTTCCAAGCCAGTTGAATCCACCCACAGCCAGAGGACCCCGAGCCAGAGACAGCTGGAGATGGGGGAGAGGGGATTGTAGTTGGACAAACCAGAGGAGCTGAGAGTGTGTGGGACTTTCCATGCCAACCCTGCCCTTGGGGAGATGGGGGGATTAGGTGGGGTGTGGAGGTGAGGCCACAGGGCTGTTTTGGGAGGTGTACTGGCTTGGCTCAGAAAGGGGAGGGGCTGTGGCTCTCTGGGGCTGGTCTGGACAGCGCTGAGATTGGGGAAGGTGAACAAGAGGGGGCTGTGTCCAACCACCTCGGGACCCCAACGCCCAGAGAGGGCAAGCAGCTGGCCAAGGCCACACCGAAGCCAGTGGCAGAGCTTCTAGCCTAGCGTCCTTTCCCTGACTGGATGCTACTCTGAGATCCACCGTGTGAACCGGGGCTACTGTCAGGTTGCTGGGACCCAGGCTCTGGGCTCCCGGAGGAAGCAGGCTCCAGGATCAAACCAGAAACTTGACCTGCTTCCCACCACAGCAGGTCAGGGTGGCCCCACCATAGTTTAGAGTCACAGGCGGAGGGGGCTGTTCACTGGCTCTGTGACCTTGCGCAAGCCACTTGAGATGATGGTAGTAGGTTTGTTGTGATTTTGCAGCAGAGATAATCTATGTAAAGCACACAGGAGAGCTGGCTGCTGTCTTGATTGCTATCATTGGTTTGTTTGGGACTTAAAAGTATGGGAGTGGAAGCCCAGGGGCAAGGTCTGAGGTAGACTGGCTGCTCAGCCTGGACCAGACCCCTTTGTCTGGCAGAATCTTATCTTTCCCTGTCTGAAATGGGAGCAGAGCCCCCTGCTCTGCTCTAAGTCCCTACAGCAATCAGAGGAGATGAACAGACTGAAATTCCTTGCAGACACTTCAGGGAGTCGCTGTGTTTGAGTGTCTGGGTCGGTTTTACCCACGGCCATGGCCATGGTGGAAGTTCCCTTGGGTGGATGGATTCTGGAGGGAAGCACATTGGCAGTCCAGATTGCCTGCCTTTGGGGGTGCAGCTTCACTGCCCCACTGGAGGGCGGCTTCTGGGGGGCTGGGCTGAACAGCTGCCCCAGTGGTCCCATGGAAGCCAGAAGGCGTGAAGGATGGGGCTTCATGACTCACTATATGTGCTTGGGCACCGCTGTGCCTGCTGCCTGGGGCAGAGCCCAGCCTGGCTATGAGCTCTGGAGGCTTCTCTGGGCCAACAGTTCCTCTGGGGCCTTTCTCCCCGCTGGGATGGGCCAGCTTCCAGAGTGCAGCGGGGTAGCTCAGTCTTGGTTATTGTTCTTATAAGGGATTCAGGAGTCAAGATAGAAGGGGTCTTGGGTGGACCTAAAGGTCCTGGTGGAACTGTATGAAAATGCACTTTTTTGGGGTTTCACTCTAGGTTTTGCTCTCATTTTCTGAGCCCTTGGCGTGTGCCAGGCATGCTTCAGACATTATCTCGTCGGATGCGCACTCCAACCCTGCGAGCGTCTGTTCCCATTTTGCAGGAGACGAGAGTCAGAGGGCCTGAGTAAATTGCCTGGGTTTAAACAGCCACACTTGAACCCAGCCTCTTCTCTCCATTTCTGAGCTTGATTGGGGCTCCTCTGTATGTGCCCGCCCCACCTCCGGGCTGTATGTGTGTGCGCACGTGTGCTCGCGCGTGCTCTGCACCACTGGAGCGGGCAGGACCAGCGCGTGTCTCCTACTCCCCCACATAGCTGACATTCCCCACGCCCTGATGGCATGGCAGGTGACCCTGGGCCAGCCAGAGCCGGCCTTATATGGCAACGGGACAAATTCCCTCCAGCTTCCCACAGGGACAGAGGGAAGCTGTGGGGCTGGGTGGGTGCCCCTCAGGGTGCCCTTAGCCTTGGAATGGAGCAGGAAGACACTGGAGGATGGCGAGAGCCGTGGCTTTGCACCGGCCAGAGGCCAGGATCTTTAGCAGAATAGCATGAGTGGTGCCTTTGCTCCGGGCCTGGCACTTGGCATAAATCATCTCACTGACTCCTCTCAATGGAACACTTGATTAGATAGATGCCCAGCAAGAGTCTGTAAACATCCCCATGAGACAAGGATTACTAAGCCTCCCATTTTACAGATGAGGAAACAGAGCCTCAGCCAGGTGAAGTCACCCAGCCAGGAAGTGACACAGCCGGGATTCTGTCTCCGGACGCTGCCCCTGGCCCGCCCTGGCCCCTGTCCACCAGGTGGCTGTGGCCTCGCTGTGACACAGGCCTCTCTTGCTTATGTGGATAAGGATCTCTGGCTACTGTCCTGCCCTCTCAGCCATCCTGGGTCGAATGAAGGGCACTCAGCATTCCCTGTAGCATTTCGGTGCCTGATGGTTATTTCAGAACCCACGTGGCACCTGTGCTGGGAAGAACTGGGTACGGCAGGCTGGATATCTCTACCTGGGGTAAGGCTTATCCCCAGCCCCTCCCCCAGCAGTGGGAGACCTCTGAGACCTGACCCAGGCACTACACAGGTGTGTCTCTTTTCCTGTGTACTGGCAGTGCCACCCTGTCCCTGCCCAGGTGAATGTGCCCAGCTGGCATCACCGGGCACCCGTCTCTCTTGCTCTTCCTTAATATATTATAAGGGAGATGGTGATAAGGAGCCACGTGAGCCTCTGAGGATTCAGTGTCCCCGCAGGTCCAACCAGTCTCGACCTCGGTGTGGCCATGTCGCAGGAAGCTGGAGATGGAATTTCTGCAGGGTCTGCTTCATTTGTGTAGTCAGTGGGGGTGTTTTTCTCCAGCTGCCCCATCTATTGGCGAGGACACAGAGTCCGGATGAGGCCCCAGAGCTGCCGTGGGGAATGTGAGCCTGCTGTCCTCGTGGGTGCACGTTACAGGCTCCTGCTACACGCCAGGCACCAGGCCGGGCATCTATGGCCTGGCCCTGGCCCTTTAAGAGCCTGTGGGCTGCATCAGAGGCCACACGGCCAGGCATCGTGCCACCTGTCCTTGGGGTTTTCCCCCAAGGCTTCAGCCACCAGCCCCTTGGATGGCCTCCGAGATGGTGCTATCTGCCAGCCCTAAAATTCTGCTGCGGCTAATTCATAAAGGCAAGCCTGGAGGGCCGGGAGCAAGCATCCAGGAGCAGGTGCTAGAGGTACCAGCCCAGAAAGAGAGTTAAGTCAGGGTGGGCGTTGGGGGGTGCAGGCAGGTGGCAAAGGTCTGGAGGCCAAGACACAGCAGGGGCTGCCAATCTCTGCTGGTTGGGGAAATAGCCCCTCCTGGTCATGAGCACTTGGACGGGGCTCTCAGGGGGTGGGGGGAGCCTCTGATGTGCATCAGAGGTTGTAGATGACCAAGAGAGGCAGCAGTGAGCCCATGCAGCTGCAGGCACCGTCCCTCAGGGCTGAGATGGGGGCACTCTGTCCTCCGTGGATGGCCAGTCACGGCCAGTTCAGCCAGGTATCCAAGGACAAAGCAAAGTTTGCCCTTGAGGAGGAATGACCAGAGGGTCAAGACTCACCAGGAGGACTTCGTGGCACAGTAGGGGACAAAGAAAGTTGTGGGTGGGTCTCTTCTCTGCCCTTCCCCAAGAGTTGTCTCTTGGTGTGGCTTGAGTTTGGGCGATCCAAACGCACAATGATAATCGCTAACCGTTAGTAAGTATACTAGGAGCCAGGCTCTTTCTATGCAGTTCGCTCATTTAATCTTTACACCAACCCAGTGAAGAGGTTCTATCTTTATGATTCCATTTTGCAGATGAGGAAACTAAGGCCCAGAGTGGTAAAGCAAGTTGCCCAGGGCCACAGAGCTAGTAAGTGCTGGAGCTGGGATTTGAACCCGGGCAACCCAAGTCAACCTCCCTGCCCTGTCCCTCTGCCTTGCACGCCCTGTACTTGCCTAGAGGAAGGATGGTTTAATCAAGACCTTGCCCTCGGGGCCTCAGTTTCCCCAGCTGTTGAACAAAGAGAACAAGCTGGATGCTCTGAGGAGTCCCTTCTGGGTTCTGTGACTGGGTGGATGTTGGAACAGCTCTGCCACCTCCCTGGGCCTGGCCTGTGGACACTGGCTTGAGAAGTGACTGCCTGGTTCAGAGCTTCCTGTTTTCAACCCCAGGCCCCTCCCTGCTTGCATTTCCTGGCTCTTTGCCAGGGGCTGACCAGGCCACCAAGGCCTCTAGACTTGCCACTCTCAGAGCCCAGGGGACCCCTGCATCCCTCATACCTGGAGGCCCTGACAGCAGTTTCTACAGCCTGAAAAACTTGTCTTTTGGGACGGTGGGTTGGAGTGGGAGAGGGGCTAGAATAAACCATCTACACACACACCCATGCCCCTAGAGGGCTATAAAGTGGTTCCCTGGCCTCTGGAATAACATCTTTCTGCCCAAGAGGAAAGGTAACTCCCAGTATTGACTTTCTTTGCCCAGAAACCTGTGGCCAGGCCTTGTTTGGGGCAGGGAGGGAGCTGGGATGCTGAAGGGAGATAGACCTTGAATTGTGAAAACGTTGTGATCTTTAGTAAGTTGAGCAACCTCTCTGGGCCTCAGTTGTCCCATCTGTCAAATGGGAATACCCAAAAAGGAGAAAGAGCAACCATAACCAGCCTAAGTTAGGGGAGGGGTTTCCTTCCTAATCTATTTAATAGTCAGTGATGGTCTGGATGATGAGCTGTGGGTTGTAAGTGGACTGAAGGTATATAAATGTTAGTCGATGATAATAATAATAAATGGCTAACATTTATTTAACATTTACTAAGTGCTGGGCACTGTGTTAAGCACTTTAGATATGTTTGCTTACATACTGTAATTCTCAGGACAAGCCTATGTGGTTAATACTTTTATCTTTCCTACAGTTGAGGATAATGAGGCACAGGTAAATGAAGTCATTTTCACACAGCACTAAGTGTGCTCAGACCTAGGCATTCTGGCTCCAGTTCGCCCTCTTTTTGTTTCTGTCTTTGTTTTTCTTCCAAACATCTGGAGTGACTTCTAGCTCCATCTCCTCTGCCTGGGGGCCCAGAGTTAGGGCAGGGTGGGGCGGGTACAAGGGATCCGCCCAGTGGGCGTGGCTGTGCCCTGAAGCTGAGCTAGGATATGGGGGGAGGACCCCTGGAGGGAGGAAGCTGTGGGCTGTGCATGAGCAGGAACCAGGAATCCAAAGCTCGGAGGTGGGGTGGGAGCCGGCAGCCCAGCCAGTGGAGCTCCTGTTCCTGCCACACGCCTTCCTGCCTCCCCGGCCTCCTGGTCCACACAGCTGCCCCAAGCCCTGGGTCAGCAAGGGCTGCCCACCCACATGTGAACGGGTCAGCTGCTTCTCCCACCCCCGGTCACTCTGTGGCTCAAGCATTTGTCACTGTTGGCTCTAAGGAAATATGTGATTCCAATCTCTGAGGCCTCTCCAGCCTCTGTCATACACACACACATGCATTTGCCAAGCTGCCTTTTCTGTTGCAGGGCTGAGAGTGGAGAAAGTCATTCTGGGCTGAACGGCAGTCTTCTCCATTCATTCAGTAATGTTTATTGAGCACCTGCTGTACGCTGGGCACTGCTGGGTGCTATGCATCCGTGGGGCAGAGACAGTAAACACATCCTCCTGGATGTGTCCTGTGACCAAGGACCTGCCTCCTCTCAGCATCCTTCCAACACCCACCTCCTTGGGTCACTTCTACTCCCCAGCTCTCTGCAGGCAGGGAACCCAAGCAGCCTCTGCAGTGGAGCTTAATCCCAGCTCAGCCACCTGTGAGCTGTGCTGCCTTGATGAACAAGTTGTTCATCCTTTCTGAGTCTCAATTCATTGACCCTTCCTGCAAATATTTATTGAGCACCTACTATGTAGAACCCAGCAGGGGGAGACAGATAATGGACAACACCCTTAATAAGCAATTACACTGTAAATTGTGTTAGGAGATGACTCATCATGGTATAAAAGGTGTTATCTTAAGATAGATTGGAAGTGGAGGAGGGGACTCCAGTGGACAGAGTGGATGGGGTTGGCCTCATTGAGATGGTGACAGTTGAGTAAAGACTTGAAGGAGGTGACGTGCAGATATGTGCGCTCCAGGCAGGGAGCAAAGGTCCCATGGTGGGAGCACGCCTGGCATGGGAGAGGCATAGAAGGGAGGTCAGGGTGGCTAAGGCACCCACTCTGGTGGAGAGGGGTGGGGAGTTGGGGACAAAAATGAAATACCATGTTAGATGGTGATTGGTGCTAAGGAGAAAACCGGCTTCATCAGCGAAAAGACAATAATCCTGGAAGCCCCGGGGCTGCCGAGAGCATGGTCCTGGGGTCAGGTCCAGGGAGGGGTGTGGCTATTAAGCACCCTGTGGCTTAGGCTGAGCTCTTGTCTGTCTCTGTCTGTGTCTCATTTGTCTCCAAGACCCAGGACCATGTCCTGCCCCTCGAATCCAATCTGTCTGGATCCCTAGAGGTGATCAGTGTATATTACAGATAGGCTCCAGGCTGGTGCGGGATTTCGGGTCAACCAGAGACTGGGAATTTGGAGGACCCCCAGGTCTTTCCCCAGAGGTTCCCAGATGTTGAGCCTTACCTGTGTTCTTACCTGTGCCTCCCCAGGAAGGCTTTCCAGTTCCTAATGTGGTGAAGTGAAGGGAACACAGGGACAATGTGGTGAGTTGAACGTAGGCTAAATGGGTTCCACTTAAAAATTTGGAGATTGTGAAGTTCCTACTTTTACAAAATATCCTTTTCTGAACTCGTGGCAACAGTCCATGGTCATTATTTAAAGTCTTTACTTGGCAAAATAAAATCTTGGAAGCCCAATATTAGCACCTTCCCCCACCTTTTTTTGGGGGGGGGAAATGTTTCTTTCTGCTTTACCCCAGAGTCTGGGAACCATTGGCCGATTTGTACCTCCATTGGACAGATATGGGATCTGTGACCCCAGGAGGTGCCTGGGTTGCTGGGTTGCTCAGGGTCACAGACAAGAGTTAATTGCCCTACTTTGGGTCAAGGAATGGGGGTGGGGGCCTCAGTGGAGAAGACCTACGAGAGGAAGCCAAGAGGAAGGGAAGGACAGACAGAGCCAGCCGACAGGAGGGCAGCCTCCCAGACTGCAGGGGAAGGTTCCAGCTCCGTGGAGCTAAGTGCAGGCAGGGCTGTGCATGGCGCACGGTAATGAGGCTCTGAATGAGGCTGTGGCCGAGCCAGCCGGACCCCATGGGCCCTGGAGTCTGATGGACATAGGTTCCAAACCAACCCTGAGCTTCCCCAGGGCCTGGGGACCCTGGACATGTTATTAGCTCTCTGGTCCTCCTGTTCTCACATGTAAAATCAAATAACAGTGGCTGTGAGTATTGAATGGGATAACATAGTGCCTGCCAAAAGCAAGGGGTCTATCAGAGGACCCCTGACCCAGCGAGGGAAGCCACATTGGCGGGGGGTTCCTTCTACTCAGTCAAAGAGTGCTGAGTTAGTGTGGAGGAACTTGAACCCTGGAAGGGATCAGATTCTGCCCTACACAGAATTGTACCTACTGTTTACTGAGCACGGACCCTCGAGCCAGGTGCTAACTGCCCGCAGTGGGTTGTCTCGATTGAGGGGTAGGTGCCTGAGGAGGTGGGTACCCGTGAGCCCATTTGACAGCTAGTAAGGAGGGGGCTGAGGATCCAAACCCAGAGGGCTTTATCCTCACTTAGGTTCTTGTCATTGTCCCATTCTACATTCCATTTACAGTGACTGGAGAGGTAGTGAGTTCCCTGTCCTAGGAGATGTGTAAGTACAGACTTGGTCATCATTTAGTGGGAAATGACGGCAGGAATTTAGAAACATATTGAGTGATTGACCCAGATAAATTTTTTTTCATTTAAAAGATCATTTATTGAACTACAAGTGCATATTTGTATGGAATGTTCCAAAATTTAGAATTAGAATTTTTTTAAACCCCTCAAAATTAACTTATAAGATGTCTTTAGTTGGCCTAGTCATAGCAGGAAAAACATTCAAGAGAATGGTAGAAACCCCAAGTTCAGCATAATGATTACCTCTGGGAAGGAAAAGAAATTGGATTAGGGAGGGGCAGAAGGGTCCTTCAAACTGTGTATTAGTTAGACCTAGATAACATTTAACATCATTTTGTTTTGTTTTATTTTATTTAATTTATTTATTTTTTGGCCATGCTACGTGGCATGCAGGATCTTAGTTCCCCGACCAGGGAACGAACCCGTGTCCCCTGCAGTGGAAGTGTGCAGCCTTAACCACTGGACCACCAGGGAAGTCCCTAACATCATTTTAAAGAGGGACTTCCTGTAATTTAAATTTATCCTCAAATTATCCTTTAGGATAAGGACCTTGTCTTATTCACCTTGGTCTCACCTGCTCCCTGGATGCCTAGAATAGAGCAGTGTATACTGTGGTTCCTCAAAAACTGTTGAAGGAATGAAGGAGTCACAGCCATGTCCAGTTGACTCAATGAGGAAAGCAAGGTCCAGGGAAGTAGAGGGGATTTGTGGACTCTGGTGCCAGGATGGGAACACACCCTCTGTTTCCTCATCTGAATGCAGGTTCTAGGGACGCTTAAAGATTAGCAACAAGGCAAGTAAGATACCTGGCCACTGCGCCCAGCCTAGCAAGTGCTAATTGTTAGTTTTTTGTTTTAAAGGCGGGTGAATACCTGCTCACTGCCCATCTTTAAATGTCAGGGTTAAAGATAGATGCAGGCTCTAAAGTCAGACAGAGCTGACTTGAGGTTCTGGCTCTGTGAACCTCAGTTTCCTCATCTGTAGAATGGGAGTAATAATAGTTGCCACCTCTTGGGCCCACTGGGAGATCCGGAGTGACCGTGTGGGTAAGTGCTTCATTCTGGGGGCTGTTGTTAGTCCCTTCCCATCTCCTCCCAACTCCATCTGGTTCTGAAAAGACTCATTTGAGTCTCTCCAAGCATCTGAGGGGAAGGTGGGCCCTGTTTTACAGGTGAGGACACAGGTGAGAGGGTAAGTGACCTCTCAAGCAGTGGACAGTTATTTTCTGACTAGAGAGAGACTAATAATAATGATATAGAAGTTGCTGTTTATTGGGCTACTAAGATTCATATATACGCTCTCCTTGGATTCTCATGCAAGAAGAAGCTGTGATAGTTATACCCATTTTGCAGATAAAGCAACAGAGATTCAAAGAGGGATCAGTTTGTTCAGGGTCACATAGCTAGGAAGTTAATGCCAGAGCCAAGTCACGTGTCTTTGGTTGCTCATGGCTTCATGGATCTTGGAGCCGGGGTGCCCTGGGGGGAAGCCCAGGTCCCTGCACCCTTAATTCAGAGGTTGACTGAAGGTGTTTAGTCTTCTGCAGCGGAACCTCTGGGCCCCACCCCCAGCTGCTGAGCAAACTTCCTACCCATGGGGTGGATTGTACCCATCTGCCTCTGGGGGTTGACAGGAGGCCAGGACTACCACTGCCCTGCGCGGCCAAGCCCAGCCACCTGGCGGGAGAGGAGGCGATGGGCAGTGTGCCTGTGCGTTGGTGAGTTCTGCCTGCTGACCCCTTGCTCAGTGCTGTCCTCTCTCCTCTGTAGGAGTTCCTCTGTGACCAGAAGTATAGTGATGAAGAGAACCTGCCGGAAAAACTTGCAGCCTTTAAAGGTGAGCTGGGGCTGGCTGCCCACGCCCCCCCCCTCCCAGGAGAGCTGGGTGGGCCCCTCCACCCCCTTATACAAATCCTCACCCACAGGGCCAGGCTGCACCCATGCTGCATCCACAATACCCCTCTTCCCGACGGGCTGTGAGACGGGATGCCCAGCCTGGGGGCACAGGCCCCTCGTCCCTTGCCTGCAGGCCCCGGCCTGCCCTGCCCTTCCCTCCCTTCTGCTGCCCAGCAGGGCTCAGGTTGGCTCCTGCCCGCCCCTGCCCAGGCCCTGCTCGCTCCCGGGGCCCCAGCACACAATCAGCTCTTTGTAGCAGCCCTTGTCTCTCCCCCTGCGCGGTGGAGCATCTTGGGAGCCCCTGCGGAGAATGGACGTTTGTGTCACCACAGTGGGGCAGGGGGCAGAGTTTCTGCCCATTGAATCTCAGCAGCACAGGATGAAAAGAAAACAGGGCCCGGGAGTCCGCGCGGGGAGGGGGCGGCATAAAGGTCCTTCTGTTCCGGGCCCTGGCGCTTGGTTCTCAGCCAGTGGCTCGAAAGGAGAGGAGCTGGGCACATAAGGAGTGGGACAGACCCACCTTTCCTGTCCGGGAGATGCACTCGCGCTGCGGGAGCCCTGGGCGCGCTGGGGGACCACGTGAACATCCTCCAGGCTGCGTCCCCCCTGCCCCCCCCCCAGAGTCTTGGCAACGTGGACACCCTCCCTGCTCCAGGGCAAGGAACCTGCCAATGCTCCTCAGACCGCTTATAACGTAGCCATCCTTAGGCAGGACACCAATGGCTAAGCATTTGCTGACCGTGACCTTGTTGTGTTCAGGGTTGCGATCTTCCTGCCTCATCCCAATCCAGCCAGGAGGGAGATGGTGGGAGCTTTAGTTTACAGATGAAGAAACTCAGGCTCAGAGAGGTGGGGTCATTTGCCTGGGGTCACACAGCTCACCTATGGCAGAGTTGGGGCTTATACCCATATTGGTTTCACTCCAAAGCCCCTGCTTGTGACCATTACACAATGGTGCTTTTTACATGGGGAGGAAGGAAGGGAGGAAGAGAGGGAGGGAGGGAGGAAGGAAGGAAGAGAAAGAAAGAAAGAGAGAGAGAGAAAGAGAAAGAGAGGGAAAGAAAGAAAGACGGAAGGAAAGAAAAGAACTAGAAGAAAGAAAGAAAGGAAGGAAGGAAGGAAGGAAGGAAGAGAGAAAGAAAGAGAAAGAAAGAAAAGAAAGAAGAAAAGAAAAAAAAGAACTAGAACAAAGACACGCCCACCCCTGGCTGGTTCCCCAGCCCCATCCCTCTGCCCCTCCCCCTCCCAGCGCAAAGCAGGAGCAGCCAGTCCATTCCCTTCTCTCTGGATACCAATAGGGTCACTCTTCAGAGGTGGCTCTGAGAGGAGGGACAGAGGTCCCAGGGGTCTAACGACCATTCTCCTTGTCTTCATTGGGCTGTAGGATAAGGGTCCATCCTGGGACCACAGGAGGTTACCTTGGAAGCAAAGGGACTACGGAGGTTTCAAATCATTCACTAATTTGATCTCCAAATGAGCCTTACTAGGCACCAGGCCATTTGGGGCCTGGGTACACAACGGAGAACACACAAGACGGCCCTTGGCCAAAGGAGCCGGTGTCCTAGTGGGGGAGGGGTGGTGAAGAGAGAGCAAGGAAGTAGAAAGCGTGTCAGATGGTAGCAGGTGCTTTGCGGGGGTGACTGACGGTGCCCAGTTAAAAAGGCTTGGGGGCCCTGAAGGCGTGAGGAGGGGCCCTGAGAACGCCTGGGAGGAACATGCCAGGCAAAGGGGCGGCAAGCCTGGGCTCAAGGGTCACTGGGAGGACCTTGGCTTTCTCGTGCTGGCTGCTGGTGCAGAATAGACCCTGTGGCTACTCAAGGCCACACGACTTGTTTGCACCCACTGCCTTGTCAGGAGACACCGAGCTCGTTGCTCTGACCCCTTGATCAGGGAGGTTTAACTCAAAGTCTGTAGGTGAGGTTTGCGGGGAGGGTCCCCGCGCCCCGGGCACTGTATGTGCCACTCTGTAGTCAAGGGCAGGTCCGCGGGCATTTCTCCGGAGAGAGCATCAGATTCTCAGTGGTAGCCATGAGCGGCCGCCCCCACAACCACCAAAAGTTCAGAACTACAGGGACTTCTTAAATTGGGGGTTCTCCCACCTAGCTGCCCATCTGAATCACCTGAGATACTCTGAAAACACACCAATTTCTGCCTCCCAAATCCTGCGGATCTGCATCTCCAGGGCCGGGAATTTATTCCAGTCACTTTACAGCCGATTTGGATGCAGCCAGCCCACACTGGGGGCCTGGGAGGAAGCCGCTGGCCTTCTTGGTACAGGGTCAGAGTGGCCCCCGGGCACCTTTCTCCAGGGTGCCTGTGAGCAGGTGATGCAGGTGGGCAAGCCCTTTTCCCAGAGACAATGGTTTTCCCCAGAGGAAAGACGGGACTTGTGGGGTGAAGAGGGTGGTGTGGGCACCCTGGGGACCCAGCCAGCTGCCCTCAAGGGAGTCACTGGGACCCTGCAGGGGGCAGCCCTGCTTCCCAGCTAATGCCAGTTTTTGCTCTGTGATTTCCAGAGAAGTATGTGGAGTTTGACCTGAACAACGAGGGCGAGATTGGTGAGTGAGGCCTTGGGTGAGCCGGGGGGTGGGGTGGCGGAGAGTGCTCCGTGGGTGGGGGGTGTGGGCGTCCAGAGAACCCCACTGACTCACCTGCATGGGTGAGCAGCCTGGGGCTATACTTTGACGGTGACAAGCACCAACTGAAGCTTACCCGATGGGCCAGGCCAGCCAAGCTGGCCTTGAACTTGTCTGCCTTTCACCCTGGATCCCCTGCCCCGCAAACTCCTCTCCCCACTGCTTTCCTCCCCGACCCCGCCTCCCTGCCCACACCCCAGCCTCCCACCCCAGGTGCTCCCCGGACTCAGGATAGAGGTGCCACCCAGCCCAGGGCTGGAGATGCTCAGGCTGTTGCCACCCTGGCCCAGGGGGCTGGCATTTCCTTTGTCCCCAAGCCTGTCCTTCCATTTGAACACTGTCCTGCAGTTGACAAGGGCCTTCCATGGACATTGGTCCTCTCTTCCAGCAGACCTTTATTGTGTCCTGCCGTCCAGGCGCTAGGGGTGACAGACACCTTTTCCATGGCACTTACGTTCGTGACCATACCTTGACCTTCACCAGTAGTGTTATGACACGGTCAAGGCCGGTTTAATTGTTCCCATTGTATGGATGAGGAAACCGAGGCTCAGAACGGTGAAAGGACTTGCTTGGGGCATGTGGTCATTAAGTGGTAGCCAGGGCCCAGATCCCAGCCTGTGGTTTCTGAGTGGGTTCTCCCTCCAGTGTTTCTCCCCCTCCTCTGTCTTCTCACATTTTTCTCCTTTTTGAATATTTTTATCCCTTTTTTTCCTTAAAGCGATGTATCAAATGAATACATCGTCATCATAAAACGTTTTGCAAAGCACAAAGACAAAAATACATCACCACAATCCCACCTCCCAGAAATAACTGTGATAAAGATTTTGGTTTATATCCTTCCATTCTTTGTTCTAATCACAAACACTGTTCGATACCATTTTAGGACCTCCTTTTAAAATTTTGTACAATATATTGTTAGTATTTTGACATATAATCCATTTTTTTAAAAATATAATTAATGGCTGCATGGTATTCCATTTGGGGACAGACTATAATTTATTCAGCCAATGCCTTAGTATCACCCATTTAAATGATGTCTGGTTTTAACTCATTGATAATCCTGTGAAGAACGTCTTTGTACACGAATCATTATCCACATTGCTGATTATTTCTTTAGAGTAAATCTCAGGAATTAGACCTTCTGGGTCAGAGGCTTTTCAAGCATCTTGCCAAATTGCCTTCCAGAAAGGTCTTGCCAATTTAGAGTCTGGCCAGCAGCGTGTAGGAGACCTTTCACTTCTTCCTGTAGAACGTTGCCCAGCTTTCTTTGAAATGCCCTGGACATCCTGGCACCTAAGGGTCTGGCACCAGTCGTGCCGGCCCTCCCTCTCCGGTGAGCTGGCCCACTACTCCCCTGACCCTAAAATTGGCCCCTTGCTCCACCCGCACTCCCACTGTCCTTTGCTGACCTGACCCATTGTTCACGGAACAATCTGGAGGAAATTGCCTCAGATCTCGGGAGCCAGGAGGTCAGAGGCACCTACTCCTCAGTGTGTAGTGACTTTGGTGCCTCCCTTGTTTTTCTTGAATTTTGTTCTTTTGTTGGTTTTCCTGCCCTGCGGGATGTTCTTGGCATCCTCTCCATTCCAGCGAGGTGGAGCCAGGGACCGCAGGGTGGGAGTGGCAGGTGGGGAGAAGCTGCCACCGCGCCCTGGAAAGTAACTCCTGATGCCTGGGTCAGGCCGACTCCCTGACCCCACCTCACTGGGCCGTGACTTCCCGGGTAGCAGGAGCCGCAGGCTCACGGTCACCTGAACCTTAGGCAGCAGCAGAGAGAACAACAGAATGAAGAAGAGATGCTGTGTTCCTGGGCACCTGCTGTGTGCCAGGTGCTGCTGCTGCGTCCTCGCTCCAGATGATCCCATCAACCCATTTTACCACTGATGGGAGGAGGGGCTCAGAGAGGTTAAGTAGTTTGTCCCAGGTCCCACAGCTAAGAATAGCAGAGCTGGGTTCCAACCCAAGTCTGTCTGACTTTAGAAGCCCAAGTCCCTAACCACTAGTCCATACTGCCTCCGCAGAGAGCAGGGAAGATGTGATGGGCTCATTCTCCCTGGAGGAGAAAAGCTGTCGACTTGCAGTCTCCAGGGATGGACTCTCCTGCCGGGCTGGTTCTGGGCACGGGGGTGCCAGAGGGGAGCTTCCCCACTCAGCCCGGCCCCCTGTCTTCACTTAACGGCTCTGCTTTCCCTCCGGCAGACCTGATGTCTTTAAAGAGGATGATGGAGAAGCTTGGGGTCCCCAAGACCCACCTGGAGATGAAGAAGATGATCTCGGAGGTGACGGGCGGGGTCAGCGACACCATCTCCTACCGAGACTTTGTCAACATGATGCTGGGGAAACGGTCGGCGGTCCTCAAGCTGTGAGTACCTCCCGCCTCTCCTGGGACCTCTGGAGGCAAAGTCACAGTGTGTGGAGAGGCTCCTGGCTTGGGCGCCTCAGCCAGTCCCTAGCCAGGAGGTAATTCACTATGTGATCTGCTGGGCAAGATGCTTAATTTCGATGAACATGATTTTCTTATTTGTCAAATGGTCACATTAATATGTACCTTGCAGGCAACATGAGTCTGTAGCAGGACCTCTGGTAGAAACAGTGCTCAGTAAGTGGCGACTGTGATGGTGACGATGATGATAAAGGCACTGCTGAAACCTTCCGAGCCTCAGCTTCCTTGTTTGTAGCGTGACTCTACCACCCCATGGGGTTGTGAGCATAACAGAGTCAAAAACCGCCTCTAAAGGGAGGTGTCGTTCAAATTTTGATGCTATTTCTTGCTACTGAAACGACCTTGGGCAAATTACTTTCCTTCACCTATAAGACAGAGATGGTCATAAATATCTTTTTTTTTTTTTTTTTTTTTGGTGGTATGCGGGCCTCTCACTGTTGTGGCCTCTCCCGTTGCGGAGCACAGGCTGCGGACGCGCA
>NW_006779962.1:3395192-3402028 GCF_000442215.2 Lipotes vexillifer | reverse complement strand
TTTTTGCGGTACGCGGGCCGCTCACCGATGTGGCCTCTCCCGTTGCGGAGCACAGGCTCCGGACGCGCAGGCTCAGCAGCCACAGCTCACGGGCCCAGCCACTCCGCGGCATGTGGGATCTTCCCGGACCGGGGCACGAACCCGCGTCCCCCGCATCGGCAGGCGGACTCTCAACCACTGCGCCGCCAGGGAAGCCCCGGTCATAAATATCTTGCATGAAGTGTTGTCCTGAGGGTTAATGAGATAATATATATGAAGAGTCTAGCCCAGTACCCGGCTGATGGCAGATACCTGGCGTATGGTGGCCAAAATCACACTTTGTGGGTAGTTCCCCACTGGAGAGCAGCGGAGAAATTCCTTGGAGAGTCCCATGGTATGTGTTCAAGCTGTAAAGGACACTCACTTGGCTTTTATGCGAAAAGATTAACTTTTTCTTTAAAAAATTGAAATATAGTTGATTTACGATATTGTGTTAGTTTCAGGTGTACAGCAAAGTGATTCAGTTATACATATGCATGTTTTTTTCAGATCCTTTTCCATTATAGCTTATTACAAGATACTGATTTTTACAAAGGGGGAAGCGGGGTGACCTGCTGGTAAGCCCACGGTTCAGGCTGCTCTGATTGGAGTGTTTATTGTAGGGAGGGATGGGGCAGGAGGTGTGGTGGGAAAACCGTCCAGGTCAGATCATGCTGCACCTGAGAGGCCAGGTGATAGCAATAAGAGTGGTGATGCTATTAAAAACCACACCTAAGATTTAGTGGACATTTACTACGTATTGGGCACTTCCCATCTGATACATCTAGTCTGCATATTGACTCCTTAGGTGTATCATTCATTCATTCAGCAAATATTTATTAAGCACCACCTATGTGCCAGGAAGTATGCTCGGTGTTGGGGACACATGAATTGCTTACATTCTAATGGAAAGAGACAGACAAAAACAAACAAAAGACCAAAACGCCAGATTGCAATAGTGCAATACAAAGAAAAATAAAGTGGGCAAGAGGAATAGAGAGGGGTGTCATAGTAGGCAGAGAGGATCTCATTGAGCAGGTGACATTTGACCTTCTGCGCGAGGGGGATGTGAAGAAATGAGGCGTGTGAATATCTAGGGGAAAGCATTCCAGGCAGAGGAAGCAGCAAGTGCAGAGGCCCTTTTATGCTCAAGGAATAGCACAGAGGCCAGTGTGCCTGGAGTGCAGTGAGTGAAGGATGAGTCTGCAGAGATGGGCGGGGGCCAGGTGATGTGGGGCTTTGTAGGCCACGGTTGATTTAGCATTTTGTACTGCCGTGGAGGGATGCCATTGGAGTACTCTAAGCTAGGAGCTGACTTTTAAAAGGCCCCCTCCGACTGCCGTGGGGACAAGAGTGGCAGCAGGCAGGCCGGTAGGAGGCTCGTGCACTTCTGCAAGTCAGAAATGAGGCTCTCAGCCTGGAGAGTTTGTAGTGGAGGTGGGCAGGGGCTGTCAGAGTTGGGAGTGATTTTGGAGGTAGAGCTAGAAGGGTTGTTTCCAGGTTTAAAAGAAAACAAGGAGTCTGATGGTTGTAAGGTCTGGGGTCTGAGTTAACTGAGTGATGGTGCTGTTTGCTTTGAGAGAAGAGCAGGGGGGAAGGTGGGAATTGAGCTCAGTTTTGATGTATTGAATTGGAAGAGCCCCTAGACACGCAAGGGGAGAGGTTGAGGGGGGAACTGGCTGTGCAGATCTGGAGCTCAGAGGTAAGCCGTTTGTGGACTATCACGCTTTGTTGTTGTTTTCTTAAATTTTATTTTTTAATTAATTTATTTATTGGCTGCGTCGGGCTTTCGTTGCTGCGCATGGGCTTTCTCTAGTTGCGGCAAGCGGGGGCTACTCTTCGTTGCGGTGCACGGGCTTCTCATTGCGGTGGCTTCTCTTGTTGCGGAGCACGGGCTCTAGGCGTGTGGGCTTCAGTAGTTGTGTCACTGTGGGCTCGGTAGTTGTGGCTCGCGGGCTCTGGAGCGCAGGCTCAGTCGTTGTGGCGCACGGGCTTAGTTGCTCCGCGGCATGTGGGATCTTCCCGGACCGGGGCTCGAACCCATGTCCCCTGCATTAGCAGGCGGGTTCTTAACCCCTGCGCCACCAGGGAAGCCCGACTATCACACTTTGGATGAGATTTAAAGCCAGGGACTGAAGGATCCCACCCAGAGAGGGAGTACAGAGGGTGAAGGGCACTGTCACTTGGAACAGCTCCAGGATGCAAGTGCTTTTGGCATCCTCACTTTCAGTTGGAAACATTGAGCATCGGTGGGGTTGAGTGTCTTGCAGGAGTCACCAGCTGGGAAGGAGTAGGGCTGGGATTCAAATCCAGGCAGTTTCCCTCCAGAGGCTATACTTTGAACCCCCATCCTCTTCTGCTGCCCAGATTTTACTGTCAGAGTAGTGGGAGGTTTTTGAAGATCTGAAGGGGTTTTGAACAGAGCCACGGCCCAGCCGAGCTCTGCTTCCTCCAGGCAGTGTGCTCAGGGGAAGGCGCATGACCCAGAAGTCTGAGGTCTCGAGTGAGTGTCGTCCTGCCTCGGGCTGCCCGTGTGACTCTGACGAGTCTCATTGCCCCTTCGTGTCTCAGCTTTCTCCTCTGTAAAATGGGACTAGCAGCCCACTCTGTGGAGTTGCCGCATGGGCTTCTGGGAAAATCTCGCTGGAGAGTGGATGCAAGGGCATTCTGTGGAGGACCCTGCAGACGTGAGGGCTGGGATGATCTTTCCCTGGACGAGGAAAGGAGTCCTAATCCTGTTTTGTGTTTTCTTTCTTTTCTCCGTCTCTGAACCAGAGTCATGATGTTTGAAGGAAAAGCCAACGAGAGCAGCCCCAAGCCAGTTGGCCCCCCTCCAGAGAGAGACATTGCCAGCCTGCCCTGAGGACCCCCGCCTGGACCTGCCCCGCCCTCCCCACTCCTCTGCCTCCCTCCTGATCTCACTGCCCTTCTCGACTCATTGCGATGTGTCTTATTTGTTCTGTTTGGTCATTGTGCGTTTGTTTTTTCATCAGCAGAGTCAGTGATCCCTTTGTATAGCACAAGTTATCTGCCTTAAAGGGGCTCTGGGTTGGGGAGTCCAGATCGCCTCCTTCTCTTTCTCCCTGCGTCTCCCCTCCCTGTGCAGAAGGGCTGACATTAAACCAAATACCAGAGGGGGCAGGGCCAGGACAGGGAGACCAGAAGCCTGTGATTCCCGCACTTGAAGCTGGTACTGTTTGTCCTTCCAGGTCACTGAGCTAAGTCCTGGTACCCTGGCCTGGCCCTGGTAAGGCCCTCAGCCCCTTTCAGAAGACCCTGGAGTCGGGATAAGGCTGCAGGGCCTCCTTAGGGTATTCTCGGACACCCTCGGCTCTGTGGTTCCAATGCTCTTGGGTGGGCCAGGATGTGGTCACACAATGTCCCACCTCCTCAGCTGGTCCCCTCTCAGTCCACACTTTGTCTTATCCTTAGTGAGGTGACAGAAGGAGAGAAGGAGAGGGACTTGGCAATTTGAGCCCTTCAAGAAAGTTCCAGAGGAATCCTCTAGCCTTGCCCCCTGGCCACACCTTTACAGGCAGCTCAGAGGAAGGGTGCAGCTCCCCCTGACCCTTGCTGGGGCTTCAGAGGCAGAGGGGGTCCAGGGGCCTTGGGGGAGGGGATTCAGCTCAGTCTAGTCCCACCTTTTAGGGAGGATGTTGAGAGCAACAGGATAGGAGGATGAGGACTTAAGTGCTCATGGCAAAGAGAGGCAGCACCACTGTTAAGCCAGGAGCTGAGAAATAGGTTGCCTTTCTGATCCCAATCTGCTTGAAACCTGACTCTACTTCCCCATTTGGCTTCACACCTTCCTTACACCGTTCATTCATTCATTCACTCACTCACTCCGTCATTCAACAGGTATTTATTTACAACCTATTATAAGCTTTAAGTCCCCCCGACTTTGTCCTGACATGTGCCATGTCCAGTGTCTCTCTAATTCATCATTCTGTTTCCAAATCACTCAAAACCTTGAGCTTGGGGATTAGATTGGGGTCACCTGTGTTTTTTTATTATGGACTAGGGTTTTAGAGCCCTGATTCACCCTGTAGGTTAGCTGGGCCAGGCCTCTCAGTTCACAGGTGAGAAAACTGTGGTGACCCACAGGGATTAAGTGCCTTGCCCTAGGGCAGGGGTCAATCTGGAGATGGAAGATCCGGACCGGGGCCCAGGTGTTCAGATGCCCTGCCCATGCCTCAGTCAGTGATGAAAACAAGGGAAGGGGCGGAGAGGGGCAGTCTCCTAGGTCAACCCTTGGGCAAGGCCCTGGGCCAGGATTCACCCTTCCCAGTGCCTCTGAGGCGGCATCAGCAGGGACCCCAGCCTTGACCCCACCTGTATTCTGGAGTCCCTTCCCCTGCCCACTCAGGACTTAGATGCACTCATCCATTGAACGTGTTTATTAACCACCTGTTATGGGCCGAGAGCTAAGGACCCAGTAGTGAAATGGACAGACTCATGGAATTTAGAGTCTAGTGGGGAAGTCTGACCCAGGTGATGAAAGTTAGGAAAGAGGAGGATACGAGGTGACTGCAGGGCAATCCTGGGGGCCTAACCGGGCCCAACACTGGGCAAGGGTCTTGGAGAAGCCTTCACAAACCTGAAGGGGAGAGCTGTGGGGGCGCTGGAGCCCCTGGGAGCTCCCTGTGGCTCCTCTGACCCGTAATCAAGGCCAAGGAGCTGACTTTACAGCAGCTGCAGGGAGTGGAGCAGGTAGGGGATGGGGAACCAGCCAGGTTGGGTTAATCCACTGGTCTCGACCAGTTCGGGAACGAGATTATTTGGCCACAAGTGGCTGATCTTCGGCCTAAGAAGGTACTTCAAATGCATAAGCCTAGTTGAAGTTTAAACCGCAGCAAAACATTCCACCCTGTAAATGTAAAATCTCACCTCCACTCCCTCCCCTGCCTTTTTTTTTTTTTTCTCCTGAGATCCTTAGATGAGCAACTGCCTGTCTCCACCCCTTCCCACTGCCTCTCCTTTCTGGGACAGGCTGAGACCTTTGAGCAAAAGGTAATGCCTTCCTTGACTACCCATCATAGTCAGTGTATCTGTACCTCACTCAGACAGGAGGACGGACCCACCCAGGCTTATTTCAGCGGGTTGCACACTTTACAAGACTGCAGGAAACCTGCTTAAGAGAGGAGAGCGAGTGGGTGTGTCCCCAGCTTGGAAAGAGTTCTCTCATTGGATGGGGAGTGTCCTGGGGAAACTTTACCAGCTCCTTCATCATTTGGAATTCAACTTCCAGAGCGAGAGGGTCTCGAGTGGTCCCTGGAAAGGGGGCGTGGTCTGCATGTATTTCAGGTTGTGGCTATTAGCTCTAGGACTCTTACTTCTCTGGCTAAGGGCTCAGCTTCTAGGAGTTCAGCTGTCTTCTTTCTGAAAGACCAAATCTAACTAATGTAACCAGCAGCTTGGGGACTGCCGAGTATGGCTCTGTCCCTGCCATTCAAAAGGAAGGAGTATGTCGGGCGAGTTCAAGTGGATGCCGTATGTGTGTGCGTGTGCGTGTTGAGTATGTGTGGTCCTGGACTGGAAATAAAACAGACAAACTTATCAACGTCTTGACTGGTGTATTTTGGGCGTGGTTCCGGGGTCAGCAAATTCAGAAGAGCTAGCTCATATAGTGACACGACTGAAAGTGTCCTGTGTGCCTTTACTCCTCACAGCAACCCCATGAGGAAGGTTCTATTATATCATCCTAGTTTGATAAATGAGAAGGAGGCTTGGAGCAGATAAGCAGTTTGCTGAAAACCAAATAGTAAGTGGCAGAATACACCCCCCCTCCCGGAGCTGACCCATGGGCTCCAAGTTAAGAATCTCTGTCCTAGAGCATTTATAATATAATTCAACTACAAAAATCTCTACGTAGGACTGTGTAATAGCCAGCAATCAGCAAGGCTGAATTCTAACCCAGCCTTCACCACTTTCTGACTGAGGGGCATTGGGGAATTTTCTTAACTTCTCGGTGCTCCCAGCTGCCTCATCAATTAAATGGCAATGATAACCGCTAGGTGACTAGAATGTCTTTGCGCAGTGTTTCGCGCAGTTTCCAGGCTTGTTACTCCAACGAGTAAACAAAGCTGATCGCTGGGGCCCTTTAATATCCCCTTTCAGCCTTCAGACACGTTAAGAGTCTCCGTGGCGAGAACCCGGCCCCCCAACTTTCTGAGAACCTTTTTCCTCCACACTCCTCTAAAGCCTTTCTCAGAAGCTACAGCCCCTTGGAAATATTTGTCAAGTTCCCAACTCCTCTGAAATCGGAACTATTAATAACCACCTACATCCAAAGACTACTGCGAAGTTTCAACGAAACGAACGTGGAGGACCCGCGCCTGCACTTCCCAGTGTGAGAAAGCAACAGCAAGCAAGCGCGCTCCACCCGAAAACGCGGTGGCGGCACCTGGACGCTCCCAAGCGCAGGCGCACAGACCCCGGGCCACGCCCCATACTCTGTCAGAGCCGGCCAATGGGAGGCGGCGGCCAGAAGAGCTCTCGACTTTAGATGGTCCCTCCGCCTCCCTCGGCCCGAAACGTGTGATGTCATCAAATCGCGCCGGAAGGTGCGTCATGTCTGCGCGCCGCTAGAGCTGAGGGAAGGAAGTTGGCCTGGGAGTCGCCTGGGCTGTGTCTGCAAGGACGCGGGCAGCTGCGGTAGCTGCTTTGACCTGTTGAGGGCGGCGCGATGGGAGACGAAATGGATGCCGTGATCCCCGAGCGGGAGATGAAGGTCAGACACTGGCCGGGGCCTCCCTCCCTTCCTTAGTTCTGGTGTTGCCTTGGAGCCCCGCTGACTCGGGAAGCTCGGATGTCCGCTG
>NW_006779962.1:3389397-3395114 GCF_000442215.2 Lipotes vexillifer | reverse complement strand
CCGCGCCTCCTGCTTGAATAATTTGCCGCTTTCAGAATTCTCATTACCGCGTCTTGGAGCGCTCTGCAGTGCAATCGGCGTGAAAGCCCCACCGAATGCGGTTTCCGCGTCCCCTCTTGGTCTTGTGCGAGCCTCTTGAGTTATCCTAGTTCCTTTAATGTGGTGATTGGAGTAGTGGTACTAACTACTGTTTATTGAGCGTTTACTGTGCAAGGCACTGATAATTATCACAGCAGCCCCACGAAGTACTTGATGTAGAGGAGCAAATTGAGGCTCGGAAAGTAACTTCCCCAAAGCCGCATTTGACAAGCGGGCTGAAAACCGGATTGTTGTTACTGTTTTTAAGACCCTCCTCTCTCGCTGTACTAGTAAGGCGGTCCACGCTTGCCTAATGCAGAGCCAGGGTTCATCACTTATCCTACAAGAGCTTTAGTTAACTAGGATCGGAGGGCTGTTTCGGGACTGGAAATCAGCCTGAAGTCAGGAAACTTGAGAGGACCAGGTGATCCAAATGATGGTTGTAAACACCCGAAAGGAAATAAGGTGTAGGAATATTTTAGGCATTTGAACAACAAATCACTGAAATGCATTAGGGAGTTTAGAATAGTGATGCTCTCGTTCTTCTTGAGAATCACCGCCAAGAGTGAGCAACCCAATGAGAGTGTGCCATATTTCATATGCTGGAGCAGAAGGATAAAAAGGCTTTAGAACCACAGACTTAGAAAATGATGGCCTCCCTTTGGTTTCTGATTACAAGACCCAAGTAGGATATTTGGGATTATCAGGATGAGAATTAACAAAAAAGGTTGAAAGTTTTGTGGTCTGACCTGGAAAGCCGTGTGGATTTCTGATGGAATTGGAATTGGAATTGGAATTTCTGATGGAGTTGGAATTAAGAGTATTTCAGTTAATCTTTTAGCAAATATGTATTAAACATTGAATCCAAGGAAATTAGTATGTGGGGTGTGTTAGGGATCCTGGATGAAACACCGTAAATGGACACAAATGAAGGCTGAGAAAGGCTGTCTTTGGCTTTTACACTTTTTAGAGTGTAAGCAAAAGGAGATTCATATTCTTTTCACCAAAACCTTGACGTAAAGATAGGTTTAGAATTGAAGAAAAAAAATATATATATATATAACACAACTTAACATAATGCTTGGTAAACGTATGGAACTCTTTTTACCAAGAAGTGGTACACACTGAAAATTCTTTGAAAGCAGATCAATAAATTCATGGAAACCTGGATGAATCAGACATTGACAGGAGGTTGGGGAAGGCTCCCAGGCCCGGAGGGGCTAAGGACCATGAAAATGGGAGGAAATGAAAACTGGAAATAGGTGGGGGGTGGAGGTAGCACTGGATGTGGCAGAGGTGATGGCGCAGTTGTGGGAGGGAAGCAGAGTATTGTGAGGTGAGGCTCTGGAAGTGGACGAGTCAAGCCATGTTGGCCTTATAGCCTGTGTTAAGGGGTTTGGACTTGATTTTAGATGTCCTCATAGCATCTAGGTATGTTTGTAGGTCTTGAACACCAAGAGATTGACCTCTTCTGTGGTGGGGGTTTTGTTTAGTGTCTGATGCAGGTAAGCCAGTTCTTGGGATTTGGTTACCGTTCAGTGGCCATTATTTCCATGTATCTTTGTTGAGTACTGCACTGGTAGTTTGAGCTTACAGGGTAGTTGAGTGATGCTTTCAATATTTAACAACAATTTATTAAGCACTGCTCTGTATCATAAGACATACCATGAAATAGGACAAGATTGTAAATTAAAAAGTGCAGCTTGTGTGGTGGTTCAGACAATAAATAAGCTAGGAATTCAGAAAAGGAAAAGATCAGTGTTATCTGAGTTAGTCAAGAAAGGCTTCATGAAAGAATTTTTTTAAATTTAATTTATTCAGTAAATACTAATAAGCACTATACCGGGTGCCACAGTATCACAGGAAGCTTAAAAATGACTGAGCCACACAGCCCTTACCCTCAGGGTAATGTATATTTTGTTGTACTGGAATTGGGTGTACTGAAATATAGTGACAGATGTGATTTAGTTTCCTGTCTTCCCTGAATTGATCTTGTTTTGACCCCACACCACAGGATTTTCAGTTTAGAGCACTGAAGAAGGTGAGAATCTTTGACTCCCCTGAGGAGTTGCCCAAGGAACGCTCGAACCTGCTTGCCGTGTCCAACAAGTATGGCCTGGTCTTCGCTGGGGGAGCCAGTGGGTTGCAGATTTTTCCTACTAAAAATCTTCTTATTCAGAATAAACCTGGAGATGATCCCAATAAGATAGGTAAGTTCCTTGGTTTGTGTTGCGTGATAGAGGAGTGAGGTGCTAGTGTCATTTGATTTACAAGAAATCATTCTAGTAGTAAAACTGCTGTTAGTCCTGAGATTGACCCCAAAGAAGAGGAAGTTCTAGGCAGGCTTCTGGAAGCCCTCCTGGGTGTTCTCTTTGGTCCATTGTATTTCTCTTTTGATGAGCTGTCCCTCTGAGCTCAAAGGGAAGAACAGCTTACCATTGTGCCATGCTCAGTTGAACTTGGGTTCCAGCTCCCTGGGAGAAGAGTTTCATTGAGTGGCTTTTTAGTTGTCACAACAGCGCCATCCAGACGAATGGGAATGTGTGCTATTTGGAGCATTGTTGCAAGAATACGGTACAGGGCACTGTTTTCAACAAGGGCTTACAGCCGCAGTTAATTTTCTCAGGTCAGATGAGGAAGAGTCCCTATGATACTTAATGCAACATTATACATCTGTAAGAAAGCTACGATTTATCTGTACAACTTGTTATCAGGGTGTGTGCATATTTTTATGTAGATGTAAAAATTGTTTCACGTAGACCTGAATAGAGAGTTTGTGGCTTATGCTTAGAACATTCCATTTTCTGCTTTGTGTTTTTTTTATGTTTTCATAGTTGATAAAGTTCAAAGCTTGCTAGTTCCTATGAAATTCCCGATACATCACCTGGCCCTGAGCTGTGATAACCTCACACTTTCCGTGTGCATGATGTCCAGTGAATATGGTTCCATTATTGCTTTTTTTGATGTTCGCACTTTCTCAAATGAGGTAAGCTGCTGGCAAACTGTAGGGGCCTAAGAAGATTTCCTGGTATTGAATCATAACCTAGAAGTTCTTGGTTGGCCTTTGAGTTCTTTTTCTAGATTAAAATATGGGTTTTTAAAAGGTCCTTAATTATAGAATCATAGATCTTTGGAGATAGAGGTGACTTCAAGAAATTATTTCATAATACCACCTGCCCCAAGATGTTATCATTTCTCATTTATATATGAGACAGCCAGAGCCCAGGGACCCTTAGGTGACTTGCCCAAGGCCGTAGAGTTAGTAGTTAATGTCAGAAGTTCCTACGTCCTGGATCTCTGGCCTCCTAATATAGTGTTCTTCTATTCCAGGCGGTCTAGTAATGATAATAGTCAATAATATTGAGTGTTTATACTGACTGTGTGCCAGGCCCTGTACTAGGGCTTTACATGCCTTGTTCTCATTCATGCCTACCCTTCATGGCCTTATGCAGTCGGTACTGTCGTCTTCATTTCATAGGTAGAGAAACAGGCCCAAAGAGTTTAAGTATTTGGGGTTCTTGTGTGTCTGTTTGTTTGGGGTACCTTTTATATCAATAATCTTTCATTAACCTTCCACAACAAATCTTCAGTGAAGCTCTTTTGGAATCTTGAAGGCTTTGGTGGTTTCTGCATACCAGTTAAAATAGGTATAATATTTTAAGATGAGAGCTGTCTAAAATTCAAGGGCCCAACGCTATTAAGCAGAGCCCAGATTTTTATTTAGTGTCTGCTCTTTATGGATTATTTTGCATTTGTGTATTCCTTTGTTGTGAGTCCCTCTGAGTATGCTATAACAGTTGATTGCCATTTTCAAAGTTGTGTTAAAATTGTCTGTAACAAATAGACTGTTGTGCAGAGCTACATTTTTTTTTCATGGTCATGGAGAAAGGTGAACTATAATTCGAGAAAACTTGCAGATTCAGTAATTTTCTTTGACTGTTAAATGTCTCTGTACTTATTAATTTACTAATTTATTTTTGCTTCTGGGCATTTGTTTTAAAAGGCCAAACAGCAGAAACGCCCGTTTGCGTATCATAAGCTCCTGAGAGATACAGGAGGCATGGTGATCGATATGAAGTGGAACCCTACTGTTTCCTCCATGGTGGCAGTTTGTCTGGCTGATGGCAGCATTGCTGTCCTACAAATCACAGAGACAGTGAAAGTGTGTGCGACTCTTCCTTCCACAGTCGGAGTAACATCTGGTGAGTAATAAAGTCTTCTCTGTAACATATGGTAATGGTAATCCAGTTAAAATTTAATTTCTGGAAAAAAAGCAAATGGCGTTTTTGTCATATTTGTTGTTCTTTGGTAGAAGTGGAGAGAGTGTTTTTTATTTCCATAGTTAATGTCCTTGAAGCCAAGTAGCATACATGATTTAACTTGAATGTGCTTGGGTTTTCTGGAGAAAGAAATATTTTAGTATAGTTGGTTTAGAACTGTGTTGTTGAGAATAATTGTTTTGATCTAAAAGGGTCGTACTCTGAAACAGTCATTTGTACCTTTGAGGAAAAGCATTAGAAAATATCAAATAGGAGCAAGAGAATGATATCTTGATATTTGAGAACCTTCTGTATTCTCCTTGTTTTATCTAAAGACTACAGTTTTCTGTACTTTACAGTTTTCTGGGCAGTACTCCATTGAAAAAGCATTTTTAACAGCTGATTCAGTGGCCCAGTGATAAATCACAATTGGCTTGTATCATCAAAATGATCTTTCTTTTTTCACTGTGCCAAGTAAGAATGATCCCACAGTCTTCCATGGACTGACAGAGGAACAAGAAGTGGTTATTATGTAGCTGTTTTGGTACAGATCTCATTGGTTTGCTCCATTTTATTCCGTTTTTAATTGGTAGCATTCTCTTCTTTACCCAGTCTGCTGGAGCCCCAAAGGAAAGCAGCTGGCAGTGGGGAAACAGAATGGAACTGTGGTCCAGTATCTTCCTGTAAGTCTTACCTTGAACTTCAGAACTTTTTTACTTAAGTTACCCACTGTTTTGCGGGTGGTTTGGGAGTATCTTTGCTGTTTTTTTCTATTAAAATGTAATTTATGTTCATTGCAACAAATCTATCAGTACACAAGTGAATGCAGGAAAGAGTTGTTGCATGTCCACTCTGTCAGCTTCCCCCTGTGGTCTTCCAGAGGTAATATTCATGAATATTCTTCAATATAAATCGACAAAGAATCCATATATATCTGGTCACACCCGAATGGGAAGGAGGGGTTCACAGGCAATGCCAAGGCCTGTGCTGTTGTGTATTCCTCCTGTTCTCTGAGGGGTTGCAAAGTGGTGAATGTGGTGGAATAGGTTTGAGGTTAAGGTTATGTTTCTTCTTTGTCATCACAAAAAGTTGTTATGTGACATTTGGTACATATTCTTTTAGGGCATTAGCCTGTAAAAAGTTATTACAGGGCTTCCCTGGTGGCACAGTGGTTGAGAGTCCGCCTGCCGACGCAGGGGACACGGGTTTGTGCCCCGGTCTGGGAAGATCCCACACGCCGCAGAGCGGCTGGGCCCATGAGCCATGGCCACTGAGCCTGCGCGTCCGGAGCCTATGCTCCGCAACGGAAGAGGCCACAACAGTGAGAGGCCCGCGTACTGCAAAAAAAAAAAAAAAAAAAAAAAAAAAAAAAAAAAAAAA
>NW_006779962.1:3309730-3389104 GCF_000442215.2 Lipotes vexillifer | reverse complement strand
TGGGCCAAAAAAAAAAAAAAAAAAAAGTGTATTGGAGTCTTTTTTTTCCAGCTCATTCCATATGGATCTACTTTGTTCTTTTGAATGGCTGCATAGGACTCCACTATGTGAATATCTCTGTTCCATTATTGATGGTTATCTGTATCAGTGTGAGTGGTTTTGCTAGTCTGTGTGGTATTGCACTGAGCATCCTCATCACCTACATTGATCACGTTGCTGTGAGTGTTTCCATAGGGTAGGATTCTAGAAGTAGGCATCCACTCGTCTCTGTATTCATTCTCTCCTGGCTGGGGAAGATGAGACTTAGGTGGTTTCTAGGGGAACTTATTGGATTTGACAGTTTCATTGGTTTGGGGATTGTTTCATTCGACTCTGTTTTTTTTTCAAATCTCTTTCAGACTTTGCAGGAAAAAAAAGTCATTCCTTGTCCTCCATTTTATGAGGCAGATCATCCTGTCAGAGGTAACACATCTGCTTTTCTTATTGGGCTGACCTCTAATGAGGTGCTGTCCGTATTGCAGAAATTTCAGATCATGTGATGCACCTGCATACCTGATCAGGGAAGTGTTGGTGCTTCCTGTATGAAAACTCCCATTATTTCAGTTAGCTAATTAAGTCGCTGTAACAGTAATCCTCTGGTAGACACCTGTGTCTCTTGGTAAATGACGTTAAATGGATCCTGATTTTTTAATTAGAATTCTTCATTATTTGCCTTGATTATAATCCACCA
Source organism: Lipotes vexillifer (assembly GCF_000442215.2). Lineage (NCBI taxonomy): Eukaryota > Metazoa > Chordata > Mammalia > Artiodactyla > Lipotidae > Lipotes > Lipotes vexillifer. Next base: position 3,388,374 of record NW_006779962.1, on the reverse strand, counting down.
GAAAAAAAAAAATACCACTTTGGGATGAATTTGGGCTTCTTGAGTCTTTGTGAATTGTATTTAGCTAGTGAAATCTGGACCTTTTTAAAAGCTATAGGAGTTGGATTTTTTTTTTTTTATCCATGAGATGGTAATATAATGTACAGGGGTTATTCCAAGCACAAGATGGTTTATTAGGATGTGTGTCTTTCAGTTCTGGATGTGCTGTGGATCGGTACATATGAATTCACAATAGTATATGCTGCTGCAGACGGGACCTTGGAGACTGCTCCAGATGTGGTGATGGCTCTACTTCCGGTATGTCTGTGTTATTTGAGAATTTTAGAAGTCTTCTAATAGAGTTTGCAGTTAGGCTTCAGTTTCCCTTTCTTGCTGGCAGTGGTCGTGCAACTTGAGGTGTAAGATTTTAATGCTGCGCCGGGAGCCTAGGGACCGAAATGCTGGCGTTCACTTAGAGCATGTTCTACTGTTGCGTCACAAGGTGAAAGAAGTCCTAAAACTTACTTTGCTTAAGTTGCAAACTGTGAGTTGTGGTAGATGTTAACATGATAAAGACATTTTAGAGAAGCAAGAAAGTACCTTGATTTTCGAAATTCGTTCACTTATTTATTCATCCGATGTTTATCAAATGCCTACACAGTGTGCTTTAAAGCTGAGAATATAGCTGCGACCAAGGCAAAGTCCTTGCTCTTGTGGATCTTGCATTTGGATGAACGTGCTAGTCCACAGACAAGTGTCGGATCAAGGAGTGATAGGGGTGATGGAGGAAATAAAGCAGGGTAAGGGGTCGTTGATGACTGGGGTGCGATTAAGCTTGGGTGGTCAAGGAAGGCCTCTGAGGAAGAGCCATTTGAGTGAGGGAGTGAGTCATTTTGAAGGACAAAGAAGGACCTGAATAATAAAATCTGCACTGTCTTCCTAAATTGCAGTGGCATTAAAAACAGCAAATGAGGCAGGGCTTATATTTCCAAATCATGTTAACTTTCAAAGTCTAGAAAAACATTAAATACATACATAAAAGTCTAAGTCTAACAAAAGTGGGAGTGGCACTAGTCATTCTGTTTTGCAGCCTTGTTTTACTTAGTAAATTGCAACTACCTTTCTACCTCAGTAAATCTGAATTTTGCCTTCGGGCAGATAATCAGTTTATTTAGCGCTTCCTCTACTGTTGGATACTCAGGTTGCTTTCAGTTCTTCCCTGTTTTGAAGAATACTAGCACTCTTTTATGTACACTTAATGGGATTATGTTTATTTTCTAGGATAAATACCTAGAAATGAATTTGCTACGTCAAGCAGTATATGCTCTTTTGATACAGGCTTTTGAAAACACTGCCGAAGTATCTTTTAGAAAAGTTGTGTCAGTTTGTAGTCCTCCCACGGTTGGAACTACCAGTTTCCCAATATGTGTGTCGATATGCGATGGTACCATTTTTAATCTTTGCCAATCTGATGTGAGGAAAAAGTGCCTTGTTTTTTTGTTATTTTTTTAACATCTTTATTGGAGTATAATTGCTTTACAATGGTATGTTAGTTTCAGCTTCACAACAAAATGAATCAGTTATATTTATACATATGTTCCCATATCTCTTCCCGCTTGCATCTCCCTCCCTCCCACCGTCCCTATCCCACCCCTCTAGGTGGTCACAAAGCACCGAGCTGATCTCCCTGTGCTATGTGGCTGCTTCACACTAGTTATCTACCTTACATTTGGTAATGTATATATGTCCATGCCTCTCTCTCGCTTTGTCACAGCTTACCCTTCCCCCCTCCCCATATCCTCAAGTCCATTCTCTAGTAGGTCTGTGTCTTTATTCCTGTTTCACCCCTACGTTCTTCATGACATTTTTTTCCTTAAATTTCATATATATGTGTTAGTATACGGTATTTGTCTCTCTCTTTCTGACTTACTTCACTCTGTATGACAGACTCTAGGTCTATCCACCTCACTACAAATAGTTCAATTTCGTTTCTTTTTATGGCTGAGTAATATTCCATTGTATATATGTGCCACATCCTCTTTATCCATTCATCCGATGATGGACACTTAGGTTGTTTCCATCTCCGGGCTATTGTAAATAGAGCTGCAATGAACATTTTGGTACATGATTCTTTTTGAATTATTGTTTTCTCAGGGTATATGCCTAGTAGTGGGATTGCTGGGTCATATGGTAGTTCCATTTGTAGTTTTTTAAGGAACCTCCATACTGTTCTCCACAGTGGCTGTATCAATTTACATTCCCACCAACAGTGTAAGAGGGTTCCCTTTTCTCCACACCCTCTCCGGCATTTATTGTTTCTAGATTTTTTGGTGATGGCCATTCTGACTGGTGTGAGATGATATCTCATTGTAGTTTTGATTTGCATTTCTCTAATGAATTGCCTTGTTTTTATTAACTCTTTTGGGTTCCTGACAATATTGAATTTTAAAAATAAGTTTATTAAGATGCCTTATTTCAAGATATCATTAAGATTTTTTTTCCCCAGGGATAATGTTAACACTAGCATTTATTGAATACTACTTATGTTCCGTGTTAGACTGGGTTAGATGCTTTATATGTATCCTTTCATATCTCACAACAGCCTTTGATGTAGGTTTTTTAGGTCCATCATACATGGGAGAAAACATTATCAGAGAGGTTGAGTAATCTGTCCATGCTAAAGTGACAGAAAACTTTGAATTCAGTTTGGTCAGTGGCCAATGCTTCTGTTCTTTGTACTGCTCAATGCTGCCTTTGTCTATATATTTTGAATGAATTTTCTCATAAAACTTAAATGATTTTATCTTTTGAGATTCTTAACTGTGTAGGATTCAAGAAAAATCACCCATGAGATTTTTTTTTTCTCGTTCTGTTCACTGTAGAAAAAAGAAGAAAAGCACCCAGAAGTGTTTGTGAACTTTATGGAGCCCTGTTACGGCAGCTGTATAGAGAGGCAGCATCATTACTACCTCAGCTACATAGAAGAATGGTGAGCCGCATACCCAGGGAGGGTACAGCCTGCCCGCACTGTCAGGTCACCCCTGAGTCACTTGGTCCTGCTTGTTCTGTTCTGTTTCCTTTCTGTAAGGGAGGAAAATAGAGGCTGGAGATACCCCGAACACTTTCAGCTCGTGCTAGACAATGCCTTTCTGACTACTACTTCTGTTTTCCCAGTCTTGAATTATGTAGCTCAAATGCATACTAAACTTAGAAATCCCATTTTCTTATTAACTCCGGTGATGACTTAAGAAAATACTGATATGTAAGGAACATACTAAAGTTTCCCTCTGAGCAGAAGTGTCCCTTTGAAAGATAGATGACTTGAAGCAAAGCTTCTGTTCCTCTAATTAGATTATTCTCTCTACAGGGGGGTATTATATTTATTGGGAACTCTGACTTGATTCTGTTGTGTCTCTCCTTTGTCTTAGGTAGGGAGGCAGTTGGCTGAGTCTCCAGGGCTCTAGCCTATGAACTATAAAAAATAAAGCTTTACGTCCAAAATCTTCTTACCTTTCTTCAGCCAGGTAGAAAACCTTGCTTCTCTCCTTCGCATCCCAATGAAAGCCTTGTAGATGCTACCAGTGACTCAAGTCAAGGTACAACTGTTGCTGTTTGAATTTAATGGTCTTCCGGTTTTATTCTTTGAAGGGATTTAGTGCTGGCAGCATCTGCGGCTTCAACAGAAGTTAGTATCCTCGCTCGACAAAGCAGCCAGGTAAATGTCTCTCTCTTTTTTTTTTTTCCCACAATGTATTTATTTATTTATTTATTTATTTATGGCTGTGTTGGGTCTTCATTTCTGTGAGAGGGCTTTTCTCTAGTTGTGGCAAGTGGGGGTCACTCTTCATCGCGGTGCGCAGGCCTCTCACTATCGCGGCCTCTGTTGTTGCGGAGCACAGGCTCCAGACGCGCAGGCTCAGTAATTGTGGCTCACGGGCCCAGTTGCTCCATGGCATGTGGGATCTTCCCAGACCAGGGCTCGAACCTGTGTCGTCTGCATTGGCAGGCAGATTCTCAACCACTGCGCCACCAGGGAAGCCCAATGTCTCTCTTTTGTCACTTTTATGTGATACCTTTCTGAGAAAGATTTTGGAGGGGTTTAACTGAGGTTAAGATTTAGATGAAGTCACATCCCTTTTAATGAGTTTCTGGATGAGAGCACAGCTTAAATGACCAAGAGCCCTGGATCAAATGGCTTGGATATTGCATTGGAGAAACATGGGTGTCAGATTTAGCCGTTCCTTCAATGTCATCAAAAGCCCTTCTGTTAGGTTAGGATGTATCCACTGTGTGTGGAAACATACTAGTAATCAGCCTCCAATAGGAGTGTACCTGGATGTGTAGGAGGTTTTTTCTGCCTTGTTCTGTTCAACCGTCTTTATTTTCTTCCTATTACTTGAACCTGCGTCTTCTATTTGGTTAACTATAACCCATCCTTAACTATGGAAGAGAGACATGCAAATCAAACCAAATTGTGACTCATCAGAAGTACTTTCTGTTTGACTTTGAAAAACTGCCAGAAAGCTAAAAGCACCTGTGCAGTTAAGCACCCATCTCCCTCCTTGCCCTTTGTGCTCCTTGCAGGCCAGGGTGGGCTGAGGTTGTCGTGGTAAGCCCTCCTGAGCTCTGGTAGATTATGCACAATGACTACACAGGAGAGACAATGAAAGGGAAGCTTTTCTTGCTTTCTTTTTTTAATTATATAATTAGTAAAGGCCAGGTAATGGTTGTATTAAATTTGGGTACACATCAAGAATAAACTTTTTTTTTTCCAGAAGCCACAAAACATCTTTTTAAAAAATTTATTTATTTATTTATTTTTGCTGTGTTGGGTCTTTGTTTCTGTGCGAGGGCTTTCTCTAGTTGCGGCGAGCGGGAGCCGCTCTTCATCGCGGTGCACGGGCTTCTCACTATCGCGGCCTCTCTTGCTGCGGAGCACAGGCTCCAGACGCGCAGGCTCAGTAGTTGTGGCTCACGGGCCCAGTTGCTTTCAAGCATGTGGGATCTTCCCAGACCAGGGCTTGAACCCGTGTCCCCTGCATTGGCAGGCAGATTCTCAACCACTGCACCACCAGGGAAGCCCCACAAAACATTTTGAAAAATTGATCATATCAAGTCAGATGTAGAAATGACATTGCACTGTTTCTGACATTGTAATAAAGCTGGATAATGACACAATTTTAAACAATCAAAACAAAACTGCAAAATACTGGCAAATATATATACATGTATATGAAGTCACTAACTGAAATAACTCAGGTCAAAGAGAAGCTCAGAGCTACAGTTGCAGACTACTTAGAAATAATGGCAGAGACAAACATAAAAACATATGGAGCTGTTCTTAAAGAATAAGAGAGAATGAAAACTCAATAAGCTACAGAAGACCAAATCAATAAAATGTTTTGTTTAAAATGTGAGCCAAATTTTAGTGCCTCTGCTACATTTTGTAAAGGATTATAAGAAAAGGATGCAGAGAATTTTGAATATGGGTCAGTTACCTATTCACCTAATCCAAGTGAGTACAGAATTCTGCTAATTTTAAATATTTTTTCTTATTGCTAAGAAAACCAGGAGAATGACCTAAAATTTCTTTCACCTCTGAACATTAAAACGATGAGCTGTTTTTCTGCTGCTGTCTTGGTGTTAGGTGTGGCCACGTGACTGAGTTCTACCTATTCCAATGGGAGCGGCAGTTTCTGTGCTAATTCTAGGCCTGGCCCCCAGGAACTATGGGCCTTCTCCATTTGTTCTTCTCTTTGTGCCCTGGATACAAAGTTGGTTAAGGACTAAAATAATGGCTTGTGTAGCCACAAATGAGGAGCTTGGATCCCTGAATAAAGCTGGCAGGACAGCCACTCTGCCAACTTGAATACCCGGTCCAACTCCAAACATCTTCTGTAACGTTGGCTAGTGCATATTTGGATCTGTATTTGTTACTGGGTGCTGCTATACCCTAAGTAGTGAACGAGGCAAAAAGAAACAAGATAACACGTGGACTGATAAAGTGCAGGCGAAGTAGTATCTGTGTCAGAATTGGACACGTTGCAGATTAAATGCCACCACGTGCGACCCCGCATGAAGCAGGAGAATCATAGGCGATGAGCAAGTGGAGTCATTCCAGGGGTACTTTCCTGTCTCATATGTAAATGTCTAAGTGGCAACGCCTCTTGTATTTTTAAGAGGCATCTTAAACTAATACTGTCTGTAACTAAACTCTTGTTTTTCTCCCAATACCTGCTCCTCCTTCAAGTTTTTCCCTTCTTTGTAGGTTAATCTCCATTCCGTCAATTGCTCAAGCAAAAATTATGGTGTCACCTCTGACTCTCTTTCTCTCACATCTCACATCTATCAAAAGGTAACGTTTGGTCTACTTGCAAAATGCATCTGCACTCTGACCGTTTCTCACAACTCCTCAGCCAGAAACTTTTCTTTTTAAAAGCCTACCTTGAGTTTAAAAATGTTTTGGGCACCCCATGCACAGGTACATATGCCTCTTCAGTCATTCAACATTTATCCATCCTTCTCTGGGCAGCAAGGTGGCCAACCATAAGTGCGTAGTCCTCAGGGTCACAGGCCAAAGTTCAGCAGTCTGGTTTGCTGCTCTTCGATTAACTTCAGTAACAGTTTCTTAGTAGCACAAATATTTTATGTATTCACACATTGAAAAACACTTTTATTTTTGCTTTTTATCAAAATAATTATGTTCACAGTTGAAGAATCAAATAGTGGAGAAAGGCTTATAAGTGAAAAATCACCCCGCCCCTCCTGTCCTGATCTGTCCTGTTCTCGAAAGGGGACCACTTTTAACTTGTAAACTTGTTCTTTTAACGGTTACCTCCTTATCCCTAAATAATAATTTGCTTTATCACTAGTTGTTGATTATTAATGTTAAACTATTGGCTGTTAGGGCAAATGAGGATTTAGCTCACATGTGGCCTTCAAACCCTCCCTCCTTCCTTTCAGTAGGGTTATAGCACTGTTTTAGTTTCTTCTATCTGTTATCTTTGAACTTTAAGTAATCATTTTTACCTTCGTTTCTTATGGTATTCCCATACACCATCTCTCTCGATCTTCCGAGCTGTGAGAGGAACATGTCAGCGCCCCACCCTTGCCTTTAGCACACCTTCCCCACTCCCACCTGTAAGCTTTTGTCATCTGTGTCTCGTCTTTTGCAAAATCAAAGCTGGTACTGTTTGTATTCTGTTCTATAGTGATTAGCAAGCCTTCTTTATTTTGTCTATAGATTGTTTTTCCAAGTTGGAATCCATTTTGTTTACGTTATTATGAATGTGACTATTCACTCCATAACTAAGTCATGGAGCATGATTATGTTCCCTTTCCTGAACAGTTTTTTGTTTTTCTGTTTCTCATTGAGCATTATTCCCCTTTGATTCATGCTGCCCAGTTTTGGTCAATGTTGAAAGGTTGGATTTTTAAAAACCAGGAATCATTTGTTGCAAGGAACAGATCCCACTCAAGCAAACTTGAACGAAAGGGGAGTTTATTGGAAAGATGTGGTGGTTTCTCAAGGAATCCAGTGGCAGGAAGATTGGCCAGTGTGAGGAACTGACACCAGGAACTAGGAAGACAAGAACTAAGGTTACCTTCTGTCTCTGTGGTCGAGTGAGCACAGGGCATCTGGCCAGCTTTATAAGCTGCTCTGCTCAAGACCTCACTAGAGATCCCCTGGAGATCCTGGTTCCCGTCCCAGGTTTCTAGGAGCAGCTACTGACTGGCTTAGTGCAGCTATTAGATTTACCCTCTGTGTTCAGGAGTCTACCTGGCTGTGGTGGACAATACTTCAGAGAGTGTTCACAGTAGTGGTTATTTATTCACCAGGCAGGAACTTCGTATGCCAGGAACAGACAGAGAGGTTGACTTGCAAAAGTAACCCCTCGCTTGCTGGGGGACTCATAGCTTTTAGACTGTTTTTCCAGATTTCAGAGTCTCATTCAACATATAACTCTAAACCACGCGAGCTGTCTCTTTTCTTCTGTCCTGTTGAGCAGCGCTGGAGGAGGCTCTGACCAACATGGCGTTTTCTTCGTCTTTTCTTTTGTCCAGAGTACTTGGGAATCCTGGCTGCTGGAGGATTCTAGCCGAGCTGAACTGCCTGTGACAGACAAGAGTGATGATTCCTTGCCCATGGGAGTTGCCATAGACTACACCAACCAAGTGGAAGTCACCATCAGTAAGTATAGTCTGACGTAGCCTAGCGCAGAAGTGGTGTTCTTCCCACCGTGGTTAATATTCAAATCCAGCTCTACGTTTTCATGACAGAATCTACTCTGCTGTGCACTTTTAACTTGCTGTACCATGTTTCTGCTCAGTGAGACAGTGTGTTGTACAACGCTCATCTAATTTGAATGGATATTCATTGACCGAGGTCACATACTCTGTGTGTCTGAGTATCTGAGTGTTGGCGTGTCTGTGTGTGCTTTAGAATACGACTAAAATACACAGCACTGATTTCATAGCTTTGTCTCTGTGCCCCTTCCAGGTTCCCAGTGCCTCCCAAGGGGACAGTGCCCCACGGCACTTGGGTGCTACATTACCAATACTTGGTTCGAAGGCCTGGTTAGAAAATGGAGGCCTCAGGCACAGGCTTCCAGATGGGGCCTGAGCACATGCTTTGAGTCTGTCTTCTCCCCTGCTGAGGCTCGGCGGGGCCGCAGTCCCCTGAAATGTGAAAGTGAGACAAGACATTTTTTCTCACAGATCTAGAGAACAGACTAGTGGTTACCAGTGGGGAGAGGGAAGAGCTGGGCGATATCGAGGTGGGCGAGTGGGAGGCACAGACTGTTGGGTGTAAAACAGGCTACAACATGGGGAAAATACAGCCAATGTTTTGTAATAACTATAAATGGAGTGTGACCTTTAAAAATTGTATAAAAAAATAAAGTAAGAGAATAACAAAAAAGAGAGAGAGCAAAGGAAACAGCATAACCAACAACATAACGAAAAGGCAGCCTGTGGAATGGGGAAAAAAAATTACAAACCATTTATCTGATAAGGGTTAACATCCAAAACATATAAGGGACTCATACAGCTCAATAGCAGAATAAAACAAAGTAAACAACCTGATTAGAAAATGGGCAGAGGACCTGAATAGACATTTTTCCAAAAAAGATGTACAGATGGCCAACAGGTATATGAAAAGGTGCTCAACATCACTAAGTACCAGGGAAATGCAAATCAAAACCATAATGAGTTATCACCTCACACCTGTTAGGACGGCTGTTATCAAAAAGCTAAGTGATACCAAGTGTTAGCAGAGATGTGGAGAAAAGGGAATCCTTGTATACACTGCTGGTGGGAATGTAAGCTGGTGCAGCCAGTATGGAATAGAGCATGGAGGCTCCTCAAAAAATTAAAAATAGGGCTTCCCTGGTGGCACAGTGGTTGAGAGTCCGCCTGCCGATGCAGGGGACGCGGGTTCGTGTCCTGGTCCGGGAGGATCCCACATGCCGCGGAGCGGCTGGGCCCGTGAGCCATGGCCGCTGAGCCTGTGCTCCGCAACGGGAGAGGCCACAACAGTGAGAGACCCGCGTATCGCAAACAAACAAACAAACAAATTCAAAATAGAACTCCCATGTGAGCCAGCAGTTCCACTTTCCAAAGGAAGTGAAATCAGGATTTTGAAGAAATAGCTGCACTTCTATATTCATTGCAATGTTATTACCACAGACAAGATATGGTAACAGCCAAAGTGTCCATCAGTGGATGAATGGATAGAGGAAATGTGTTATACATATACAATGGACTGTTCAGCCATAAAAAGGAAATCCTGCCATTTGCAACAACATGGATGGACCTTGAGTGAAATAAGTCAGACACAGAAAGACAAATACTGCATGATCTCAGTTATATGTGGAATCTAAAAAAGTTACACTCAGAGAAGCAGAGAGCAAGAATGGTGGTAGCCAGGGACTAGAGGGTGGAGGAAATGGGGCGGTGTTGGTCAGAGGGTAGAAACGTTCAATTATATTATGAATAAGGTCTGGGGAATCTATACTTGAAATTTACTAAGGGTGTAGATCTTAACAGAGACACATTACTATATATAAAATAGGTAACGAATAAGGACCTACCCTATAGCCCAGGGAACTCTACTTAATACTCTGTAATGACCTATATGGAAAAAGAATCTAAAAGAGAATGGATATATGTGTGTGTATAACTGATTCAGTGTAGTAGAAACTAACACAACATTGTAAATCAACTATACTCCAATAAAAATTTTTAAAGTTTTCACCAGACACACAAAATGGTAAAGTACGTGAGGTGGTGGATGTGTTAATTAGCCTGGTTGTGGTGATCATTTCACAGCATATACATCCATCAGACCATCATGTATACCGTAAACACATACGATGTTTGTCAGTTTTATCCCAATAAAACTGGGAAAAAATATTTGTTTACAAAAAGCCATATTCTTTGTGCTTCATTTTAGAAAGGTGTACTTGTCAGACACCACTAAGTTCCTTGCCCTTTCCCCGGTCAGGCTGTTTGGTCTGATTAGCTCATTTACTCTGATTCTCGTAAAGACTTAATTGACAAAATACATGCTTATGATTCAACTGTGAATGAATATAAAGTAGTGGGACTCACTTCTCTGTGCCCTACCGTGTGTTTTCCAAAGAGGCTCATCTGTCTTTTTTTTTTTTTAACTAAAGGAGTTGCTTCCTGGAGACTCCTGTCTTGGTCAGGGGAATGCTAAACCTACCTCCCAAACACCGGGACACACGTAAAAATCAGAGGTTTGGGAGTCAGTGCCACTGCAGGACTGCTAGGGCTTCCCTGTAGGGCTGGTGGGACGGTGGCCATCTGATCATGGCAGTAGCTCTTCTTTAAGGAGCTGTTTCATAAAAGGCTGTTCAGATCCGAATCAAAACAAACCAACTCGAGCTACTGTAGAGATGAGTCCTGTGAAGCGTCTTTTACTTCCGGCAGTCTTCCGCTTCTGGGCCCAGGCCCTTCAATCGACTTGGCCCTTTTATCACCTTTGTTTTCTTTTTTAACAGATGATGAGAAGACTTTTCCTCCTGCTCCAGTTCTTATGTTACTTTCAACAGATGGTGTGCTTTGTCCATTTTACATGATCAATCAAAATCCTGGTGTTAGGTCCCTCCTCAGGACACCAGAGCGGCTCTCATTGGAAGGAGAGCGACAACCCAAGTCATCAGGTGCGTGCCTCCACCCATTTTGGCCAAGAGGGGATACCAAGGGCTTGTACAGGAGTATTTGCTGGGATGAATACTGTGAGGACACACAGTGGTTATCTTTATCAGCCGGTCTGTCTTATCGAGGCAGGACTAATCTTTTCCTCAGACACATGCACATACTTGCCTTCTCTCACCCCCAAGCTTTATTCTCCAACCTTTACTTTAGAGAAAAAGGAATCTCAGCCTGATGGATCCCATTAGGTAATTTACTGACAGTATCCTATTATAAGACCCTATATTATATGGTCTGAAACCTAACATGTTTAATCATGAGAGGTTGGTTAAATAAATGATTGTACATCCATACAGTGAAATGCCATGTAACTATTAAAAATGTTATATTTATTGACAAGGAAAGGACAGAACATATTGTAAAAGAGCACTGTATACTCTGATTCCTTTTTTATGAGAAAAATATGTACATAGAAAAAATACTTGAAAGATGTTAAAATCTAAATAGTGGCTATTGTTGGGTGATGAGAACATGGGAATTTTCTCTTTGTATTTAATTTTCTTTAGCTTTTCTTCCCCCTCCTCTTTGAAGATATCACTTAAGTAATATATGTTTATTGGAGAAAAATTAGAAAATACAAAGACAGAACCACTTCAGAAGCCATCAAGCAATATAGCCAGTCAGCATTTTGGTACATACACTTCACATACATAAATGCATGCATATAAATGCCAATCTGCGTTTTCAAAATTTTCACAATGGCAGTGTATCACTTGTGAGAACAAAGTGAACTTTTTATTTTATTTTATTTTATTTTTTTTATTTTTTATTTTTTTAATACACAATGTATTTATTTATTTCTTTATTTATGGCTGTGCTGGGTCTTCATTTCTGTGCATGGGCTTTCTCTGGTTGTGGCAAGTGGGGGTCACTCTTCATTGCGGTGCGCAGGCCTCTCACTATCGCGGCCTCTGTTGTTGCGGAGCACAGGCTCCAGACGCGCAGGCTCAGTAATTGTGGCTCACGGGCCCAGTTGCTCCATGGCATGTGGGATCTTCCCAGACCAGGGCTCGAACCTGTGTCGTCTGCATTGGCAGGCAGATTCTCAACCACTGCGCCACCAGGGAAGCCCCACAAAGTGAACTTTTTAGAAGGGCATTGTTTCATATTTTGGAATTTTACTAATATTTCTCTTTTTGAATTTTGTGAGTATATAACTAGTAAGTTTTTTCTCTTCTAATATAGCTAAAAAAGCTCATACTGCCACCAATTCTATATCTAGGAAGAAATGTTGGCCAGTTGGGTTGGATGTGGTGGAGAACACTTAGGGGATCTTTTCTCACTGCTTCCCAATGCAGAGTGAGTTGAACTTCATAAATAGAGCCACTCAGATACTTGGGCTCCTATCAGCTGGCAGTGCGACCCCAAGTAATATACCAGGTGCCTTCCATAGACTGTATCAGTGTTGTTGTGTTGGGTATCTCCTTATCTGCAGTGTGTACTCTGAGTTATTTTTTCCCCTTTAAGTGGTCCTGAGTCCCATGAACTACCTACACTCAGTTGCTGGGTCTGTCTGTAACAAGCAGTGTACCTGTGAAGTCAGGAGCCTGTGGGATGATGTTTGTTTCTGAGCACAGTTCAGTGTGAGGGACTTGCTACAAGCCCCTTATTCCCTGAGCACGAGCAAAGATCAGTTTTACTGTTTGCCTCTCCTAGAGAAACCCCATGTTCCCTCATGCTTAGCCCAGAGGTAACAGCCATGTTTAGATGAGAGGAAGAGAGCCACTAAAGGGGGAGGAGGTGTCCCACCAGTTCACCAGCTCTAGCTGAAGTTGGCTCATGGGTTCAGAGGACATCAGTGGTTCTGCTTGCTTCCACACTCCAGCGCCATGGATGCTGGGTTGAATGATCACAAATAGCAGCATGATGGTTTTCAGATATTTAGTTCCATTTTCAGTGGGGAAGATGCATATGATTTCTTTAGGGTTTGGCTTATGCTTTTTGTATGGGTCTACTAAATGCATGGAAGTGATTGACGCATATGCTTGGGTCACTAAAGAGGTAAGCTGTTGTTGGTTCCATATTTATTGTGTAAAGGAAGTATTAACAGAATTGATAGGATTGCATTATATACTGTCATAGAAGTGACAGTTTACCTGGAGGTCGTTGTTTTCAGAAAGTGGCATGTTCATAGTTGTATCCTAAGTATTTCCTTGCTTTAGACATAGTGAAGATAAACTGTCACCTCTGACAATTTGGAAGAACCAAGACCCATAAATGTATTGACAAAAAAATACTGCTTTCTTAGTTAGTTATTTAATTTGGAGAATTAACATGTTTATAGAAAGTTTGGAAAATAGAAAAAATTTTAAACTTGCCTTTTATGGTGTTCTCTTTCAGTGGGTTTTCATAAACATCTTTCTTCATAGTTGTGATTATATTGTTATACGTAATTGGTACGCTGGTCTTTTATTTAAATTTTAAGTGTGTTCCAGGTTCTTAAGTAATTTTTATGATTCATTTAGGAGTGTTTAACACTCTGTTGAATATATTTTACCATTTGGGTTGTATTAAATATCTTTTTTTAGGTTATTTCCCTAGTCTTTATTCTTAAAATTGGGATTACTAGGTACATGTTCTGTGATTTTTGAGACAAAATGCAAATATGTTTTCTAAAAGACTGTGCTAAAAAGGTACCTAGTAGTGATAAAAAGTTTCAGGTTTGTTTTACCCTTTCAAACATACGGGATTATATGTATTTTTATTTTGATAATTTAGAGGACAGCCAAAAATATGCCTCATTTAAATTTGTATTTCTTTGATTAGAGAGATTGAATATATTTTCTTTTTGTGAATTAGATTCCCAGCTTATATCTATTAAAGTCTCAGATTTTTTTAAATCTCAATTTTTATGAGCTTTTAAAAAAAATAAAACATATTACTTGTCATTTGCTGCAAATTTTTTTTCATTTACCTTTTGGTTGTATAACTATTTCTGTACATAGTCAAATCTTTATCTTTTGTGGGTTTTTTTTTGGGGGGGTCACTTTTAGGTTTATCAAGTTGATAGACTCTAAGAGACAACTCACTTTCTGCCTCCTTTGTTTTGAGATATAGTTATATATATGCTTTTGTATATGTGTGTATCTTTTATTAACCTGGAGTTGTTTTAGTGACTATTATGAGGTGTAAGTCTGAATTAAAGTTTTTTCCTGATAATAAAATATTGCAGAATAACTTATTTTTCACTGTAACATTGAGAAGTGTATTTTTTCTACATTACTCAAGTGGGTGTTCATGAAGTCCTATTAGTCTAATGTCTTTTTGCATTTCCTTTTTCCTTCAAAGTTTTAGACATCTTACCATATGGAATGTTTGCTATGGAAAGTCCAACATCAACTCCATTTCCCTTTTTTTTTCCCTTGTGGAACGAGAACCATTATTTCTGGCTTCATTCTCCCACAAACCCACTTGCTTTCTGTGATGTGGACCTCCACTGTTATGGGGTTAACTTCTCCCTTCCTTTTTCTCCATATTTCTCATTGCAGGAAGTACTCCTACTACCCCCACCTCCTCTCAGGCCCCGCAGAAGCTCGATGCGGCAGCAGCCGGAGCTCCTGCCTCCGTTCTGCCTTCATCAGCGGCTGCTCCCACCTCCACCTTCTCTTTGCCTTCTGCCATGGGAGCCCCTGCTGTGTTCTCCTTTGGTTCTTCATCCTTGAAGTCATCTGGTTCTGTCACTGGGGAGGCCCCTCCGTGTTCCTGTGCCTCTGACAATTCCAGAGCAGCCTTGGGCCCTGGAGCATCCTCCTTCTCTTTTGTTCCTCCTCCTCAAGCCTCCCTCATGCTCACCCCTGCAGCCTCTCCCATGGCACCCTCAGCTGCCTCATTCTCCTTTGGCTCATCGGGTTTTAAGCCTACCCTGGAAAGCACGCCAGTGCCCAGCGTGTCTGCTCCAAACACAGGAGTGAAGCCCACCTTCCCACCATCAGCCTCTGCAGTCAAGGTCAACCTTAGCGAAAAGTAGGTAACACTTAAAGTTTGACGGGTAGAAATATTGCTTGTTACTCACTAGAAATAGAGTCTCTGTGAGTGGAGTAATTGAATAGATTTTCTTTTCCTTTTTCCCGTAGTAATACTTGCAGATGGTAAAAATTCAAACAACATAAAGGTTGGCATTTCATCAGTGGACAGAGTCCAGAGATGTCTCTTAGAATTTTTTTTTTAACTATTAGAAATTTATATTTAAATGCTTGTTTTGCTTTTTCAGGTTTTAAATGTAGGAGGTATTCCTTACTTTTAAAAAATGAAGCAATACAGACTATATATCCCTTAAGGAAAATGAATCTCTCTAGTCCTTTTTCTCCCTTGTGTCCACTCTTGACTCTCTGAACTGTTTTCCACATAGCCACTGAGTGATCTTGTGAAATTGTAAATACATCAGATGACAGGCCCCAGCGGCTTCTCATTGCTCTTTGAGTACAATCCAAACACTTCAGCGTGGTATTCCACTTTCCTCCAGATCTGGGTCCTACTAACTCACTCATATCTTACTTTTTACTTCTTTATCTGCTTGTTTTGTTCTCACCACTAGCATGTAAGCTTCTTGAGAGAAGTGATCCCTTACACCTTGTAGCCCTTCCTGATACAGCCACTGAGTGTAAACACTACCAGTTTTCCCCCACTCCTCTGTATTATCCCTTATTACTATGAAGGGGCTGCTGGCCGCTGTCATTGTTAGTATTAAGTTTGCCCTGCAGCCACTTCATTCTAAAGGTTGCCTAGTATTCCATGTTGTGGCCACACCATAATTTATTTGACCAAGTCATCTGATGCTGGTTGTTTAGATTGTTCACAGACGTTTGCTCTTTAGGTGGAACTTACCCGCCCTGCCCAGTAGATGGTCAGCATCCCAAAGATGGTGACCTGCTCTCCTCTCTCTTCCTCATTCCCCAGAGATGATCATCCCACAATGAGTTCTCAGTAATTTCCGTGGCAAAGGGAGAGCACTAAACTCTCCTAAGTCCAGTAGAGTCCCACCCTCTTTCTTTACTCAGCCTGATAGAATCGACAATAAATGTTTTAGCCCATGATAAACTTAGTTTCATGATCATAACATGAAGTACTTATTAGATATTTTCACTGAATTTTTCATTCCAAATAAGCAGATGATAAATGCTTTCCTGCAGCTTTCGCCTTTTATAAGAAATAGCTAAATGTTTGCATTTCCTGAAGGCAAAAAAGTGTGGATAGTAAGTTATCCTTTGGTGATCACTCATGACCAGTGTGAAAGGGTGTCACAGCAGTTTTGATCTATTCGGGCTTCCATTTTCAGGTTCACGGCCGCGGCCACCTCTGCTCCTGATCACAACTCACAGAGCTCACCCTCAATGCTGCCATTCTCCTCGGTCTCCAAGCCAGCATCCTCTGGACCTCTCAGCCACCCTGCACCTCTCTCGGCATCATCTAGTTCCTTGTCATCCAAGTCCTCAGTCTCTTCCTCAGTATCGGGTATGATTTTAAGCAAACTGCTTTAGAGCTCAATCCTGAATTCCCAGATGAATATTTGTCCAAGCTGTGGGACTTCCCTGGCGGTCCAGTGGTCAGGACTCCACACTTTCACTCCCAGGGGTGTGGATTCAATCCCTGTTTGGGGAACTAAGATCCTGTAAGCTACATGGCATGGCCAAAAAAAATTTTTCCAAGTTGTTTAAAAATCCTTACTTTTAAGAACTGTTGTTTAAATCCTTTTTCTTGCTTCCTGTAACTCACACTGAAGTCCTGTGGCTTTTGTACTCTGGATTGGGAAGGTTCACAGTGGCCTCAGTGCTGCCATGCTGTCTCCAGCTTGTTGTGGGACATTTATCTTCACGCAGAGCCTGCCCTACGTGAAGGTCAGTCACAGAGCAAGTCTTTAAGCCACATAGATGAGAAGGAGCCTACGGTGGCTTTATGCTTATTTCCTCTGATGACTGTCTTTGGGTTTTCACACTCAGCCCTACCGCAGGCAAATTTATTAAATAGAGATCATAAATGGGAATAATGATCATAGCCAAGTTGAAGTGCGTTATAAAACCCCATGAGTAAATGTACCCAGCCTATCTCTCTTCCTTCAAACCTACAGAAAGGTTGCATAAATTATATTCTGAATACCATGCCCTTCCCTGAGAGTCAACACTTGCTAATATTTTGCACCATTTGCTTTATGTCTTTCCTTTTTAATGTAATTTTTTTCTAAAACATTTGAAAGTTAATCACAGACATGAAACACTTCACCCCTAGGAACTTCGTATGTTTCCTAAAAATAAGGGTACTCAATACATTGTCACACTGAGGAAATTTAACAGTAATCCAGTCTACAGCCGGTATTCACATTTTCACAGTTGTCCTTTTAATGTTCTTTGTAGTCATTTTTTCCCTCCCTCCAATCCAGGAGCCACTCAAGGACCACACGGTATATTCCGATTTTGTCTCGTTAGTCTCAACCAGTTTCTCACCTTTTTTGTCTTTCTCAACATTAACATTCGTGAAGAGGTCAGGCCAGTTAGTTTTGTGGACAGTCCCTCAATTTGGATTTGAGGGTTTCCACATGGTGAGATTCACATGAAACATTTTGAGCAGTAATACCACGTAGGTGATGTGCATCACATCACATGATTTCTTTTTGTCCTGATGTAAGTGATGTCAGTTTGCTCACATGGTTGGGATGGTGTTTGTCAGATCTGTCTCAGTTTTTAAGTTGGTTGCTTCTATGAATTCCAGTGATAATACCTAGCCAGACATACTTGGGTAACCATTTGGTGTTTGAGCGTCAGGAATAATTTTATCTTGATAGATATTGAGCAAGCATTGAGCTGTGAAATTCCTGAAATCTCTCTTACCTATTGCTCAGGAGAAAGAGCTGCCTTGTGGCGATTGCCAAAGTCACCTCATTCTGGGACTTGTCATCAAATTCTGAAAAGCACCTGTCTGTGACCCAAAAAATTAACAAGCCTTCCTTTAGTCTTTTCCCACGTCTTTACAGTTTGGGAGAGAGGAGATGTACCGTAACACACGTACGTTTTCTCCGTTTCCACCGCTTACCACCCAGATCTCCCTACCCCCGTTGACATATTTAATTCTTACAGTTTGGTGGGTCTTGGATTATTGGATTGCAATCCCAGTTGTACACTGGACGCAGTGGGGGATCCCCTCCCTAACCGTTTAATCAGACTGTCTGGAGATGAGACTTGGGTATGAGTTTTGGTGTATTTTTTTAAAGAACTCCTAGGTGATTCTAATGCACAGCACGGTGAGACTTGTCCTAGAGGCTTCCAGGAGGGTCCTGAAGACCTTGTGAGTTCTTACAGGGTGATGGGGATTACTGTTCTGGTGGTCTTTAAACTTTGCCCCCAGTTCCCAGAGGTGCATCAGGAGCCTCTGTGGGGAGTAAGGATGGGCCAAGTGGGCAGCCTCCTGGGCCTGCACACCATCCACACACCTATGATCAGAGACACTCCAGTTCTACCTGCTTTACAAAGGAGTTTCCCGTTTTAAAATGTAATATGTGTTTTTTAGTTATTTGGGGACTGTGGGTGTCACTCTTCATAACAGAGATCATAAACGGGGGCTAGGGACAATGAGAAACTTTTTTTTTTTAGATTTGAGGAAAGGATGTTTGTGATAGGAGAAACAATGGGAATAAATACTGTTGGTTTTAACTGACTTCTTGTTCTGCAGGGCGGTCTGCTCAGGGTAGTCCAAGTGCAGTGCCGTCAACGGTACAGAAATCACCCAGGATAACCCCTCCAGTGGCCAAGTCAGGCTCTCCCCAGGTATGTTTAAACTCAACCTACAATGCTATGTTTATTAATTTACTGCCCAAAACATACATGTTTATAAAATGGGTTTTTGTGTTTTAGAATTCACACCTTTGAAATAGTATATAGGATTATGTGATAGGAAATACCAAAGTATGATCTTTGAATATTTGTAATGTGAGCTCATAAAAGCCATTTATCTCAACCCTAGCATCTTAGAATTGTTTTCTCTGCTGGTTCCTGAGCTTATCCATGTTATGTTCCGTTTGTTGAATTCTCTTTATGTCTGAAGACTGGTGTAGCACCTGATTTTTTTCTGTCATTCCCAAAGTAACCAAGAAATCTACCCACTGCCTTCTTTTTCTTTTTCTTTCCATAACAACTCAGTTTATTTTAGTTACTTAGTTTTTTACTAACATAGAATACACATGGGGGTAAAAAAGGATACATATGACACATGTCCACCTCAATGAATTGTCACCAGCTGAATACACCTTGGTAACTAACACCCAGATCAAGAAATAGAACATACTAGGGTCCCAGAGTCCCCCTCACGTTCACCTTTCTGGTCACAACTCTTGCCAAACGGGTCTCTCTATTATGATTTCTAACAGCATAGCTTAGTTTAGCCTGTTTGTACCTTCTGTAAAGTGCAATCATACAGTATATATTGTGTCTGACTGTTTTGCTCAACATTATGTTTGTGAGATTTTTCTGTATCATTGTTGCTGTATGGGATTCATTGGGCAACTCTACTACAAGTTTCATTCCATCCTTGACAGGCATTTGAGTAGCTTCTGGGTTTAAGTCATTGTGAATAGTGTTGTTATAACCATGCTAGTTGACGTCTTTGGGTTAATATGTGTATGCGTTTTTCTTGGGCAGATACCTAGGAGTGGAATTGTTGGGTCATAGATTCCTGCTAGGAGCGTGTGAGTTCAGCTACTCCACATCCTCGCCAGCCTTTGTATTTTTCATTGTTTATTGTTGTTGTATTTTGTGGTTTTGATTAGTATTTCCCTGATGACTAGTAAAATTCAGCTTTTTTTTTTCATATGACTCTTAGCCATTTGACTATCTTCTTTTACAGGGTATCTTTTGGGTTGTCTTTTTCTTACCGATCTGAAAGAGTTCGTTCCTTGTTGGATATGCACGTGCATGTGCAAACACATACGTATAATGCAAATACTAATACTTTCTCTTTCTCTGAATTGCCTTTACATTTTCTTTGTGGTGTGTTTTGATGACTACAGTTCTTAATTTTAGTATAATTCAATATATCAGTTTTTCTTTTATAATGAGTGCTTTTTGTGTTCTGTTTTAGAAATCATTTCTTATTCCAAGGTCAAAAAGATGTTTTCCTGGGCTTCCCTGGTGGCACAGTGGTTGAGAGTCCGCCTGCCGATGCAGGGGGCGGGGGTTCGTGCCCCGGTCCGGGAAGATCCCACATGCCACAGAGCGGCTAGGCCCGTGAGCCATGGCCGCTGAGCCTGCGCGTCCGGAGCCTGTGCTCCGCAATGGGAGAGGCTGCGGCAGTGAGAGGGCTGCGTAACGCAAAAAAAAAAAAAAAAAAAAAAAAAAAGATGTTTTCCTATGTTTTCTGAAAGTTTTATTATTTTACTTTTCATACTTAGATCTGTAGTCTGTCATCTCTATTTATTTTTATGGTTTAACTTAAAGAGCATTTTCTGTGCATTTCCCACTTGATTACTTGAGTGTCCTCAGAACAGGAGTCATGTCTTTTCCTTCTGTCCCTCTCCCAGTCAACCTCCTTCCTGCCCCCAGCACACACCTGTACAGGCTCCACAGTAAATGGCCATTTTACAGGTGTAGCTTTTGGCATAAAGAATGACACATGGCATTTATTAAATAAAGCTGTTTTAATGAATGCTTATGCAGTCTAAAACCTCTCCATGTGTTAATTGCTGTAGGTATCAAATAATCTGAAAGCCATCTCAAGTTACAACATCTCTAAAGCAGAATTCTTGATTTCCGTCTTCCCCAGACCCTGTTCCTTTTCTAATATTCCCGTGTCAGTAAGTAGCACTAACCAGGTAGTTTGCTCTACCCCCAGTCCAGAAGTCATCCTAGATCCCTCTCTTTAATAGCACCTCCCCCAGTCCATACTAGCAAAGGTCTTGCCAGCTCTGCTCTGTGATGTGTCATATATCGTAAATCCACATCTCTGTCCCCTGCTAACATCATATTTCAGGCCATTATCATCTCTTCCCTCATTAGCCTCCTGACTCCTCTTCCTATTTCTTTTCCTACCTATCACTGTCATCCATGCTCTATTTAGCAGTAGGAGGGATCTTTTAATATCATAAATCAGAATAGTTTAAACTCTCCTAAAACTCCGCTAGTACTTTTCCAACACACTTAGAATAAAATCCAGACTCCTTGGAATAGCTTTACACGACCTGCCTCTGCCTGCCCCCAGCTCCCTCCCTGACTTGATGTGCCCACATTCACTTTATATCTTTGCCTCAAACTTGCCGGAGCCTTTCCTGCCTCAGATTCTTTGCACTTGCTCTTCTCACTGCCTAGCTCCCCTAGAGCTTTCCATAGCTTTCTCCCTTTCTTCAGGTCTCAGTGCGGAGGCAGTGCTCAGTGAGGGCTTTTGGGCTGTCTCATGTCAAGCAGTGCCCACTTTTACTCTCTCTATGTGTTCCTGTTCACTTTTTTCATATCAGTTATCACTAACTGAAATTACCTGAGTTGTTTACCTCTTATTATATGTCTTGTCCCAGTAGAATGTGAGTTCCATGAGAGTAGGGACCTCATCTACCTTGTTTACCTCTATCTAGAGCATATCTTATACCAGGAAGGTGCCCAGTAAATACGGGTTCAAAAGAGTGAATGGTGGAACAGTGATGGTATTGTGAGAGTGCCGCACCTGTGATAGACACTGAGCCACCTGCTCCAGGAAGCCATCACTTGGGGGGGGGGGGATGCACTTTAAAACCTTTGCCTTTCATTTCAGGCAAAATCACTTCAGCCTCCTGTTACAGAAAAGCAGGGACATCAGTGGAAAGAGTCAGATCCTGTGATGGCTGGAATCGGGGAGGAGGTAAATTTGTTCCTGCAGATTTTTCCAGAAGTAGCTCTGATAGTGAGACTTAACTGGCTCTGAGTGTGGACTCCTACGTGACTGTTTTATTCTGGCATTGAGCCTTGGCTTGTCCCGGGAGTCTGCGCTGTTAGTGGGCCCGGGAGCAGTGACATGACTGCCGTGCCATTCAGACTGAGCTGTCTCCTCATTTGTGGTCTCTACAGATCACTCACTTTCAGAAGGAGTTGGAAGAGTTGAAAGCCCGAACTTCCAAAGCCTGTTTCCAAGTGGGCACTTCTGAGGAGATGAGGATGCTGCGAACAGAATCAGATGACCTGCACACCTTTCTTTTGGAGATTAAAGAGACCACAGAGGTTTGTGTTTTTGATATTCTTCCTAAGTTGAATTGCACATTTGCAAATTGTTGTCATAATACTCCACAGATGTATATATTTTCTCTCTTCAAGAACCACCAGTGTTGTTTTTTATGTGGTTGAGTGGTTTACCTAGGAATGCCTGACTTCAAATCCTACCTTTAGCACTTAATAATAAATTATGTGACTTTGGGCAAATTATTCCAGCTATTCTATGTTTTAGTTTTCTCATGTGGAAAATGGAATAATAAGTACTTTCTACCCCATTGACACTTACAAGGCACTCCATAAAAGTTTATTCTAGCTGTTAATTTAGTATATATATATATATATATATATTTTTTTTTTTTGGATTGCTCAGATATTATAAAGGAAATAAATTAAACATTAAATCATCATCTCTGACAGGGTCATTTTATTTCCTGATAAACAAACCTTATGCAAGTGATTAATTCTTCTAATTTTTTAAAAAAATATTTTCCTTTGTACCTGATAAACAGCTGCCCTTATGTTATCTGCTCTGTCAGGTTCTGTGCTCTGTTTCTGTGAGGGCTTTTGGTCCAAGACTCTCAAAGTCCCTAAATAGTGAGAAGTGGGAACTGTCAACGGAGTTCTCCTTAGAGAACCAGGTTTCCTTAAGAACTCAGAGGTCACTAATCTGAAAAGATCCAAATGAGTGGGATCTTCCCGGACCGGGGCACGAACCCGTGTCCCCTGCATCGGCAGGCGGACTCTCAACCACTGCGCCACCAGGGAAGCCCTAGTTTAGATATATTTGAAAATTTACTAAGTTTTTTTTCTTGGTATAAAAGCAGACTTTAATGAAGATACTGTGGGTCATTTACAGGAGAAAATTTACTGTCTTTTATAGTAAATTGTTAGGTTATAAAGGATTAGGTTTAAAGTAAAAGCAGGATACTTAAGAGCATATACAGTATAAAAATAACAAATATTTGTTGTTAACTGTTTATTTACCGTGTTACGTTTATTACTACTTACTATGTGCCAGGCATATCTATATTATCTCATTGAATCCTCACAGCTTTTCTGTGTGGTAGGCACTATTATTCTTTTTGTTTTGCAAGAACAGGAAACCAAGGCTTAGAGAGATGAAGTAATTTGCCCAAAGCCACCCAGTTACTGAGTTATAGAACCAGGATCCCAGTTCAGACTGCCTGACTCCAGAGCTCTGGTCTTAACTAACACACTTGGAAAGAGGAAAGTTCTCAAGGGTGGGGAAGGGATAAATTGGGAATTTGGGGTTAATAGATATATGTAAAGTAGATAGACACCAAGGACCTACTGTATAGTACAGGGAACTGTATTCAATATCTTGTAATAACCCGTAATGGAAAAGAATCTGAAAAAGAGTATGTATATGTATATATGACTGAATCACTTTGCTGTGCACTTGAAACATTGTAAATCAACTATACTTCAATAAAATTTTTAAAAATTAAAAAAAAAGAGGAAAGTTCTCCACGGTTTTAACAGTGATCATCTTTAGATGGCAGGATTACCAGTACTTGTCTTATTTCCTGAGTTTCTGATCATTAGAGTATGTATTTTTTTTAGTGAGGAAGGAAAAAAAAAAAGAGCATTAGTGTCTTTCTTTCCAAGCAGTGAATTCACTTTTTGCTATATTCATATGTTCATCATGTTAAATATTTGAGAAATGCCACCTTCCTTGATCTAGAAAGAAAGGTTTATTTCTTGGAAATACCACTTTTGTATCAATTCATCCTCGTACCTTTTCTAGTCTCTTCATGGAGATATAAGTACCTTGAAAACAACTTTACTTGAGGGCTTTGCTGGTGTTGAAGAAGCCAGAGAACAAAATGAGAGAAACCGTGACTCTGGGTATCTGCACTTGCTGTATAAGAGGCCGCTGGACCCCAGGAGTGAGGCTCAGCTCCAGGTAGGAGAACCCCGCCAGAGCTGCTGAGAGCAGACTCCTAGACAGGCGCTCCTTTGGGAGGTACAGGCTTGCCCAACTGCTTGTAAAGTTGTTCATTTCCTGCGAGTGTTGACCCACTTGGCATAGACTCCCTTCACTGTCACAAAGAAAATGGCACTTTCCCACTTAAGGTTTTTTGGATTAAACCAAAACATAATTCTTAATTAAACCTTAAGATTGGTAGAGAGGAGCTGTTGGAAAAGGTATATTTAGAAATCAAATCAGGAATAATAATTATTAAACTAGCAACTGTTCATTGGGCACCAAGTACTCTGTGAGGTGTTTTTTTTTTTTTAATAAATGTATTTGTTTATTTATTTATTTTTGGCTGCATTGGGTCTTCTTTGCTGCACGTAGGCTTTCTCTAGTTGTAGCGAGCAGGGGCTACTCTTCGTTGCGGTGCACGGGCTTCTCATTGTGGTGGCTTCTCTTGTTGCGGAGCATGGGCTCTAGGCGCACGGGTTTCAGTAGTTGTGGCACATGGTCTCAGTAGTTGTGGCTCGTGGGCTCTAGAGCACAGGCTCAGTAGTTGTAGTGCACGGGCTTAGTTGCTCCGCAGCATGTGGGATCTTCCCAGACCAGGGCTCAAACCCATGTCCCCTGCATTGGCAGGCGGATGCTTAACCACTGCGCCACCAGGGAAGCCTGTGAGGTGTTTTTTAATACATTATTTCCAGTCTTCAAAACCTGATGCTCTGCAAGGTGAGAGTTACTGATCCCATTGTACAGATAAGGAACTGGAATATCATAGGCTAAGGAGCTTGCCCAAGGTAATGTTGATACTAGTAAGAGTGGGACCAGAATCGAAACTTCTACCTGCCGGGGCTCCTTCCTGTAACTATTAGCAAAGTTACTTTTCTCATTCTTAATTATTCCTATATTCTCTTTGAGCAAAATCTGAGTTTTGTTTCCATCTTTCAATTTATTCAAAATTGTTGCATCACAGCTTTAGTATGGGTCATCTCCCACCACCTTGCATTTCCCTAGAATCAGGTAGGAAAGGGTGCAGGGGTGGCAGCACTGGCCTTCCTCACCTGGGACCTGAGGGCCTGTGAGTGTGGTGAACCCCCTCCTGCCTCAGAGGATTTGAGGCTGCAGACTCTACTGTTGCTGTCATTTCCATCCCACACCTGGTAAGCATACTAACAGTTGGAAAATGAAAGAAGTGGAGGCTTCCCGGAAAGGTTGTGGAACCCCTGCTGTGTCCGGCCGCCCTTGAGGTATTCCTAGGTGTGTCCTCCTGGGGATGGTAACCCTCTTACCAGAGAGTGCCGACCACCTGCCTACCACTCATCAAATTACAGGCCTCCACATTGAATCTGGTTACTCTTTTCTTCCTATGTGCCTTTTCACCCCTTGCTCTGTGTGCAAACTAAAAGAATTCAGCTTTGGGTGAACCACTTTCCCCATTCAAGGGGAAATAATTTTCTCTTTTCCACAGTGCTAAGTAGATAATAATAACTAGCATTTATTGAATGCATACCATATACAAAAGGAAGATAAGGAATCAGAGACACAGGAACTACCCAAGTCTCACCACTAATAAATGCTGGACCCTGGAGCCTGGGGTGTCTGGCTCAGAGCCTATGGTGTTCAACACTACACTACAGCTGGATTAGTAGCAGCAGAAAGATCGACTTCTAAATATAACGTGGGGTGTGTTGCTATGGGATTGAAGATGGGGGAGCAGCTAAGCCACAGAAAAATATTTGTGATAGGCCTTAAAAGAAAAGTTTTTTTTCCTGGCAGACAAAGTTGGGAGGGCATTCAGAAGAGACAAGATCAGTTAATGCACAGAGGTATGGTCACATTTGAAGTGTCCACAGTAAAGGGCCTCCCTGTAGTCACGGAGCATTGAGTTGAAATTTGTATTTGATGCTAAGGTTACTGCTGCTTCCTAGAATCAGCCTGGCTCTCTTTACATGACATTTTCTTTTTCAGTTAGGACACATACCCTTGTCCAAAAATAATTTTGAAAATACAGTTAAACACATTAAGATCTTTGTACAGATGTAAAGAGTGTTTTCCACTGTAAAGTACATTGTCTTCATTTGTATACGTGTTTAATGGAATGCTTCGTTTGCATTAATGGAATGCTATATTTTTTTAATTTTTGAGAGTCAAATGGTATAGCCATGAAGGTTAACACTGGACCAATATTTAAAGAAAATTATTGCAGGCCTAAAATAAATAAATAGGTAAGACTTTTAATAATGGTAAATTCAGTTTCTAGTGCTGATACTATTCTTTGTTTTTGAGAAATGAGTTTTTCCCTGCTGGTGAGATGACTTATGTGTTCTACTCTATGAATAGATAGGTGCAGAATTATTTTCAGCACTGTTTTGTAGAATAATTTTGTCTGTATTACAGTTAATTTCATGGGTGGGAGAGCAAAAGCTAAATGGGTGCCCTGTCGGAGTAACAGAGTGCAGTGGAAAATTCCTAGGCCATGTGGAGATACCTTACAGGAGCTGAAAATGAGAACTAAGCAAGAACATTGGTTCCCTAGAGGCCCTAGGCCGATACGCCCTTTCTTTTTCCCTTTTCTTCACACCACCTCTCTGTCACACGCTTTAAAAGGTTGAGTTGCTGTTTTTCATTTGAATTATAACATTCTAATATTGTATTAAAGCCTATTACGTTTTCCTTGTTCATTATGGTTCTCGGTATAAAAAGACTTCAAAGTCATTTTAACTGTTTTGATACACCTTCCTGCAAGCTACTGGACATCTGAGTCATTTTGACATTTCATTTTTTTCTTGTAGGAAATTCGGCGCCTTCATCAGTATGTGAAATTTGCTGTCCAAGATGTGAATGATGTTCTAGACTTGGAGTGGGATCGGCATCTGGAACAAAAGAAAAAACAAAAGTGAGCAAGGTCTCTCATCCACTGTGTAGATAATTGCTGTAGCCCTTTTAAAAGATCACTTAGGAGGATTTATAAAAAACCCTACAAAGGTTCATTCTCTTTGACCCAGTCATTATACATCTAGAAATGTGTTCTACATAGATAGTAGCAATATTCACAATAATTTACATAGAACAGTTTATATTACAGTGCAATTTATGAGAGTGAAAAATTGGATTCAACCTAGTTACCCAAAAGTTAGAGGAGTGGCTAATAAATCTGGTCACATTTTTTTCTTAATGCAGAATACTGTGTAGCCGTTGAATCTCATATTCTCAAAAAAATCATATTAAATATATTTTGTGTTACATGAACTATACAAAATATATAATTCTGTAGCTAATTATTAGGTATAAAATACAAAATATGAAAAAGGTAAGACATAAAATCATACTAGGTGACCTCATTGTGGAGGTCTAATGTAGAAAAGGCTGGAAATAAATCTGTCAAAATACTCGTAGTTATACCTGCAAGACGAGATCAAGAGGAATGTTTCTTTTATACTTTTCTGTATATTCCAAATTTTCCTTTGGAGGAAACATTCCTAATTAGTAGGGATAACTAAAAGGATGAGAGGAGTGGTAACAGAGGTAGAGGAAAATCTTCTATCCTGATCTTCCATCCGTGGATATTTGGTTTTATGCCTCATGTTTTCCAGAAGGAATAGAATGCAGTACATTGTGAAAGCAGTAAGGTGCCCACAAGAAATGTGAAAACCAGGTCAGCCCTCAAAATGCTAGATTTCTGAAACACCTATACTTGATTAATGTGATTAGCCTTGTAAGGAAACAAACCAGGAAATGATCTATTCACTTGTTTACAAAGCTGTGAGGTCACAGACTTTTAAGTGGGGCAACCTGGGTGTTGTGTCAGGGACAGGGCTAGAAGGTGTTTAAAATTCAGTAAACAAAATTTAATACATTATATTCCACAATGTGGAGAAAAGGCTTTGTGCCCGACATGAGGCGCATAGATATGGGAAGACAGAGGTGAACATTGATCCTCCAGACACTGGCAGGGGGAAGGTTCTGTGGCCTGGAGCACTTGTCCCCGTGGGCAGTTGGGCCCCTTCAGAGATTTCAGAGCTTACTCCCCTGGTTCTGAATTCATGTTCCTCCCCATGTGAGAGAGTGGCTTGACCTGACAGTGAGAACATTCTGCTCTGCTTGACAGTTGGATTTCTCTTTGCTAATTAATAAGTTGGCTTTTTAAAAAAGTGCATGATGGGGAATTCCCTAGCGATTCAGTTCTTAAGACTCTGTGCTTCCACTGCAGGGGGCACTGGTTCCATCCCTGGTCGGGGAGCTAAGATCCCACAAGCTGCACGGCCAATAAAATAAAATAAAATAAAATAATAAAAAATTTAAAAATGAAAATAAACAATAAAAAGTACATGATGCAAACAGAGAAGCCAGGCTCTTTGTTCTCCTTTAAACAACCCCATGGATTTTCTACTTAACGTGCTTTTTTTTTTTTTTCCTCTGCACTTGGGCTTTCTCTAATTGCGGCGAGCGGGGGCCACTCTTCGTTCGTTGTGGTGTGCAGGCTTCTCATTGCGGTGGCTTCTCTTGTTGCAGAGCACGGGCTCTATCTAGGCACATGGGCTTCAGTAGTTGTGGCTCGTGGGCTTACTTGCTCCCCGGCATGTGGGATCTTCCTAGACCAGGGCTCAACCCGTGTCCCCTGCATTGGCGGGCAGATTCTTAACCACTGCACTGCCAGGGAAGTCCCTTAATGTGCTTTTTTTAAGTTCCCTTTCTGTAGAGTTCAGATTCTTAAATCTGTACAATTTTCTAGCACTTCTCTGTTTTCGGCCCTTCTTTAAATATTACCTTGTACCCTATTGAAATGCCTGTTAAAAATATATGTTGAACTAACTACCTTGTCACCAGAAAGAAGGGGACAGTTGTCCCTGTCTTCTTGTAATTCTTTTGGGTGGGTGACCCCCCTGCTGCTAAATCGTGTGCTCTTCCTCTGTTTCTTGACAGCACTCTGAAGAAATGACTGACTCCCTAGATTTCCCTGTACCCTTGGGCTTTTTCTTTTTATTTCATATAATTTACATACAGAGAAATATGCATATCCTAAATATATAGCTGGATGAATTTTCCCCCATTTCTTCCCTGGAACCCATCTGAGGTTCTGTCTGGCTGTGTTGTCCTCTGCTGCAGGCCCAGTCCTGCACATCCTAAGCTGCTCTTTCCTCCTTACACTTTATCCTCGTTAGGCTTTCATCCCCTTTTTATGTTCTAGTAATTTCTTGATGTTTCTTTCCCACTAGTGGTTCTCCGGTTTAGTCTTCTCACTGTTACAGTTGTAGTCTTTTTTTTTTCCATTCGGTGGGGAGTTCCTTTACTTGAACCATTCACATTTAATTCTTTCCTCCTTGCTCTCAACAGGCGCCTGTTTGTGCCAGAGCGAGAGACGCTGTTTAACACCCTTGCCAACAACCGGGAAATCATCAACCAACAGAGGAAGAGGCTGAATCACCTGGTGGATAGTCTCCAGCAGCTCCGTCTTTATAACCAAACCTCCCAGTGGGGCCTTCCCTTGGATGTCCCCTCTCAGAGCAGCACTCACAGGTGTGCAGGAGGATGGGCCTCTTAATGCCACGTGCACTCAATAAATGTGGTTTGATGAACGAATAAATAGAGTTAGGTGGAGTAGTCTTAGAATGGTTCACATGTGGCTTTGAAAGTGACTCTGCTGTCTTTCACCTGTGTGAGCCTGGTCAGATACCTCACCCTCTCTGATCCTTTGTTCCTTTGCCAAAAAGCAGGGCTAACAATACATGCCTCATGGCATTACTGGAGAGTTTAAAACTAAGTCTTTAAAGCACCTAGTAGTGTGCCTGATGAAACAGATGCTCAGTAGATGATAACAGATACTATAGTCACAGTATTATTGTTCAATTGAAAATTAGCTCTCAGGATTAGGTTGACCACTTTGTCTTGAAGCTCAGATTTATCATTTTGCAAGAGTGTGCAGATTTCAGACCCTGCAGTTAGACAGTTTACCCCTGAAGTTACCAAGGTGGTCTTGTGTTTCTGCCTTTAGGCTGAATGTGTAGATTTTAATTGCCCTTCCTGCTGGAGCCCTGTTGGTGGTGTGTTTGCTCTGGGGTTCGGATATAATATTGAGACTGTGATCTCTTTCCTCTTGGATTAATTTCCTTGATTGGTCAGATTTTCCATTTCTGTATTGGGATCCTCTCATATCTTGCCTTTATATTTAGGAGGATAATGTACCACCACCACCACCCCGATTTCTCAGGTCGTAGTTGGTTCGTATGTAACACTATCCTATTTCAGTTTTGACAGTGACCTCGAAAGCCTGCGCAATGCTTTGTTGAAAACAACCATAGACTTTCAAACCAAACCCTTGCCCAAAGTTGCAGGTAAATGAGTTCTTCCCGGTCTTTAAACTCTCTTTGTTCTCTTTCATCTACTGACATCTTAAAAACCGAGTCTTATGCATTTATGGGTTCGTGAATTTCTTGCAGCTAAACTGTCCCCCGTGAAACAGGCACAGCTGAGAAACTTCTTGGCCAAGAGGAAGACCCCACCGGTGAGATCTACTGCTCCAGGTAGAGGAACGTGGTGTGGGAGTAGGATGGGGTGTGTGTGTGTGTGTGTGTGTGTGTGTGTGTGTGTGTGGAGAACTGCCTAGTGCTGGGGTACATCAAAGCAAGGAGAACAGGGCAGGGGCGTGGGGCAGCAAGCCAGCTCTGTCTTTTCTCCAGAGCCTGGTGTGGTAGAGAGGAGCCATGTAGGGCTTGGATGGGTGACCCTTCTCACTTGAAATGGTGTGTGTGTGTGTGTGTGTGTGTGTGTGTGTGTGTGTGTGTGTGTGTGTGTGTGTGTGTGTGTTTCTTAATGGGAGACAGAGAAATGTGTGTGTGTGTCGTTCTTAATGGGAGACAGAGAAATGTGTGTGTGTGTCGTTCTTAATGGGAGACAGAGAAACTGTCCTTATACCTGGCCAGTGAAGCAGCTCGAGGTAGCTCTTCTGGCTTTTACACTGTGTTTTCTGTAGCCCTTAGGTTCTGTGGCCATGCTTCTCAAGGGTTTTGGGGGAAGCTGAGCTGGCTCCAGGGGTCCTAGCCTCTGCTTTAGCTAGAGAAGCTTTACTTTTCTGATTGGTATGGGGTTTTGAGTAAGGCTGCATTTGAAAAAAAGATGTTCTAAGAAAGAAGAAAAAAAACCTACAGATTAGGGAATGATGGCTAAAAACACTTGCTGAAAAGAAGCCATATACCTGATAAAAAATATTTTGTTATGACATTATCTACATAATTACCTGAATTTGCTTTTAAAGAAATATTTGTTAGATGCAACTTTAGGCATAACCCTGCTTTGCTCTAGTGCCTATAACTGCTTTTTTCTTTGAAACTATTTTGAGTTGAAAATTTTATTTTTTTGGCTGCGTTGGATCTTCGTTGCTGCGCGCGGGCTTTCTCTAGTTGTGCTGAGCAGGGGCTACTCTTCATTGTGGTGCGCGGGCTTCTCATTGTGGTGGCTTCTCCTGTTGCGGAGCGTGGGCTCTAGGCGCGGGCTCAGCACGTGTAGCCAAGCTTTTTGGAAAATCAGGATCCAGTTCAGGATTGTACATTGCATTAAGCCACTGTCCTCTTTAGTCTCCTTTATTTTTCCTTTTTGATAGTTTTACTACTTAAGCTTGCCTCCCCAAACACCGTAATTTGGTTTTGCCGGTTTTTTGGGCTTTGGATACTGCGGAAGTCCATTTATTTATTCTCTGGATGGGTTTTTCTTACTCTACATCAGGTTTCTAAGAGTCATCCATGTTGCTGCATGTAGCTGTTTGTTTTTGTTGCTTCGGTGTATGAATATACTGCATTTGTTTATCCATTCTCCTTTTGGTGGACGTTCACTGTTTGCAGTTTTTAGCTGTAACGTAGAATGTTGCTCTGAACTTTCTTGTGCTTGTCCCTTGGGGTACATGTGTATGTCTTTTATGTGGTCTTGTGGCTCCCAGTGGAATTGTGTCTCGTACTCTGTCCCTGTGCTCAGCTTCAGATTCTGCGTGCAGTTCTCTTGTAGCAAGTCACACTTGGCCATCAGTGTATGAATATTCCAGCTGTTCCACAGCCTTGCCAAGCTTGATATTATCAATCTTTTTCCTTTTGACTCTGCTGGTGTCACCCTTTTATATATTTAATTACCATTTGGGTATCTTCTTTTGTGAAGTGCCTGATTAAATCCTTTGCTCATCTGTCTGTTGGATAATCTGTTCTGCTGATTTGTAAAAGTTTTTATCAGTTCTTGATACCAGCGTTTTGTTGGTTGTATGAGTTTGTAGTTATTCACTTTGTTGCTTTTTATCCTCTTAGTATCTTTTGGCAAAGAGAAGTTCTTAATTTTAAAACAGATTTTTCAGTCTTTTCTTTTACTGTCAGTTCCTGTTCTGTTGAAGAAATCTTTCTCTACCTCTAGGTAACAAGAGTATGTATGCACCTTTATTATTGTCTAGAAATGTTAATGCTTTGCCTTTCAAATTTGGACCTGCTGTCTACCTGAAATTGATTTTTTTAAACAACTTTATTGAGGTATAATGTGCGTATCATAACATTCACCTGTTGTAAGTGTATAGTTTGACGATTTTTGGTAAATTTACTGAATTGTATAACCATCACCACATTCCAGTTTTAAAACATTTCCATCACTTAAGAGGTTGCCTCATGCTGTTTGTAATCAGTTCCTATTCTGCTCCCAGCAACCACTGATCCGTTTTCTTTCTCTGTGGAACTGCCTTTTTTAGAAACTGCATATAAATGGAATCATATGTAGTCTTTTGCTTTAGCTTCTTTCCCTTAGTATAACTTTAAGGTTCACCCATGATGTGTATCATGTATTAGTAGTTCATTCCTTTTTATTGCTGTATGGTATTCCATTGTATGGGTAGACCATATTTCGTTTATACTATCTGGAATTGATTTTTGTGTATGATACAAAGTATGGCTCTCATGTAATTTTTTTGTATTTAGATATCTGATTGTCCCAACACTGTTTAGTGAAGATTCTTCCTCCCCGCTTAGTGGCCACCTTTGTTGTAAATCGGTTTTCCTTATACTCGTAGGTCTGATGGTCTGTACACTGATTAGAAACCACTGCCACCACTCTGCCTCAATTAACTGGTGCTAAAATAAGTCTCAATACTGGTTTTTTTCCTAAATCCTAAAGCTATGCTGTTCAATATGGTAGCCTATTCAAATTTAAATTAATAAAAATTAAATAAAGTAAAAAATTCAGTTAATCCCAGCAGCCACATTTCAAGTGCTAGCTAGGTACACATGACTAGTGGCTACTGTAATGGGAAACGCAGACACAGAACATTTCATCATCACAGAAATTTCTACAGTCTCGAGTAGGGGTTGGCAAACTGTTTCTTAAAGAGCTGGATAGTAAATATGTAGTAAATATGTAGTTTCTATGGTACCTAGTGAACTCTGCCCTTGTAATAGGAAAGCAACCACAGACTGTATGTAAACAGATGGGCATGCCTATGCTTCAGTAAAACTTTATTTATAAAAGCAAGCAGCTAGCTCATGGTTGTAGTTTGCTGACCCATGATCTAGAATGTTTTGGCTCTTCTTGGTGCTTTCCGTTTCCATATTAATATTATAATTGCCTTGTTAAGTTCTACCACCCTCAGCCCTCAAAGAGTTGAGATTTTGATTGGGATTGTATTGAATCTCTAAATTGACTTAAAAGAATTGACATTTGTACAGTGTTGATCTTTCATTTCCTAGACATGGCATATGTTTATTTGGGTCTTTAATTTTTCTAAATGTTTTCTGCATGGAGGACATGCACATCTTTTGTTAGATTTATTCCTAAGTTTGATATTTTTGATGCTTTTATAATGATGGGGGTTTTTTTCCTTAAATTTCACTTTATGTTTTATTTTATGTTAGCTATAGCATATAGAAATGTACTAGATTTTTTGGTATGTTGACTGAATCTAGCATCTTGGCTAACTCATTTCAAATAATATGTCTGTAGCTATTTCTTGGACTTTCTGTGGAAACAATTGTACCTTCCATGGATATGAACACTTTTGTTTCTGCTTTTTATTTAATTTTCTTACCTTATTTCACTGGCTAGGACCTCCAATGCAAAGTCCAATAAAAGGGGTGAGTAGGCATCCTTGCCTTTATCTCAAAAGGAACACTTTCTGTAGTTCCTCATAAGATACGAGGTTTGCTGCGTCTACTGACGTGATCATGATTTCTGCCCCTTCTCCTTCCTGTTAATGTGGCTTTCTGCCTGTCCTCATCTGAGCTAGCATTTAAGCAGAGTAAGATTCTTTAGGTTTCAGTGGGGCCCCCTTTTCTAGTGCCAGGAAGGTAGCTGCAGCCTTGATCACAGCAGGAAGCAGCGTGTGTCAGCTGCCGAGGCAGCATCATTGGGACAGTTGAGCAGACCAGGCTCCTGGCCTCTGCAAGTGAGCATGGCCATTGCATTTTTCAGTTGATGATTGTCCCTCCACCCAAATCCAATGAATGGCATCAGAAAGGTGAAGAAAGGAAACTGAGAGAACCCCCAGGTGGTATCAGACCTTGGGAGTGAAAGTTATTTCCATTTTCTATGCAGTTCCTGAAGGTGATGAGTCTGAGTCATCTCTTGTTGCTATTAACTCTCAGGAAGTGGGATTTTAGAGAAATTAGTGAGAACAGTGTGGCCCTAAGAGAGTGTGGGGTTTATATTAGTTTCCTGTGGATGCCGTGTAACAAATTATCACAAATGTAGTGGCTTATAACACCACCTGTTTATGATCTCACAGTTG
The DNA here is from genome assembly GCF_000442215.2 of Lipotes vexillifer. Taxonomy (NCBI): domain Eukaryota; kingdom Metazoa; phylum Chordata; class Mammalia; order Artiodactyla; family Lipotidae; genus Lipotes; species Lipotes vexillifer. The sequence continues at coordinate 3,353,321 of NW_006779962.1, read as the reverse complement.
TGTGTGTCAGAAGTCCAGGCGCAGCATGGCCCTGCTGGGTCCTCTGCTCGGGGCTCACAGGCTGAAATCAGTGTTGGCTGGTCTGAGCTCTCATCTAAAGGCTCTGGGGAAGATCCCGCTTCTGAGTTGTTGGCAGAATTCGGTTCCTTGCAGCTATAAGACTGAGGTCCTCGTTTGCTTTGCTTGTGCCCCCGGCCCCCTTCATCTGCAGTCCAGCAACAGCACATTGAATGCTTCTGTGCCCCCACTTCTGCCACCTCTCTCTGCTTCCTCTTGTGCTTCTTTTCTCTACCTTTAAGGGCTCTTGAGATTTTACCCTGGGCCCACCTGGACAATCCAGGCTAACCTCTCTGTTTTAAGGTCAACTGATTAGTAACCTTAATCGTGTCTGCAAAATCCCTTTGGCCATGTAATATAACCATCTAACAGAATATAACCATGGGTGTGGCACTGGGGGCAAGGGTCGTGGGGTCAAAATTCTACCTAGCACAGGGTATTTTATATATAACAGAGTATTGTTAAGAACATAGTCTTTCGAGTCAGATACACTCCAGGTTTGAATTCCCGCTCTACCACTTACCAACTTCGTGACCTTGGGCAAATTACTCAGCCTTTCTATAACCATAAAGTCAGATAACAGGAATTTCTAATTTAGATGCTTTGAGCAGTACCTGGTACCAGGTAAGTTCTCAATAAATGTTAACTGCAGTTTTACTGGTGGTGCTGGTGGTTATGGAGGGACTTGCTAAGTGACCCTGCTGCACACTGACCTGCATCAAAACACTTTGGTACAGTGCTGTCCCATAGGACTTCCTGCAGTGGTGACGATGTTTTGGATCTGTGCTCTCCAGTATAGCAGTTAAGCTGTGGCTATTGAGCACTTCAAAGGGGGGCTGGTGCAACTTAGGATTCCAAATTTTCATTTATTTACTTTACATTACTTTTAATCTAAATAGCCATGCATGGCTGGTGGCTACCAAATTGACAGTGCAGCCTAGCAGCAGCGCTAGCACACAGCGTTGGTTTTCACTTGCATTTATTTATGTTCTGGTTCCATTATGACAAAATCTTGCAGAGTGATGTGCCTATAGGGCAAATAAGTCAGTAAATATTAGCAATACTTTAACATAACTTGAGGAGGAGAGAGGGCTGTTTTTTGTTTGGTTTTGGTTTTTTCCCAATATACAGACAGTAACATGACTTCTGAAATTCACGGTAGAAAGTAACATGGCCTATTACCCCATAGTTTATGGAAGGAAAAACACAGGGAAGGTGAAAATCAATCTTCGATTTCAGTGATTTTTTTTGTTTTAACCTGATTGATTCAGAAGAATGATTAGATTTATGTGGCAGTGTTTGAGAACCTCAACATTGAGGACATGATGTCTTTTCCAGTTTGCGTTAGGCCTGTTCTCAGAAGTTTATTGTTGGAAAGCAGTGGCAGCAGTGCGACTGTTTGCTCTGCTCTGGAAGCTTGTCTGTTGCTTTTCTGAGATGGTGTTATTGCCTGTGAACTTCCTGCTTTTACACCAGCATGCATCCCGTCTCTCACCTCACATCATTTTTTTTGTTTAACAGTCAAAATATTCTTGTCCTACACAGCTCGGTTTTGCAAAGCCCATTTGAGCAAAAAGTATCTGTTCGCATTCAGCAGCAGCTGCTTCCACTTAAAATAAGTAATAATTAAGTCAATTTATAAATTGGATATTTCTCTAGCGGCGGTGAAAATTTCATAGCTTTTGGACTTGAATTGTCTTTTGGACTTGAATTGTCTAAGTTGTGTTTTGTTTTGGGCTTTGTAGCCAGCCTTTCTCGGTCAGCTTTCCTGTCTCAGAGGTATTATGAAGACTTGGATGAAGTCAGCTCAACGTCATCCATTTCCCAGTCTCTGGAAGGTGAAGACACACGGGCATCCTGTAAGGATGACGACGCAGTGGTCCAGGTTCCGCGGCATGCTCCCGTGGTTCGGACGCCTTCCATCCAGCCCAGTCTTTTGCCCCAGGCGACTCCTTTTGCTAAATCTCACCTGATTCATGGTTCACCAGGTGTGATGGGAACTTCAGGTAAGTAAACAATGAGACAGGAAATGATCTTTTTTTCCCTAAGAGATCTCTAACTCCTGAAGGAACTGTAACTGGGTTTTATATTATCACACCCATAAGTCATGGGTTCCAGCCCATTTCTGTTAATATTCTAGAAATTACAGGACAGATTCAAGAGGTGTGTTCCCCTTGAAAGTGGTTGGTAGGACCTGAGGAAGAGGATACCCTGCAAGGTTCACAGTTACTGCTTTTCTGTGGAGCACAACTTGTGCCTTTCACATCCCACCTCATTTCAGCTCCTCCGTTGTAGCCATGTTGTGCCTCAGAGTTCACCAGCCAGAATGCTCATTGTCTGTGTTGGCTCGCTGATGTGACCTGTGTTGTGCTGTCACACCTTATTTCAGAGCAGCAGGACTTTGTATTGCAGTGACTTCTAAGAGGACAAAGCCGGGCATGAGGTACCAGAATGGAGAGATTTTATGAGAGGAGAGCAGGACATTGCTCTGTTTTGGCACAAAAGTTATATCTTGCTCAGTGTCAGAGGAAATGATCCTGTGAAGTATTTTCACTAATAGAAGGAGGCAGGCAAATGGCCTGCAGCATCTTTGAAAGATAAAAGTGCCGGCCTGTCAGTTTGTCAGTACTTTTCTGTGTTAATGCTGAAGGATTTTTAATCTTAACATTTTCCCTGCAACCACACATGGAGAATTTACCATTTTAATTTTTGTGTTTTCTTCTTCTCTGACCCACTCTCTCACTTAATTTATCTTTTTTCCTCAGTGTCTACACCTGCTAGCAAAATTATTCCCCAAGGGGCTGATAGCACAATGCTTGCAACAAAAACCGTGAAGCATGGCGCCCCTGGCCCTTCCCACCCCATCTCTGCTCCCCAGGCGGCCGCTGCAGCAGCCCTGAGACGGCAGATGGCCAGTCAGTCGCCAGGTAAAAACATCTATGCAGGGGCTGATGGTGAGCTGTCTGAGCCCCAGGCCAGGACACAGGTGCCAAGAAATGGCGGGCTCTCTTTGCTGCCCTTCAGAAGAGAAGGCTGATGTGACAGGTCTCTCACCTTTTGGGGGAGAGTTCTGCGAAGGCAGATACTTAGTCGGGAACTTTCCTTTTAAGGGGCAGTATTAACTGCCACATTCAGTTAAGTGGGAGATCAATGGGGTTTTTTGATGGAGTTGTTAATCCCTACTTTTGAATAATGTCTGCTTTAAGCCCAAAATTAATCTCAGTTAGATCACCTAATAACATTAGAGTTGTCTGATGGTATCTTAAGGATCCCAGCCACCCTCTGAGGTGGGTATAAGTATGCCCATTTTGCTTTTGAGTAATGTAAGGTTTGGAGAGGTGAAGGTCACCTGACCAATACGTAACAAAACCCAGACTCCAACCCTGTGTTCTTTGTATTGTAGTACAGCTTTTTCTTAAGACTGCAAATTTAAGATGGAAACTTGACAGATGAAAACTCTGAGAAGCTAATCAGCTTTTGCATTTTGTCAGTGGTTTGTGGCTATCCGTAATTTTCTACATTAAGATTTATAGGTAGTTCGCCTTGGGACCTCAGTTATCACTAGCTGTCAATCTTTACAAGCCAGTGGTTCTCAGCCAGAGGCTATTTTGCCCCACCCATCTCCCCTCCAACAGTTGGCAGTGTTGCTGGCATTTAGTGGGTAGAGGCCAGGAATGCTGCAAAAAAAATCCTAAATGCACAAGACAACCCCACAACAAAGGATTATCCAGCCCCAAAATGTCAATAGTGCCAAGGTTGAGAAACTCGGCTATAAATCAAATATTTTTGTTTTAGCTGAATAAAATTATTTTTTAGTTCTGTAACTGCTTAGAACACATACCAATTTAGACTAAAATTTTAAAAGACTAAAAAAATTGATGGTTTTATTTAGACAAAAAAGAATTACCATTACATAATAATAAAAGATTTCTAAGAAAAGTTCAAATATTAAAACGCTTATTAAGCCATCTAAAATAGATATGAAAGAGCAAAAACCGGAGAACTTTTTAAGGCACTTTGGAGCCGTCTGAAAAAATAAGAAACCTTTGATGTTTTAAATATTGGTTGGATCAAGCAGAATCTTAGCATTGTGCTGAACAGGCCCCAAATCAAGCTGATTGAGTTGGTTATTTATAAACTTAAAGTCTGTCAGGATTTAGGATTATTCCACTCTCAGCAGGAGATGGTGTGATGTCTATTATCATTTTGGAAGCAAATATGTCTAAGGTGTAGGCACCTCTGAATGTGAAGGATGAAATACATGCAGTCATGGGCAGGATGTCCCTGGTTACCTCTCTGAACGAGGGAGTGAAGTGAGCTGCCATGGACCCACCGTCCTACCTGGGCTACAGCTTTCAACTTGGCCCAAAGTATAGTTGGAAGAGATCTAAGAGCTTTGCTTAGGCCTTCTTAATAGTTAATCATGAAATATCATTAAGTCTTGGGCCACAGCTTTAAATTCTAAGACACAAAAAAAGGAGATATGAAAGCTGACAAGCCTAAGATAGATAAGTAGGTGTCAAGTCAATCCCTGTTGCCATTCCTTAATTCAGGCCTCTTGGCCTCATTTTTCACATTTTATTCATCGTGTCTGTCTCACTAAGGCATGAGCTTCTTTAGACAAGGAACTATGTTTTAGACATTTTTTTGTATTCCCACCACCTGAGTCCAACAATAATAAGCTTATGGGAAAGAACGGTTGAATGAATGAATGCATGATGGATGGCAGAAGCCCTTAGTCCGAACACTGCTAATCCTCTAGCTCCTTCTGCCCTTTTCCAGGGCGAGCCACCAATATGGCAGGTATCTCAGCTCTGCTGTATAAAAGCTGGCTAGGGAATTCCTTTTTTCTAAACTAGTACATTTGATTAAATTGCATAAAGCTTCACCAAATAATTTTTATGAGTGGAGTAGGCCAGGTGCTCCACTGAACACAGTGCTGCAGAACAACCTAAATTTCCTTTATATAATAAGTTTGCATTCTGCTTGAGTTTGTGTCCTAGGGATTCATTATACCTGGCTAGAATTTTTGATCCTTTACTGCAATTAATGTGCCTTTCTCTTCTCTATTTAAATAGCTGTCAGTACTTTGACCGAATCAACTTTGAAGAATGTCCCTCAAGTGGTAAATGTGCAGGAATTGAAGAATAATCCTACAGCCCCCTCTGCAGCGATGGGGTATGTTACTACTTTTCAGTGTGTTTAAGCCCGTGAATTATTCTGTAATAGTGGTGAACTGCCTGCAGGGAGCAGCATTGCCATCGTCAGAGTGTGACTGTTTTTCCTGCAGAAATTTAGGTTATAAGAGGGGTGGAGGGATTCCCTGGTGGTGCAGTGGTTGAGCGTCCGCCTGCCGATGCAGGGGACGCGGGTTCGTGCCCCGGTCCAGGAAGATCCCACATGCCACGGAGCAGCTGAAAAAAAAAAAAAAAAAAAAAAAAAAGAGGGGTGGAGTGGACAGCTAATCTCGGGTACGCAATTGGGTTTTCAGGAGATTGTCCTCTTCAACTGGCAGTAACAGTTGCCTCATAAACCTTCAAAGTCTTGGTGATATATACGCAGTATGCTGTTTGTCATGTGTAAGTCTACATATGATACACATTACAGTTATTAAGTCAGGTAAGGTGTAGGGTTTGATTTTTGATTTTTTTTTTTTTTTTAATATTCTTGGGGCTCCTGAGTTGGCAGTTCGACTTTGATGCAGACTCTGTTGACTCTGAAAACCCAGTGATATCTTGAGATTGACGGTCTCTCCTCCCTTCCTTCCTGTCTCCAGGCATTCCCGTTCTTTCAAGTCTCTCATACCTTTTGTATGAAAAAACAACTTTTAAAAGGCACCAGCTCTGTTTGGAGACTTCTAGCTTGACTTCATGCCAAATCTGAGGGCCGGATCATTGCTGCCAAAGCTGACTTTTCTTAAGTCTGAATCTGTGTTTAGAATTCAAGGCATTGACTCTGTGTCACTGTTCTGGGCAGCACGGTTCATAGAATATGCTTGTGCCCTGTTGCTCTGTGTATTTGTAGCCAGGAGCTCTTCAGTGTGGCTGAAGAGGGAAGAGTTGAGGGCCGTTTCCTCAGTCTGAACGTAGGGATCGTGAGGACCAGTATCATTCAGGCATTTAGAGTCTGGTGCCCATTACTAGTCCAGCGGTGAGAAGAACAGCCACAGACCCTGTGTTTTTTCCAGTTTACATTAGCTCTCTCCTACTCCCCTGCCCCCAGGTCTGCTCACTGTTCTGTTTTGGCTTTATCGAGTGGCCCTGCTGCACTAGTCCACTGGCCTCTTTTTTCCACATTGGTCCATTTATCAACACTGCCAGGAATTTCTTAGTTATCTCAGGGCCATACTAACAGCCAAAAACAAGCCTACTCGCTTTCCTATCTTGTAGTGACCTTGAAGCTTTGGTATGCTGTTTAGACCAAGATGGCATTTGTGGTCGTTGTGAACTTCTCAAGGGAAAGAACTATGCATTAGAGTTTGGGAATTATAGCCAGATTCCTAGTGTAGGGTAGGCAAAGGAAAGCCACTGCGAAGCAGAATATTACATAAGACAGGAAAATCCAGCTTAATGGTGAAAGAAATATGGTCTGGTATTTCTGAGATATTTTAACTGTTAACCATGTGTGAGAAGCACCTATTGGTGATTTCCTTTATCTTATCTCAGGCTTTGTTTCCCTCCAGGGTTCATCTGAGCCAATCATTGATAAGGGCTTTGTTAAAGGAGCAATGCTGAGTTTGCCCTTTTTTCTGACTTAAGAAAAATAGACACAAAAGTTAAAAAGGAATCAAAGAAAATCTCTTCCTCTCCCCACAGAATTTGGACTGTGGTGCAGTTATTTAACTTGTAAGCCCAGAGTGGTGCCTGGAATGCAGTTCCTTTTTAATAACCACTTGTTGAATAATAGGTGAATCTAAGCATAATTGACCAGTGGAAATTGGTATTTACCACCTCCCCCAATAAGAAAGCTTGAGAGGGAATTACATTCATTATAAAATTACTTTCAGATTCTCTTAAGCAGTAGTTTGGTTAAGTGTATTTTAAATATTTAATTTTGCATTTAACTTTTTCTGAGTAATATCTTAAAGAGATTTATTATAAGATGAGCTTACACATTTCTTGCAAATCAAAACTACAGGGAGGTATCACCTCACATGGTCAGAATGGCCATCATCAAAAAATCTACAGGGCTTCCCTGGTGGCGCAGTGGTTGAAAGTCCGCCTGCCGATGCAGGGGACACGGGTTCATGCCCCAGTCTGGGAAGAGCCCACATGCCGCGGAGCGGCTAGGCCCGTGAGCCATGGCCACTGAGCCTGCGCATCCGGAGCCTGTGCTCCGCAACAGGAGAGGCCACAACAGTGAGAGGCCCACATACCGCCAAAAAAAAAAAAATCTACAAACAATAAATGCTGGAGAGGGTGTGCAGAAAAGGAAACTGTCCTACACTGTGGGTGGGAATGTAAATTGGTTACAGCCACTATGGAGAACAGTATGGAGGTTCCTTAAAAAACTAAAAACAGAACTACCATATGACCCAGCAATCCCACTACTGGGCATATACCTGGAGAAAACCATAATTCAAAAAGATACATGCATCCCAGTGTTCATTGAAGCACTATTTACAATAGCCAAGACATGGAAGCAACCTAAATGTCCATTGACAGAGGAATGGATAAAGATGTGGTACATATATACAATGGGATATTACTCAGCCATAAAAAAGAACAAAATAATGCCATTTGCAGCAACGTGGGTGGGCCTAGAGATTATCATACTGAGTGAAGTAAGTCAGACACAGAAAGGCGAATATCATATGATATCACTTATATGTGGAATCTGAAAAAAAAAAAGGGTACAAATGAACTTAACAAGACAGAAGTAGAGTCATGGAGGTAGAAAACAAACTTATGGTTATGAGGGGATAAGCGGGGGAGTGATAAATTGGGAGACTAAGACTGACATATACACACTATATAAAATAGATAACTAAATAAGAACCTGCTGTATAGCACAGGGAACTCTACTCAATACTCTGTAATGGCCTATATGGGAAAAGAATCTAATAAAAAAGAGGAGTGGATATTTGTGTATGTATAACCGATTCACTTTGCTCTACACCTGAAACTAACACAACATTGTAAATCAACTGTACTCCAATAAAAATTTTAAAACAAAAGCAAACAAACAAAAAAGATGAGCTTACACATTTCTGCCGTTGGTATATCTTATGTTCATTGGCCTCATCCCTTATATTCACCTCCTGTTTTCAGGAAGAGGGTTTATCTGGAGCAAACCCATGGCTATCTAGACTCATCTCCAGTGCTCAGTTACTTGATTCAGCAGGTTCCTAAGGGGTGTCTGCCATGAGCATGATAACACTGGGTATTTGGGATCCAGTCGTGAGTAAGACATACCAGGTCCCCGCTTTCCCGGCACTTAGATCTTAGCAAGAAGACAGCCACTAAACGACCCATTACATCGACAGTTCTCTAACTGCAGTGTAATGAGTTGGATGAAGGAGACATACAGGGTGCTAAGAAGGCACACAGTGAGGCCATCTGGTTGAATCTGGGGCTGATGAGGAGGTTGGGAAGGAAAAGGTGTTTTAGCTGAAAGTTGAGCAGTGACCAGAAGCTGCCAGGCAGAGTAGAGAGAAGATTGTTATAAACAGAGGGTGCAGGATGTGTAAAAGCCCAGACCTGGGAAAGGACAGAGCATGTTTGAGGTGAAGGTAAAATAGAAGGCCAGTATGTCTAGAGACCTGGCAGGAAATGGAGGATGAAGAAAGCAGGGCCGAATGAGGTTAGAAATACGGTGGGATTTTTGGTTGGTTGGGTTTTTTTCCAAAGCACACCGGATAGATCATTACTTTCAGGAATTTTGGCATTTGTTTATTCATTCTTTCTACAAATACTTTATGAGCATTTCCTATATGCTACACACTGTTCTAGGTGCCAGGGATAAAGCAGTTAACAAAACAGATTCCCAAAAACCCCCAAACCCTGCCCTTGTCACAGAGAGACAAATGGTACGTAAAATATATGGTATTTTAGGTGGTGATAGATATGATGGAGAAAATTAAAGCAGAGAAGGGGTTTAGGGACTGTTGTCTGGACATGGGTTGCAATTTTAAATAGGAACAAGGAAGGCGCTATTCATACCTGGCTAATGACTAAAATATTAAAGAAATATCAGACCGTATTTCTTTCACCATTTAAGCTGGATTCTCCCGTCTTATGTAATATTTTGCCTTGCGGTGTCTTTTGACACTTAACATTTGAATAAAGACCAAAGACCAGAGAGCAGGTCACATGCATATCCTAAGGAAGAAAGCCCCAAGCACCAGGCCTGTAGTGAGCATGGCTGGCAGGTTCAGGAAGGAGCCAGCCAGCCACTGGTGGCTGGAGGGAGAGGGATAGCAGGGCCGGGGCCCGGGATACAGGTCTTGTAACATCTAGTAAGCCTCGGTCAGGACCTGGCTGACCAATGGATGTTGAGCAAACTGATCGGATTTATGTTTCCTTTATTAAAAGCAATTTTAGCAATTTTTTAAAATATTGGGGTGTGGGCTTCCCTGGTGGCGCAGTGGTTGAGAGTCCGCCTGCCGATGCAGGGGACACGGGTTCGTGCCCTGGTCCAAGAAGATCCCACATGCCGTGGAGCGGCTGGGCCCTTGAGCCATGGCCGCTGAGCCTGCCTGTCTGAAGCCTGTGCTCCGCAACGGGAGAGGCCACAACAGTGAGAGGCCCGCGTACCGCAAAAAAAAAAAAAAAAAATATATATATATATATATTGGGGCATAATTAACACACAGTAAAATTCACCTTTTTTTAGTGTAAAACTCCATGAGCTTTGATAAATGCAGATAGTTCTCTTGACCTATGGTTTTAGCAGGAAGCTTCTGGTTCTTATATTGAGAATAGATGAAAAGGGCTGGAGTGAGGAATGGTAGAAACAGGGAGAACAGTTAGGAAGCTTTTTTTTTTTAATTGTAAAATATATGTATAACAAAATTTATTAATTTAACCATTTTTAAGTGTACAGTGACATTAAGTACATTTACAGTGTTGTGTAACCTTCACCACTATCTGTTTCCAGAACTTTCTCATTATCTCATACAGAAACTGTAGCCATTAAATAGTAACTCCCCCTTCCCTCTAGTGTCTGGTAGCCTTTATTCTACTTTCTGTCTCTAAGAATTTGTCTGTTCTAGGTACATCATATAAGTAGAATCATACAGTATTTGTCCTTTTGTGTCTGGCTTATTTCGCTCAAATTTTCGAGATTTATCCATGTTGTAGCATATGTCAGAATTTCATTCCTTTTATGGCTGAATAATATTCCATTGTATGCATATGCCCTATTTTACTTATCCATTCATCTGTAAGTTGACACTTGGGTGTTTCACCTCTTCTTGTACAAGTATCTGTTGGAGTCGTTGCTTTCAGTTATTTGGGGTAATGTTTTAGGAGTGGAATTGCTAGATCATATGGTAATTCTGTATTTAGCTTTTTGAGCTAAACGTAGTTCAAACTGTTTTCCAAAGCAGCTGCACCATTTTATATTCCCATTAGCAATGTATGAGGTTCCAATTTCTCCACATCCTCACTAATATTTGTTATTGTCCATCTTTTTGATTATAGCTATCCTAATGGGTGTTACATGGTATCTCCTTGTGGTTTTGATATGCATTTCCCTTATGACTAATGAATGATAATTAGGAGTCTATTCATGTGCTTATTGGCCATTTGTATCTTCTTTAGAGACATGTCTATTAGATCCTTTGCCTGTTTTCTAATTGGGTTATTTATCTTAATTGTTGAGGTGTCATATTCTTTATGTAATCTAGATTCAAGTCCCTTATCAGATACATGATTTGTGAATATGTTTTCCCATTCTTTACATAGTTTTCACTTTCTTAATGGTGTCCTTTGGAACAACAAAATTTTTAATTTTGATAAAATTCAGTTTATGTTTTTCTTTTGTTGCTTGTGCTATAGGTATCTTACATATAGGTATGTGTTTAAGAAACCATTGCTTAATCCAAGATCATAAAGATTTACTCCTGTGTTTTCTTCTAAGTTTTATTGTTTGAGCTGTCACATTTAGGTCTTTGATCTGTTTTGAGTTAATTTTTGTAAATAGTGTGACTTTGTGGTCCAGCATCTTTCTTTTGCATGTGGATATTCAGTTGTCCCAGCACCATTTGCGGAAAAGACTCTTTTCTTTTCCCCCTTTGAATTGTCTTGGTGCCCTTGTCAGATTGATCGGTTTTCTTTTTTTTTTTTTTTTTTTGTTGAGTTACACGGGCCTCTCACTGCTGTGGCCTCTCCCGCCGCGGAGCACAAGCTCCAGATGCGCAGGCCCAGCGGCCATGGCCCACAGGCCCAGCCGCTCTGCAGCATGTGGGATCCTCCCGGACCGGGGCACGAACCCATGTCCCCTGCATCGGCAGGCAGACTCTCAACCACTACGCCACCAGGGAAGCCCGATTGATAGGTTTTCTAATGTTAAACCAATTGTTGGTAATGATGTATTGTCCTTTTTTTTAATATATGGTTGGATTCAATTTGCTAAAATTTTGTTAAGAATTTTTTCATGTCTTAATGAGCGATATTGGTCTGTAGATTTTGTTTTTTTGTAATATCTTTGTTTCATTCTGTTATCAGAGTAATGCTGGCCTTACAGAATGAGTTGGGGAGTGTTCCTTCCTTTTCAGTTTCCTGGAAGAGTTTATGTAGATTTGTTATTATTTCACCCTTAAGTGTTTGGTAGAATTCACCACTGAAGTCATTTTGGCTTGGAAATTTCAGTTTCTTTAGTAGATATAGGACTATTCAGCTTATCCACTTCTTGAGTGAACTTTGGTAGTTTGTGTCTTCCAAGAAATTTGTTCATTTCATTTGAGTTGTCGAATTTATCGGCATGACGTTTTTTGTAATAGTCACTGATTATCATCCTTTTAATGTGGATAGAATTCATAATGATTTCAGTTCCCTCTTTCCTGTTAGTGGTAATTTGTGTCTTTTTTTACCTCATCAGTCTAGCTAGAGGTTTATCAATTTTATTGATCTCAAAGAAACCAGCTTTTGGTTTCATTGATTTGTTTTTTCCTATTACTTTTTTACTTGGTCTTTATTATTTCATTTTCCTGCTTACTTTGGGTTTTATTTACTCTTTTTTCTAGTTTCTTAAGGTAGAAGCTAATGTCATTGATTTGAGACTGTTAATACAGGCATTTTAGTGCTATAAATTTCCCTCTAAGAATTGCTTTGGCTACATCCCACAGATTTTGTATATGTTATTTTTCATTTTCATTCAGTTCAGAATACTTTTGTTTTTTTTATACTTATGGATTATTTTAAAGTGTGTTATTTAGTTTCTAAATAATGACATTTTCTAGATATCTTTTTGTTATTGATTTTCAACTTAATTATTGTGGTCAGAGAACATGCTTTGTATGACTTGAATTCTTTAGATTTATTCAGACTTCCTTTATGGCCCATAACTGGGATCAGCAAGGGCTTCTTTTAAGGGCCATATAGTAAATATTTTAAATTTGTGAGACATAATAGTCTCTGTCTCAACTACACAACTCTGCCATTGCAGCCTGAATGCAGCTGTAGACAAACTGTAAATGAATGGGCATGGGCTTTGTTACAGTAAAACTTTATTTACAAAAACAGGCAGCTGGTCTTTGGTCTGTAGTTTGCCAGTCCCTGACCTAGAATATCAGTCATCTTGGTAAATGTTCTGTGTGCACTTGAAGAGAACATGTATTCTACTCTTGTTGGTTGGAGTGTTCCATAAATGTCAATTAAGTTAAGGTGGTTGATAGTGATAATTTTCTGTCTGCTTGTTCCATCAATTAATGAGAATGGTGTTGGTATTTTCAACTATAGTTGTGGATTTATTTTCCTTACAGTTCTATCAGTTTTTGCTTCATGTTGTAGTTCTGTTATTAGTTGCATAAATGTTTAGGATTGTTACATACTCTTGATGAAATGACCCAGTTTGTCATTACAAAATAACTCTCTTTCTCCCTTGTAAGATTAATTGCTCTGAAATCTAGTTTCTCCTATGTTAATGTAGCCAGTCCAGCTTTCTTTGTTTAGTGCTAGTGTGGTATAGCTTTTTTATCCTTCCTTCTATTTTAGACCTATCTTGTGTCTTTATATTTAAAATGGGTTTCTTGTAGACAGCATGTAGTTGGATCTTTTTTTTTTTATACAATCTGACAGTCTATGACTTTTAATTGTAGTACTTAGGTCATTTACATTTAATGTGATTATTAACATGTTTGGGTTTTAATCTGTTATATTGCTATTTGTTTTCTGTCTGTCCCATTTGTTCTGTGTTCCATTTTCCTCTTTTTCTGCCTTCTTTTGGATTGAGTGATTTTTTTATGATTCTCTTTTATCTTTTTCATTGGCTTATTAGCTATTACCTCTGTGTGTTATTTAAGTAGTTGCATTCGGGTTTATAGTACACATCTTTAACTTATCACAGTCTATCTTCAAGTATGATTATACTGTTAAAATATAGTAAAAGAATCTATAACAGTATTCTTCTGTTTCTCCCCTCCCCACCTTTGTGCTATTGTTGTTGTATATTTTCCTTCTACCTATGTTATAAATGCCATGATATGTTGTTATAAATAGTTGATTATCTTTTAAACAGAACTAAATAAGAAGGAAAATATCTTTTCTTTTCCCATATAGTTATCACTTCCGGTGTTCTTCATTCCTTTGTTCAGTGCCAGGTTTCCATCCGGTATGATTTTCCTTCTGCTCAAGGACTTCTGTAACATTTCTTCAGGTTTAGATCTGAATTCTTCCATCTTTTGTGTGTCTTCCAGAGTCTTTATTTCATCTTTATTTTTGAAAGATATTTTTCCTAAGTAAGGAATTTTAGGTTGACAGTTTTTTCCTTCACTGACTTGAAGATGTTGCCCCACTTTAAAAATAATAACTATAGTAATTACCATAACCTTAAAAAAAACTTTCATTCTTTTATTTTTCTTACTACAAGTGTTCCTTGTAGATAGTATGAAAATCTCAGGTAGTTAAAAAAGAACAAAATTTAAATTACCTTTATTCCCACTGCAAACGTTTAATCACTGTTTACATGTTTCTTCATCTTTATTCCATGAAAATTTAGTTTTTTAAAGTAAAATTTGGAGGGAGTTCCCTGGTGCTCTAGCGGCTAGGATTCCTCATTTTGACTGCCGTGGCCCGATTCAATCCCTGGTCAGGGAACTGAGATACCGCAAGCTGCACGGTGTGGGCAAATAAACTTAATTGTTAACAGTTTTCCATGTCATTATAAATTCTTAACAATCCTGTTTTCATATTTAATATAGGTCTTTTTTAAAGCTCTAATGCAGTTCCAACTTGCATTATTTAAGTTACTTGGCACCTAGACATGCGTGCAAAAACTACAGTTTGATTTAGCAGACTTCTAGATGATATTTTGGAAAGCATTTGAGTCTTCAAAGACATAAAATTTACCAATAGGGGACAATAGTTGGTGGTAACAAGACATAAGAAACCCCTAAAAGTGAACTGATAGCTTTTTTTTTCTCTACTGACTGATATTCAGGGATGTGCTTCTTATGTTGTTACCAACAATGCTAAAATAATTTGACCCTTAAATAATTTTGCATGCTTGCAGCCATATCTGTTGGATAAATTCTCAGTTGTAGGACTGCTGAGGCAAAGGAGATATCCATATATGTGAGTGTATATACATACATATAATTTTTATAATTGTTGTCAACTTTCTCTCAGTAGAGCTTATACCAATTTCTCCTTCCCACAAAGCAGTGTATGACAATCTGGTTCCCCATATCTTTGCCAAGATTATCAAACTTTATGATTACTACAGTCTGATAGGTGAAAAAATGAACTGAGAGCTTTTGTTTTCAATATCTTCTATTATTTTCTTTTTCTCTCCTGATTTATTTCTTCAGTTGCTCTTGTTAAGTAGTCCTGTCCCCTTACTTGCTTCACCTTTAAATAATTACAAAAAATTCATAGTTCATTAAATAGTTAACTTTAGCAGCTTTCACAGTTTCAATCCACTGTGTCATATGTGAATTTATAAAAAGATATACATGATAATGATTAAGACTTACCAAATAAAACATAACCAGGTCTTTTGTTTTTTAAGCTCTTTAAAATGTTGAAATAGGTAGAAGAATGAGTAGTTGGCCCCTTTCACAGCAATAGTATGAATATTTGCCTTGTTAAAGTTCATTCAAGTTTAAGGGACCACTAAGAAAGGGCCTAGGCAACATTTTAACGCTTCACAATCTTAACAACTCAATTTTATCATTGTGTGTAGAGTACACAGCCCTAGAATGTGTATGCATTAGCCTGCCAAGTCAGCAGGCAGTGCTGATAGGGTGTGGCAAAAAAAACAAAAAAATGGCCTTCCTGTGTTCAAGGCAGTGTTTGAACGAGGTTTGTTGTGACATTTTTTGATGTTTATCATACTTGATATGTTCACCTCCACTTGTGTATTAACTTTTATCAGGATGGTATGGGTAATGGAAATTCGGAGAACTTAAGTTCTGTCGCAGTTGTTTTTCTCCAAGAACCTAATTTTACTACTCTTAGTGACCTGTGTAGCTCCATTCCTCCTTTCTAAAGCAGTGCCCTGGTGTTGGCAGTAGTATAAATGTCATTTGTAGACTCATGTATTAAATATATGTGACAGTGCCATTTTCTGCCTGTGGTCGTCCTTTGACTTCTGTTTTCAGCTGTGGAACAGAACATTTCAAATGCATTTCCAGTGATCTCTTTTCAGGTCCATACTGCTAGAAAGTAGAATACAGTCATCCAAAATATGATAATTCCAAGTTTAGTATTTCCATCTTCTCTTGAACATTTCTAGCTGTTGATTTCCATTGTTTTGGTTCACAGTCCCGCACAAGTCTTTGAACACATTTGTTTGGTAGTATACTGTTCTTTTCTGTTTGTGCTCTTGGATCATGGTGGGTCCGATTTAGTCAGTAGGTTGGTGAGCTGATTGCACTGAGCAGCGTTTCTCTGCAGGGTTGTCATATGGCCCGGTGTGTAAGTACTGTGAATCCTAATTTTGTGTGTTTGGGGATTTAGGACACCCAAGAGATTCATAGCATTATCACAAGTAAATAGAACAATAATTACACTCAGTCTGCTTCATGCATGACTTAATTTACCGTCATGTCGTAACTAAGCTTAGGATGCAAAAAATGTTCTAAAATTGGGTGAATTGTTGCTTTTCTTTTTATTTGTAGTTTCTTTTTTGCTTATCTTTAAGAAAGCGTGAAAGATTTTCATTGCCCTTGTGACTCGCCTGAGCTGCAGCCATTTTTCCACCTAAGTCTGCTGTGTCCGCCCAGGGATTTCTCAGTCCCAGCATCTCACTCACACATTCCTTTTCTCGTTGGAGAGTCAGCAGATGAGGGGAGCAGTGTCCCTGCGTACCTGTTTGGTAGAACATCTCAGGGGAACAGGGGTGTGTCTCTTCAGAGAGGCGCACATTTACAGCTCCTTCTCTCTTCAGTAGGAAAATAAAGAGGTTCTGTTTCATTGAAAATAACTGCCTTTTTTCTTCTCTCTGAATCTAAATAAAGTTTGTTTGGGAAGGTTCCTGTATTATTCCAGGAGAGTATCCTGAGGTGACTAAGATTATGAAAATGTTTGATAATTTTTTTCTATGAGGCATGGGCTTATTTTTGTCTTTCCTCTTCCAAGTTAATCTTTCGATGGAAAATTATTAATTCTCCCTAAATGAGAGTTCTGAAAAATAAAACCAGGTCCTATAATTGCTATTCCTATGCATACTAGTCCTATGCATACTGCACTGAGGACAGATAGATTGATGGGAAGAATTGCTCCCAGGAGCCAAGAGTAGAGCTTTGCGTTAAACAGGTGATTTTTTTCCATCACATATTAACACTAAGTAATTATTGAAATAACAGTTCCCTGCTTACTGTGTTCAGGGGTAACAAAAGATGGTGAGAACTCTTTCTACACACACGGGATGCACTTTTCATACCATAGCAGAAGTGCAGGTCGGGAACGGAACCGTGGTACGTTTGACTCTCTTGTGTGCTGGCATCATGAGCGCTGGGCTCCCAGGGCTGGTTGCTGTGAGAAGCTGAGGTCTCTTCTTTGAGCCAGATCATATACATCTCATAGATCCTGTTGAACATTTTCTCAGGCTTGGAAAACAGAATCAGGAATTCCCCACGTGGTCCGGAATGGCGGTGGGTGTTGGGGAGGAGGTGCAGAAGGCTGAGTCTCCAGATAAGAAAAGAATCTACTTCTGAATATTCATAATATTTTCCTAGGATTGCAGGTCGCTGCTTTGACTTTTATGCTAAAGACCCAAATTTCATTTAAAGAATTTAGTCTTCAATCCGCAAAATGTCAAATGACTTTGATTAGGGTCCCAGACATCTATATTCTACCCCAAAATTGATATTATTTTTTGGACAGAAGGTTGACTCAGGGATGAATGTGATTTACACCCAGTCATGCCTTTCTCTTGAGCATATGCTTTGTGTTTTTCAGTTCTTCAGTGCCGCACTCTGCAGCCAAAACACCTCAGCCGATGTTGACCCCAGCGTCTGCTCACCAAGCTAAGCAGGTAAATTGCTGATTTTGGCTTTGCTAACGTGACATGCAGTGACTGTCTTTGTAACTGAAGACAATACTGTACTGCGTCCTCATGTTGTTTAAATGAACTGTAAGTCTGACAAAGACCTGTGATCCTTTCCCCACAATTTATGCCAGTCTTGACCTAGTAGGTCAGTTAGACCTGATACTGTCTTTGTAGGCCTTGGGACATCCTGCACCTAGTAATCTTGGGTCATAATTCTATATTTGTATATGGGGTATCTGTATGGAGTTGAAATTTACTTTCATTTAACATTGTCTTAGTTAACCCATACAACAACCATATAGACAAGACAGGTGTTCAGCTATGTTTCACTAATGAAGAAGCCGGGGCTCAAGTGACTAACGCAGGCTTCCGCGGTTTTCATTAAATGATGGAACCAGAGCTGGAACCCAAGTCTTCCAGCTTCTTCCTGTCCACTGCTTTGTTCATTGTACCTTCCAGTATCAGCATCCAGGGGATAGGTTCTCTTGCTTTCTCTTGCAATCCCTGTTTTTCAGACCTTGAATCTTCAGCGATGTTTGTTATGTCTACTTTCAGGCTTTTGCCTGGTAAACATTGTCTCTTACAAAAATAGGTTATATTATAAACAGTTAAACAATCCAGAAGAAAATAATAGGAGATGTTGGCTGAAAGGTAGATCAAGCTCTCTCTGAAACTTTCCCTAAGAAAACCTGGTTTCTCTGCTACTCATCTCTGTCTCTAGAAATAATTGTAGATTGTGTTTGAGATTGAACTTCAGAACTTGCCTATTGTGAGTTCTCAGAGGTGGCTGTCTGCTCCTTAGCTTGCCGTGACTTAACATGACACTTGTTAGCATTTGGTCTTCCTTCTGGAGGTTTCCATGTCCACCTTGGAAGACACATGGTAAGGCACAAGTCCTCTTGCCTTACCAAGAGGAAAGGAACATTGACTGGTGGTGGATAAGTTGAACAGTTTTGCTTTCTAACCTTATTATAAGTTTCATTGGGAGCCAGGACCTGTTTCATTCATTAACTTCTTCCTTCATTTGTGTATCAAATATCCCAGTGCCTTTTACGCGCCAAGTCTTGTGTTAGGCACTGAGGAAATAGCCACAAGCTAAACAGGCATGACTCTGTTTTCTTGGTGCTTGTGGAATATTCCCATCTCTGATACGATCTTACATGTGGTAAGCTTTTAAAAATACTGACTTAAATTGAAACGGAAAAAACAAAATTAAACTAAATAAAAGTGTTTGTGCTTGCTTATTTTAAATTATGGTATCATTTTACATGTTCCTTTGTTCCAAAGGCTCGTTTGCGGTTTCACATAAATGTCTTGCTCCTGTTATAGGGATCTCTGATAAACGCCTTAAAGCCATCTGGGCCCACACCAGCGTCCAGTCAATTGTCATCTGGTGATAAAGCTTCAGGTAAGTTTGCACTTTTGTTTTAGTGAAAATAAAGGTGAAAGATATGCTCCACAGTAGAGTTTATTGTTGTGGATCACAAAGGCAGCTTGATGTGAAATCAAGTACAGTAAAGACATATTTGAAAGGCCTCAGTTGCTGTAGAATATCCAGGAAATTAGTGAGCCCTTCAGCAGCTCTGTAGACTTCTGAAATATGAGAGCAATAGGAGAAAGCCTGCCTTTAAATGTTTTTCCTAAAAAGGAACACCTGCCTTGGTGGATAATCAAAGTTTAGAGAGGAGTGGATCAGAACATTGAACTCTGTTTCTTCGACTACAAAGGAAAGAAAAACTCTCTGGGTTTACGAGGACAATTCAAAAGCTGGTGAAACACAGAAAGTAAAATGGATCTGTTACAATATAAGATCTCAGAGTAGATAAAATTCAGTATTAAAAGACTGTGGCTTCACATGCTTCCAACAGTCAGTCAGGCGTAATTACTCTTAACCGAAATTAGTTTTTACAGTCACCATAAAGTGCTCTGACCAGGCATCCACGCCGCCCTAGCCCACTTTACAAAGAAGTGTGCTTACACATAGTGCCTAGTTTAATGTGGGCTCTTCCTCAGCAGCCCCTTTTGTTGACTCTGTGTTAGAGTCCGCTTCATTTGACATGTGTTACTTTCTGCTACAGCCCAGAAATGCTAGACTGTGCTGCCTGCAGTCCAGCGTTCTCACCATGCTCTGGACTCTAGCTTTTATTCTGATTCATGCTCTCCAGTGGGTCTTCAAGCTAATAAATTCTGCTCAAGATGCTGAACTTCACACTTTAGCAGCCTGCTTTCCGTAATCTCTACACAATCATACCATCATCCCAACTTCTCTGTGGTCAAATCTTTCTCATTGGGTATTGGGTTTATCTTCAGAAGTATTCCTTGCACTCAGAAGAAAACCATTA
The DNA here is from genome assembly GCF_000442215.2 of Lipotes vexillifer. Classification (NCBI taxonomy): domain Eukaryota; kingdom Metazoa; phylum Chordata; class Mammalia; order Artiodactyla; family Lipotidae; genus Lipotes; species Lipotes vexillifer. Next base: position 3,333,267 of record NW_006779962.1, on the reverse strand, counting down.
TTGTGTAAGCCCAAGTTGTATTCTAGAATTCGGATTAATGGAGGAGCACAGTTTTTATCATATAAGCCTTCCACGAGAAGGAGGTGTATAGCACTTCTTAACTAGCAGCTAAAACTTTATGTTAGAAGGGAAATTTCAGTGGAATTTGTCGAAGACTTTTGAATCATTTAGGATTCAAATTAAGAAATTTGTTTCCATTTCTAGCTAATATTTTAGAAAAAATTTTTTGAAAGATTATGTATCTTAACCCCTTTCAAGGGTTTTATTGGAGAGTTTTTTGTCACTCCTGAAGTTAAGAATCAAGGACATCTAAGGGGCTTTGTTTTGTGCATGTCTAGGCAGTTAGCATGACTTGCAAAGAAATTTCTAGGATTCATCATTCAGTGATGATTGTGAAATATTCTCTGTCCTTGTTGTGTGTTTCCTTCTGTCCTCACTTTCTGGAAACAGACTTTTATTAAGTAGAAAAATTTCCCTGAAAAGTACTATTTAAGAGTTTGCAAAAACTTTCTTTAAAAAAAAAAATACATTTCTGAAACTTCTATAGAATAATTCCCTTATTACTTAATAATGGAAATACCTTCATTGTTTTTCTAAATATAGAACTGTTACAAGTCCACAAAAAGTCTATGGTGTAGAGCTATATAATGTAGAAAACGAAAGCTGCCCTATAAGTTCCCTGTTTTAGATATAACAGCCCTCAACGATTTGATGTGTATCTCTTGGGGTTTGATGTGTATTGTTTTTTTAAACAAAAATAGTCATATCCTATATATATTGATATGTAATCTGTTTCCCCACCTTGCCTAAAGTAAATACCGTGTTCATCTTTCCAGATCTGATACAACTCTACCTCACTCATTTTAATGGTAGCCTAAGACTTCACTGTGCAGTTGTAACCTGTTAAGTTTTACCAGTACTCTGCAGATAGTTTAGATTGTTTTTAACTTTTCAAGATTATAAGTCAGGCTGCCTTGGACAGCCTGACTTATAATGTGTACAGTGTGTGTACACATCACATTGTATTATAGTGGTTTGTTAGATAATTCTACAAATATTTATCCCATACTTACTTAAAGGGAGGTGCATTTTCTTATTGTTTGGTTTGATTTGGGCTTTTTATTTTTTTTATTTTTTTGCGGTACACGGGCCTCTCACTGTTGTGGCCTCTCCCGTTGTGGAGCACAGGCTCCGGACGCGCAGGGTCGGTGGCCATGGCTCACAGCCCCAGCCGCTCCGCGGCATGTGGGATCTTCCCGGACCTGGGCACGAACCCGTGTCCCCGGCATCGGCAGGTGGACTCTCAACCACTGCGCCACCAGGGAATCCCTGATTTGGGCTTTTTAAATGTAATTCCCCCATTCGCCTCCTCCTTTTAAAAGTAGAGCGTTAGGGGAAAGACTGTAGGTAATACCCCAGACTATTAATAAGTAGTTACAGTATATTGAATGTGGGAAGGATGATGGATTGCACTTTTAACTCTCTATACTTCTCTATATTACAGCAATCATATGTTACCTCTGTAATTAAAAAAAAAAGAACTATTATTTAAATATAAAAAGTCTATGGAAAATACAGAAATGTGGAGAGAAAGCAAATAGCCATGAAGTCACTACTCAGATATTTAGTTAACCTATTTCTCTTTGGAATTTTGTTTTTCCTTTGGTATATATTACTTTTCGGTAATTGTAAAAGCTACTTTTAAAGCCTTAAATTTGAACTGCACTCCAGCTATTTTGACCTCTTTCCTGCAGAGGGGCAAGTGTGGCATGTCCTGGTTTGGAATTGACAGTGACTGAGCCAGAGAGCAAGTTCAGAGACCTTGAGGCAGCATGACTTAGGCAGCGCTGCGGCCACCGACTTGTCATAGAAAGTGCGTGACCTGGGGCTGCGCTCTACACGGCACCACGCATTCGCTGCCACAGAGAATTAAACTAAAATGGTGATTCTAACTGGTTTTTTGTAATGTTCTCATTTTTTTCCATAATTTCAGGACCAGTGGCAACCAAGATAGAGACAGCTGTGACGTCTACCCCATCTGTTGTTGGACAGTTCAGCAAGTCTTTCTCATTTTCTCCGTCAGGGTCAGTAGTGAACTAAATTTTGTGACATCACCAGCAACCTTACAGATAGCTGTCCCAAATCCTACAATCAGTAGGTGTACTTATATGAAGCCAGAGTTCTTATCACTGCAGTGATGGGTTTGATAATAGTGACAGTACTTTAGTGTCCTAATGTAAATGTTTCCCCTTTTTAATTCAAGTTTATACATGTGTTATTACATACTTGCTTATTTGTTTTGTTTTTTAGGATAAGCTCCATTTTCTTTGGATAGTGAGTCTGTGGTTGATCAGGTTTATCACACTGAGGTGTTTTCATTCTGACACCATCTGGGGGCTAGGTGAGAAGTTTGGATTGGCTTTGCTGCCCTGAGAGGTCACGTTATATGCAACTTCTGAGAGATCAAGACAGTAGCCATTTGAAAATTTGGGTTTTATATAGATGTGGGGACATACATTTCTGTTTCATTTTTTAAAAAGTAATGATGGCTATACTTGTCAAGTTGAGTCATCTTTAAAAACAAAAGGGTCTTCTAACGCTCATTCCAAAGGGAGCTTTTATTAACCTTGGAAGGAGAGTGCCTTTTCTCTGTGCTATAAGCACTCATCTTGAAACCTGTGAGAGTCGCCAAAGCGTCCTTCCCCTTCAAGGGTGGAGTTAGGCTCTGTGTGGCTGAGATAAAAACCCATCCAAAGGTTGTTTTTACTGTGAAGAGTTGCATGCTCAGTTCCATTAGAAAAGCCTTTTAAGCTCTTTCAGATTATGCTTTTGTAACTGGAATCATATTGACCACAATCTCTTTTTCCTGACGTGAATTTGTTTCTTGAGCATCCTTCAACCTAACCCCTTAAGAGAAAGGAGGTGGTTAGAATAGAATTTGAGGGGAGGAAATTATATATATTTTACTGTCAATCGTTATGTTTTCTACTTCCCAAAGGTAGTTTGGAGCAAATTTTAAAGAGTAGGTCAGTGCCTGGAGTTACTGCATCTTTTATTTCCTTAATAAATTTATTTATTTTATTTATTTAATTTTGGCTGCGTTGGGTCTTCATTGCTACGCGCGGGCTTTCTCTAGTTGCGGCGAGCGGGGGCTACTCTTTGTTGCGGTGCTAGGGCTTCTCACAGCGGTGGCTTCTCTTGTTGTGGAGCACGGGCTCTAGGCACGCGGTCTTCAGTAGTTGTGGCTCACGGGCTCAGTAATTGTGGCTCACGGCTCTAGAGCACAGGCTGCAGGCTCAGTATTTGTGGCGCATGGGCTTAGTTGCTCCGCGGCATGTGGGATCTTCCCGGACCAGGGCTCGAACCCAAGTCCCCTGAATTGGCAGGCGGATTCTTAACCACTGCACCACCAGGGAAGCCCTGGAGTTAACTGCATCTTTTAATCTTTACTTCTGTGAACTGATAGTCTTCTTGCCATTTTTAAAATAACCTGAAAAGGTTTGGGTCATTGGGTCAGTGGCTTACCTCTATTAGATAAAATTTCTTCACCAAGTTTGAGACAAAGAAAGAGAATTGTTTTCTTTCTTGATGTGATGAAATGTTTAACACATCCTCTTAGGTGGTCTTGGTCCATTTGACGAAGCCAATGATGGGTTAAAAAGAAAACTCTCAGTCCTTACCATTACTTACCATATTTGGTATACTTGGTCCCTTACATTTTTTTTTTTTTTTTTTTTTTTTGGTCCCTTACATTTTAAAGCTGTAGAGTTTTAAATTCGCTATTTGAACTTTTCTCACAGTGAATAGTCTGTTCTGGCTCAGCTCCCGCTGAGTTTTCTTCTTTGGCCATAGTGTCTTCATTCATGGTGTAAAGAAAATGTACAGAAAGAGACGACGTGATGACAAGAGTCAGAAAAGTTTTTGAGGGCCATTTCCTGGTGGTTTAGTGGTTAGGATTCGGCGCTTTCACTGCCAACGCCCCGGCTTCAGTCCCTGGTTGGGGAACTGAGATCCCGCCAGCCGCAAGGTGTGGCCAAAATTTTAAAAAAAGGAAAGAAAAGCTTTTGAACCAAATTTCCCAGCCCAGAACTAAGCATTCTGTCAGAACGGCAGAGACAGTGGCTCCTGTTCCGTGCTGTCCGTCACCTCCCTGTGGCGTGCACTGCCCTGATGCGCTCTTTGGTCTCATTCTGGGTCATAGAGGTCCTCCAGCCTGTCTCGTCTTCCTCACTAGGTGGGCCATCTGCTCTGGCCACTCTCCCCACAGAAACATTCCCAGTGCGTTTCTCCTACTCCTTGCTTTCCTTGGAATAGGTCCCCACCCCAGCCTCCACCGTGGAAAGCCCAGCTGTTCCTCCAAGGTCTTCTCACCTGCTTCTCCCTTCTTACCTCACCCACAAATTGTCTCTCCCCGCTTAGAGAGCTTGCGATGGCTCTGCTGCTTCAGAGATAACGTGCTTTCACTTTGTTGACATTTATCTTCTAGATTGTAAGTCCCTCGAGAGCAGTTTGTGTGAATGAATTATAAAATGTACTATTAAAAGGGCAATGTTGTGCCTTGGGTTTGTTCATTTTTAGCTTCTTTTCTTCCCCTCCCTAGGACTGGCTTTAATTTTGGGATAGTCACACCAACACCGTCTTCTAATTTCACTGCCACACAAGGTACAGTCTCTGCATGGCATAGCATTACTTTTGTGTTTCCCCCTAAACAAGTGCAGGTTTTGGGGGTCAGATGTGTTGACATTTTGCTTGCTGCTGCATCTTGCCTAAAGTATCTGCAATTAACCTGGTGTTGATATTATGCATTAAAAATAGGCTAGATTTATGAAACTGGGGAAGGACTCCTACTCTTCATAATTAAGTACAAGGAAAGGATTTGCTTCTAGAAAAGCAAGGCTGTGCTTTAAATGTGAATGTTTACATGTGAATTAAATTTTTTTTCCATCTTTTTCCTATGTCATTTAAAATTGTATCAGTTTACAGGATGAGATAGACTTAGTACTGTAGGTATCAAAGACCGAACTCATCTTTTTTCCTTGATAACCTGGCAGAAAACGCACTGGTCTCATGCATGTTGTTACAGATCTACCAACCAGCATATTTTTAATGTTTAAAAGAATTTGAAGACCTATAAGGAAACCAGATGTACTTTTTAAGTGCCTTCCAGTTTTCAGTTTAAGTAATTAAGTTTACTTTTATTTTAAAAAGAAAGCTTTTATTATAAAAGTGATTGTTATATTTTATTATAAAAGTGATGTGTTCTAGAATCACACATTGTACCCTTAACCATTGCCATTCGGTTATATTTCCTTCTAGGGTTTTTGCTTCCACTCTTATTTCATTTAACACAATCTCTTGTGAGTTTTCCAGTATTATTGAAAATCTCGAGTAAATGTCATTTTTGATGGCCACATAATTTCTGTCTTGTGGATATGCCATAATTTATTTAACTATTCACCTTTTGGACATTTAGGCTCTTTCCAGGTTTTCCCTATGATAAATAAGACAATGACCATTTTTCATCTCTTCATTCAACACATATTTTTATGAGTGCTTTCTGTGTGTCAACCCAAGTGGTAGAAGTTTTTTTTAGTAAAAAAGCCATCTCCTAAAACCTCCTAGAGGGAGATTAGGGAGCTGAAAGCATAGCAGACTTGCTAAACCTGAGCTGTGTGTGGCACTTAAAGCGTTGTTGATCTCATTCCTTTCTCTCTGGAACAGTGATTCTTAAACTGTTCTGCCCACTTAGATGTGGCTGAATACCCTTGAGGCCCACCCTCTCCCCAGTCTCACTTTCTAGAAGAAAAACAACTCAATGATATAAAAAGATTGGAGAGGAACAGAATAATTGTCAAAAATCCTAAATGAAATAAATTAGTAATAAAACACAATAGTAATTCCATAAACATTTTCATTAATACAAGAATAGACAACAATCCAAAATCATAAACAGCTCAGTACAACACCGGTGATACAGAGAGGGGTTTCTGGAAATTACCTGTATATAGTACAGGCTTTGCAGTGTTCTCAGGAGTTTGTGATAGACAGACTTTTTTTTTTTTTTTTTTTTTGCGGTATGCGTGCCTCTCACTGTTGTGGCCTCTCCCATTGCGGAGCACAGGCTCTGGACCGCGCAGGCTCAGCGGCCGTGGCTCACGGGCCTAGCCGCTCCGCGGCATGTGGGATCTTCCTGGACCGGGGCACGAACCCGTGTCCCCTGCATCGGCAGGCAGACAGACTCTCAACCACTGCGCCACCAGGGAAGCCCCTAGACAGACTTTTTAAAACAGCATGGAGTTAGAAACATCAACCAGCACTTTCGATAGAGCAATTTCAGTTTGTAAGTATCAAATTAGTCTTTATTGATCAGTTTTTTGACCAGGCCTTGTGAGTGCTTTATCTGTATTTCATTTAATCTTCATAACAACTCTGTGAGGTACATACTGTTATTATCTCTCTCTTCCAAATGGAGAAATTGAAGCCCAGAGAAGTCAATTAACTTTTCCAGAGTTGCACAGCCAGCAAGTGGCAGAGCCCCCAGCTGCAGAGCCCCCAGCCTCAGAGCCCACGCATGTCCTTGACCATCTGGCCGCACTGCTGCCATGAAAGCACTTAGTGAGGAGAGCACTAGGAAGTAGCCCTTAATTATAGGTAAAAATGATTGCCTGTGGATTGACACTTTATCTGTCCATAAAACCAAAGGAGGAATTCCCTGGTGGTCCAGTGGTTAGGACTCCGTGCTCTCACTGTCAAGGGCCTGGATTCAATCCCTGGTTGGGGAACTAAGATCCCACAAGCCGCATGGTGCAGCCAAAAAAAAAAACACCAAAAGATCAATTCCTGGTCTCTCAGGAGGTCCATAGGCTAGTACTGTTGCCAGGAATGTTATTGCAGCGCACACACGGGGGAAATGTGGGAAGTTGCCTTTTCTTTCTCTTTTGGGCCACTAGGTTAATTTCATGTACTCTAGATAGAGGTGTATTTGTTATTATTTAATGGTCATAAAGAGAACATTCGTTCATCCCACCTCAGTGAGATGACTCAGAGCTAACGTTCCTGCGGAGAAGCATTTGTTCTGTCTGCTGCTGTCAGAACAAGCTGTCCCTGACAGTATCAAGGGAGGAGAGAGGCTTTGGCTTAGAAAAGTCAGTGAGACTGTGATAGGTCATATTTTGTGAAATCCAGTCCATTTCCTAACTTATTTTTCTTGCTAGTGGCAGCACCCCCCGGCAAAGAGTCAAACCAGCTGGACACATTCTCCTTTGGCGGGACAGGCAAACCTTTCTGCGAGGCCATTCCTGAAAGCTCCCTTCCCTCAGGAATGACGACGTCGAGTAGCACGGGAGCCGCTGGCCCCTCTCCTGGGGAGTCCGCTCCACCCGGCGGCAGGCCCGTGGCGCCTTCTGGGCTTGCTCTTGCCACCCCCTCTGGCAAGCTGGAAGCTCCGCCGTCCAAGTTGGGAGAGGTTCTGTTTCCAAGTTCTCTGGCTGGAGAGACTCTAGGAAGTTTTTCAGGACTGCGGGTTGGCCAAGCAGATGATTCTACAAAGGCAGCCAGTAAGGCTTCATCCCCAGGAGGGACTGGTGCTAGTGCTCAGCCCACCAAGACTTCGGCCGTCCCCTCCGGGTTTAGTTTCACCGGCCCCGTGGTGCTGGGGAAGCCCGCGGAGCCTCCCGTGACCTCCTCTGTGGCTGCCACCGCAGTGACCCTGGCAGCTACGGCCGGCCCCAGCCCCGGCAGTTCCTCGACTGGCGTCTTTGGCAGCCTGCCGCTCACCAGTGCAGGACCCTCCAGCGTAATCAGTTTTGGGGGGCTATCGCTAAGCAGTAGCAAGACCAGTTTTCCGTTCGGAGGCCAGCAGACAAGTAATACAGCGCCATCCTCTGCCGCTGCCACTGCCACACCCCTTCCTACATCCCTCCCCGCCTTGTCGATTGGCAGCCTCCTGAGTTCAGCGTCTGCTCCCACCATGCCCACGTCCTCCGGTAAAAGCACGGAAGCAGCCACGTCATCGGCTCTGCCTGAGAAGCCAGGTGGTAGTGAGGCCTTGGTGTCAACAGCCTCCCTCCTAGGGCAGCAGCCATCCGCCCAGCTTCCCCAGGCTCCTTCTCAAACGTCTGACTCTGTGAAGGAGCCCGCTCTCGCCCAGCCTGCGGCCAGCAGCCCTGGTACGGCAGCACCCAGTGCCACCGTCCTAGCGCCGTCCACGGAGGCCACTCCGGCAGCCACCGGGGCCCCGGACACCAAGACCGAACCGCCGTCCCCTGCCCCCACCCCGGCAGCGCCTGGGCAGATCGCCGTCGTAGCACCTGCCGTCCCAGGTGCCGGCCCCGTGGCCCCGGAAACATCAAGGCCTCCCGCCACCTCCAGCGCTGTTTCCGGTGATGCTCCAGGCCCAGCCACGGAGCCCGCAGTGTTTGGGGCGGTCACTTCGGGCTCACCTGTCTTTACTCAGCCGCCGGCCGCCAGCTCTAGCTCGGCTTTCAGCCAGCTCACCGGCCACACAGCCACCGCCCCCTCGGCGACCCCCATGTTTGGGCAGGTGGCCGCCAGCACTGCCCCGAGCCTGTTCGGGCAGCAGGCGGGCGGCATCGCCAGCACGGCGGCTGCCACGCCACAGGTCAGCGGCTCGGGGTTCGGCAGCCCAGCGTTTGGCACCTCCGCCCCGGCGGTCTTTGGACAGACGAGCTTCGGGCAGGCCCCAGCCTTCGGGCAGCCGACCAGCAGCCCCGCGAGCGGCTTTTCCTTCAGTCAGCCCGGCTTCAGCTCCGTGCCGGCTTTTGGTCAGTCCGCGTCCCCCACCCCCGCGTCCACCAGCGGGAACGTCTTCGGTGCATCTTCAAGCGCCAGTAGCTCCAGCTCCTTCTCATTTGGACAGTCTTCTGCCAACACTGGAGGGGGGCTCTTTGGCCAGAGCAGCCCTCCTGCTTTTGGCCAGAGTCCTGGCTTTGGGCAGGGAAGCTCTGTGTTCGGTGGCACCTCAGCCACCACCACGACAGCGCCATCCTCTGGGTTTAGCTTTTGTCAAGCTTCAGGTAAGAATTTATAGAAGATTTTTACTTTGTTGTCCTCTGTATTATTTGAAACATTTGCAGCAAATCTGCATTAGTTTGGTGATTAAAGGAAAGGAAAGAAAAACAGAAGAGGCTCTGGAAAGTCCGGAAGGGAGCCTGGCCACTGGCAGTCTGCAGCTCCAGTTGTGCTTCTCAGCAAGTTCTCCACTCTCCTAGCCACCGGAGTGCCAGTTTCGTGGGGGGAGAAAAACAGGTGTAAAGTCATGGCAAATAATGAATGACTCATAAGTATGAAATTTTACATTTGCAAGGTGCTTTAGAGGTCATTATGTCCAAACCTGTCAGGCCTCGAGGTGACTGATTTAATGTCATTTAGTGCCAGTGCTGGAGCCAGGACTAGACTCCAGATCCCTCATCCTAGTCCTCTGCGCTGCCGGTATTTCATGTTTCCGCTGACACCACCTTGCTTTCTAGAAGGGCAAATAGTGATATTTGAGAAGTTGGATTATTTTTCTGTTTTCAGTGTAATTCTTTTTTCTTTTTTTGCGGTACGCGGGCCTCTCACTGTTGTGGCCTCTCCCGTTGCGTAGCACAGGCTCCAGACGCACAGGCTCAGTGGCCATGGCTCACGGGCATGTGGGATCTTCCCGGACCGGGGCACGAACCCGCGTCCCCTGCGTTGGCAGGCGGACTTTCAACCACTGTGCCACCAGGGAAGCCCCAGTGTAATTCTTTTAAAAAAACAAATCTTTAAATTTTACTATTTTTGAAAGTAAAATGTAATCCTCACTATTGCATGTCCAATCTTAGCAGCTGCTTTTGCTCCTAAAACCAGTAGACAGGACAACTCAAATATCTTTTCTAGTTTTCCTTTCTCCATGGTTATCTTATGAAAGGCATTTCTTCAGCCATCAGGCTCAGGGGATGGGGGGCGGAATCAAAGATCAGTGATTTGGTGGACAGGATTACAAGTAACTGTGCGTTCATTCCTTTGGTGAAAATTTATTTGAAACTGGTTCGTAATTTATTAGAAAGGAAGTCATTTCCTTCCTGCCTTCAACAAATGTTTGTGAAGCTCCCACTGTGTTCCGCTACAAGAACACAGCGGTGCACGACAGTTTTGGGATCCACCTGATGCCCTGTGAAGAGGCTGCTTGGCCTGTTTGAGTGACGGGAGAAGTGATAAGTTGGTCTAGAGAACGGGCAGGGAAGAGGCCTTGTGGATCTTAAAAGAGAGTAGGGTAGTTAACGCTATCGCTAGTGCATCTTTTTGTTCTGCAGTCAAAACTTGAGAATCCTCATTCACAAGTATAATCAAAACTATTTCAGTACAACTGAGAACCTGTGAAAAACCCTTCTTTCCTACAGGAGCTAGGTGGAAAGATAACCTGAGCAGCCTCCTCCAGCGCTGGTTGAGGAACTGAGCCTTGCCTGAGCTCCCCTGCCTAGACCAGTAGCAGAAATGAGCATGGAACTCTTGTCCTCCAACTCCTCATCTAGGGCTCTTTTGTTATAAAATATAGTTCTGCCTGATTTTCCCAGGCCCTGTTAACTCAGCACCTCAACCACGTTATGCCACCTAGAAGAAAGATAAACTACCCTGAAAGAATCTGGTATTTGAGATTAGAGGTAACCAGGGAGTAGGAATATTCATGATTTTAAGTCAGTCACTGGAAGTACTTCTTGGCAGCTATAAGTCTAGGGGAGCTACTCTGAGAGTCCTCAGCCACCTGGGGTTTGGTAGGAGACAAGGATTCAGTCCTTGGGACTTTGGGACTTTTTTTTACTATTATAAAATTCTAGCAATGAAAAAAAAGGTGTTTTTTTAAAATTATTTACTCATAATTTTCTCCATTTCCTAGGTAGGAAAACAGATTTTCTTCATGAGTTGATTTATTGTGAGGCACTTTAGCACACCTGAATGCCATTTAAAAAGTAAAAAACAAAACTTTGATATTATAGAAGGTTCATCCAAATTAAACTTTGGTTTTCTTTTTATTTTACAGGTTTTGGATCTAGTAATACTGGTTCTTTGTTTGGTCAAGCAGCCAGTACTGGTGGAACAGTCTTTGGCCAGGTAAATATGGATGTTTGCCTCTATTCGTGTCAACACGTATCAAACCCATTTGCGTTGTTCCTATAGGATGCAGTCATCAGTCATGTTCACGTAGCATGTAACCGGTCCTGTGGGATGCCGTCAGTCATGTTCCCGTAGGATGTAACTGGTCCTGTAGGATGCAATCAGTCATGTTCCCGTAGGATGTAACTGGCCCCAGCAAACAGCCCTGTTGTTCTCAAGTTCTGCCTCCTGTAGCTCCCTTGGGGATGCAGAAGTCTCAGCCTCTGATTCGAGAGAATCACTACAGTTTTGATCCTCGTGTGAAAGTCCTCTCGGGAAGCACTTTAAAGCACATTGCCTGATTTCCATCAATCTTCTGCCTGTTGTTAGGCCAGGGATTGGCAAACTATGGCCCATGGGTTAAATCTGCTCCTTGGCCTTTTTTTTTTTTTTTAAAGGCCGTTGAGCTAAAAGTTTTTATTTGTTTAAGTCGTTGTTTAAACAAGATGAAGAAAAATATGCAACAGAAACTGTATGTGGCCCCTGTGCGAAGCAGTATGTAGTCCAGGGACCTTTCGGTGACCTGAGCCATTTCACTTTGTCTGGCTAGTGGTTATCCATGTGCTGGGTGTGGTTTTAAGTGCTGTACACACACTGAGTCCTGGAATCATTAGTACTTGTATAAGGTAATGCTGTTATTATCCTCATTTGACAGATGAGGACACGGACGACCCAGAGGGGTTAAATTGACTGTTGTAAGAGCTAGCTGCTGCTTTTAGATCACAGTAACTTCATAAGGTACTCTGATATATTGGAAACGATTGTGACTTTCTAAAGGTGGGGTTGGTACTTGTCCAGTAGTTAAGAAAGTGGTAGCCATATTATATGTTTCTTCCAAGTCTTCAGTAGGAGATTTTCTTTATCACCTTTTTCCTTAGAAGATGGGCCCTGCCCTAGTCAGTGATCCTTGACCAAGAAACAGAACTTCTGGTTTTCAAGTTCCCCACTGAAAACAGCTAAAAATGGCTACATAAAACGTACAAACCATCGTTTCAAAAGCACTTATAAACTAAAGGTATTTAACCAAACCAGATTAAAGGGAAAATGGGAGCCTGTAGAAGTGAGTGGAGCACAGAAGCCACTTCTGCCCTGAGAGTATCTACCAATCTGAGAGCAGCTGAATTGCCTATGTTAACAACCCCAAAAGGGCAAAGGGGCAGACATCGTTCACCAAGACGTGTACAAAGTTACGATAAGCTGTGACTCCACATTCACCGGTCTCGGCCTGAGAATGCGGTTTGACCCGATCCGAGGATGGTGGTGTCTCCAGATGTCTGGCAGAAGAGCACAGGCCACTCTGAAGAAAAGTAACTGTAGGCGTCAGATAATTTTTAAGGACATTGATTCCCACACGTAAATTCATCACAACAGGAAACAAGGAACTATGATCAAGAGCCAGAATAAACATGAGACACACATTTCCAAAGACTTCCTAGACTATAAAACAGCTGTGTTTTACGTGCCGTAAAGAAATAAAAGACAAACTTGAAAATACCAGGTACGGGAAGATCCCACATGCAGCAGAGTAACTAAGCCCGTGTGCCACAACTACTGAGCCCGTGTGCCACAACTACTGAGCCCGTGCACCTAGAGCTTGTGCTTCGCAACAAGAGAAGCCACCGCAATGAGAAGCCCGCGCACCGCAACGAAGAGTAGCCCCCACTCACCACAACTAGAGAAAGCCCCTGCGTGCAGCAACAAAGACCCAACGCAGCCAAAAGAAAAAGAAAAAAAAAAGTTGAACATCATAAACAGTTATATGTCAAAATTCATTGAGCTCTGTACATAGAAAACTTAATAGAAAACACAACAGAAAGAAAAAGGACAAGAGACTTCATAAAAAAGGATGGTGTTGGTTACACAGCATTATGGAATGTACTCAGTGCCACTGAATTATACACTTAAAATCCTTAAAATGTTGCCCCTGACCTGGGTCGAGTGGCACCTAGTTGCTGGTGCCTGTCTCATATCAGCCGGGGACAAAGCAACTCCTTGTTTATCCCAGCCTGGCTTTTGGTCTGTGCCCATGCCTGGTTCATGCCCCAGATGCATGGGGGAAAAAAAGCTTAAAATGGTAAGTTTCATGTAAATTTTAGCACAATTTAGAAAAAGGGAGAAATAAGAAAACATTTTTTAAAAAGGATAGCCAGAGGACCATAAACATATTCAACTTAACTAGTAACACAAAGTAAAACCACTAAGAGATGCACACCTGTAACACAGCAGAAATTTAAAAGCCCAACAATACCAAATGTCAGCAGATATGCAGAGCCACAGAAACTCACGTACACTCTTAGCTGGGGCGTAGGTTGGCACACCAGCTTGGAAAATAGTCTGGTGTGATCTAGTAAAGCCCTGTGGTTCCACTCCTAGTTTGTTCTTTAGAGAAACTGATGCACCTGTGCGCCAGGGTACACTGTTACAATAACAGGACTAGAAGCAACCCAGACGGCTATGGCCATTCCACTGGGCAGATGAACTTATATTACTCTGTAGTAGAATGTTAGTACATTGTGGAAATGAACAAATTAGAGCTACGTGCGTGACTTTCACAGGCATAAATTTTTTCTCTCTCTCGCAGGCATAATTTGAGCAAAGAGATTTAAAGCTTACTGTGATAAACTCAATATTGGTTACTGCCCTGCACCTCATGTTCTTCCTTCACAGAAATTATATTTGCAATTGGAGGGGCTAGAAATTCAAATGAATTTTTTTTCTATCATGGCAGGGGCTTTATCTGTTATATTTGTTGCTATATCCCCAGTGCTTAGGACTGTGGCTAGCACAGGATAAGCGCTGTAAAAATGAATGAATTTTCAGGTAGTAGGGGTATTCTCAGAAAAATCTAAGGATACAGGTAGATTCTGGCCAGGATATAGAAGAACTTCATTTTCATCATAATACCAAGAAAGATCCAGATGGTGTGAAAATCACACTAATTCTGTGGATATTAGAATTATCTAGTGCTGTGTAACAAATTACCCCAAAACTCAGTAGCATTCTCCAGTGGTTGACTTGGCTGTTAGTTCCAACCTTAACTGGAACTCTTGGCTACAACATCGACATGTGGCTTCTCTGTATGGCCTGGGCTTCCTTACATCATGGTGGCTGGATTCCATGGAAGAATATTCCAAGAAAGAGAGGGAGCCAGGCAGAAGCTCTCCTCAGAAGTCACAGAGCATCATGTATACTGCATCTTCTTGTTCAGGGCAGTCACAAAGCCCCACCCAGGTTCAAGGGGAGGGGAATAGACTTCACCTCTTGCTCTAGAAGAGCATTTAGGTCTAGAAATACTACTGTGACCATCTTTGGAAAATATAATCTGTCACAATGGGACCATCAAAACATGGCAGAAAGCCTTGTTGAATTGATTTCCAGACAGGGGAGTTAATCATAGGTGAGCTTGATGGTACAGCAGCTGTTGGGGGCAAATGTCAGGTCTGGGTTTAGGAAGTGGAAGAGAGGCCTTGCTGAAAGAAATTTACTGGCTGGAGAAGCCAGAGGAAGCTATTGGCAACAATGAGGGCAAACAAATGACCAATAAACACACAAAAAGATAATCAGTAGTATTATAAACATTAGGAAAATGAAAATCAAAACCATAATGAGATACCACTCCACAACCACTAGGAGGGCTATAATTTAAAAAAACAACAAAGAATAACAAGTATTGACAAAGATTGGAGAGATTGGAACCCTCGTATATTGCTGGGTGGAATGGAACATGGTACAGCCACTGTGGAAAACAGGTTCCTTGAAAAGCTAAACATAGAACTGTCATATGACCCAGCAGTAGAACTCAGACACTTGGTCACCACTGCTCATTGCAGCATTATTCACAGTGGCCAAAAGATGGAAGCAACCCAGTGTTCATCAACAGAGGATTGGATAAAAAAAAGGTGGTCTGTTCATACGTAGGAATATTATTCAGCCTTCAAAAGGAATAAGGTTGTGATTCATATTACACATGGATGAATCATGAATACATTATGTTAAGTAAAATAAGCCAGATATAAAAGGACAAATATTGTATGATTCCATTTGTATGGAATATTTAGCATAGGTAAATCCATAGAGCCGGGAAGTAGATTAGAGCCTACCAGGAACTGGGGGGAGGAGGGACCAGGGAGTTCTTGTTTAATGGTTACAGAATTTCGGTTTTGGTGATGAAAAATTTTAGAAATAGTGGTAATTGTTGCACAACATTGTGAATATAATTAATGCCACTCAGTTGTATACTAAAAGATGATTAAAAGGGCAAGTTTTATGTCATATATATTTTACCACACTTTTTAAAACTTAAAGATGTAATATACCAAAACCATTGAATTTTATACTTTATAAATTTATTTATTTATTATTTATTTATTTTTGGCTGCGTTGGGTCTTCGTTGCCACACGCGGGCTTTCTCTAGCTGCGGCAAGCCGGGGCCACTCTTCATTGTGGTGCGTGGGCCTCTCATTGTGGTGGCTTCTCTTGTTGAGGAGCACGGGCTCTAGGCGCGTGGGCTTCAGTAGTTGTGGCGCGTGGGCTTCAGTAGTTGTGGCTCACGGACTCTAGAGCGCAGGCTCAGTAGTTGTGGCGCATGGGCTTAGTTGCTCCGCGGCATGTGGGATCTTCCTGGATCAGGGCTCGAACCCGTGTCCCCTGCATTGGCAGGCGGATTCTTAACCACTGTGCCACCAGGGAAGTCCTGAATTTTATACTTTAAATCAGTGAGTTGTGTGGTATATGAATTATATCCCAGAAAATCTGCTTTTAAAAAAACAACAACAACAAATTGGAGTCTGAAAGACTTGCAAGTTCAGTATAAAAATCCTCTATTCACCTCTCCCCTAATTTTGCTTAGAGAAAGAAAATAAAGCAGAAAGAACTTGCAGTCTTGCAACCTCCTGTTCCCTGAAACTGTTGAATCCAAAAGTAGCACTGCAGCCTAACTGCCACTTGGCTCCAGGCTCCAACACTTATATGACAAATAACCTAAGCCCTAAGCAAAGACAGTGTTTGGCTAACCAGAGGTGAGTTCAGTCTAAATCTGTGAACTAGTTCCCGATCAACTGGACACTTAGGGAGATCTGAATAATTGCCTCCTCACTTTAGGACACAGACGAGAGTGGTCTCACTCTCTGGGAAACACGCTAACAATTCCTCAGTCACCACACCACCGTTCCTCTGTATAAAGTCCAGTATACCTAACAAACAAAAAAAGGTATGTAACACATGAAGAAGCAAAATGAAAAGGGGGACCTACGGTCATACTTTAGAAATCAGCAAAAAAATAACCTACAGATGATCCATTATTAGAACTAACAGGCAAAGACTTTATAATAACTGTTGTGCTCAAGGATTTACAGGAAAATAAAAGAATGGTTGAATAAGGAATCATAGAAGAGAAATGGGAATTACAAAAACAAATTGAAAGTCAGTCTGTATCTGAAGTTTAAATCTAATATCCAAAATAAAAAACGATTAGACAGGTTAAACAGCAGAGTGAATACTACAGAAGAACAGTGAACTTGAAAATATGTCAGTAGAAATTACCTAAAATGAAGCTCCGAGAGACTGAAAAAAAAATTGGACAGAACATCAGTGACCTGTGCAACAGTATCAGGCAATTCAGCATAATGCAATCAGAGTCCCAAAGTGAGAGGAGGCAGAATTGATGAGAAAAAATGTTTTGAAGAGACAGTGGCCAGGCTTTTTCAGATTTGTTGAAGAACAGGAATCCACAAATCCAAGACACTCTGTGAACCTCAGAAAACCACCCCTGGACACAACCTAGTTAAGCTTCTGAAAACCAAATACCAAAAGAAAACTTTTAAAGCAGCTGAAGAAAAAAGATTGATGACATAAAGAGAAACAATGTATTGTGCAGTTAATAACAAGGTATTAAATATATGACAACCGTGGCAAAAAGGCAAAAAGAACATCTTTGCTACCTTGGAGTAAATCAGTGCTTCTCAACCGGTATCGATTTTGCCCCCCGGGGGGAGTTTCACAGTCACAACGTCTGGAGACACGTTCCCCGGGGGAATTTCACAATCACAACGTCTGGAGACACGTTTGATCCTCATGAGTGGGGGACGCTACTGGCATCTCGTGGGTAGAGGCTAAACATCCTACAGCCCTCCAAAACAAGGAATTATGTGGCCCAAGATGTCAATAATGCCGCTGTGAAGAAACCATTAGGAAGACAAAGATTTCTTAGAACACAAAAAAGCACTAACCATAAAAGAAGAAATTGAGAAACTGGATTTCATTAAAATTACAAACTTATGCTCATCAAAAGACTTTGTTATGAAAATGAAAAGGCAAGGTATAGACTGGGAGAAAATATTTACAATGCATAAATTAAAGGGCTTCTGTCCAGAATATATGAAGAATTCCTATGACTCAAAAATAAAGACACCTCAATTTTAAAATAAGCAAAATACTTGGACAGATACTATACAAAAGGGGCTATGCAGATGGCCAATAAGCGCATGAAAACTTGCTCAACACTGTTAGTCATCAGAGAAATGCAGATTAAAACCATGAGATACTGTGTCATACCTGTAGAATTACTGAAATTTAAGAACCAACAAGACCAAATGTGGAAAAGATCTAGAGTGACTAGATCTCTTAATGCGTTGCTGGTTGGTGGGAAGGCAAAATGGTGCGGTCACTTTGGAAGACCATTTGGCAATTTCTCAGTAAGTTAAATATACACTAATTTTATGGTTTAGCAATTCTAGTCTTAGGTATTCACCCAAAAGAAATGAAAATATATACTCACAGACAGACTTCTATCATAATGTTCATCGCAGCTTTGTTGATGATAGCTCACACCTGGAAACAGTCCAGATGTTCATCGGCAGGGGAATAGTAGACCCTGGCGTCCTCACACAGTGGAATACTATTCAGCAATAAGAAGGGAAGGATGGCTAATGGCATGCAACCATAGGGGTGGCTCTCAAGAGCATATGTTGTGTCTAGCCAGGTCATTTAGGCAAGAAATGAAATAAAGGCATCCAGATTGGCAAGGAGGAAGTAAAACTGTGCATCTGCAGGTAACATGATCATGTATATAGAAGTCCCAAAGGAATCCACTACAGAACTAGAACTAATGAATGGGACCAGCAAGTTTGCAGGATGCAAGATCAATATATAAAAATTAATTGTATTTCTGTACATTTTCAACAAACTGTCTGAAAATGAAATTGAAATGAAGAAAACAATTCAGTATCATGAAAAGAAGTAAAATACTTAGAAATAAATTTAACAGAAGTGCAAAACGTGTGCTCTGAATACAATGAAACATTGTTTAAAGAAATTAAAGGTGATCTAAACAAATGGAAGGACATGCTGTGTTTATGGATCAGAAGATTTAATGTTGTTAAAATGGCAGTAGAGAACCAGGACTGTGAAAATTAATGGAACATTCATGCTGGGATTCAGTAATGAGTACGACAGACAAAAGTGGCTATGTCCATAAGAGCTTACATTTGGCGGGGTGGGGAGGGGTGTCAGTATTCATTAAAACAGTTTCATTTCAGATGGTTAATTTAAGTACTATGAAGACAGTAAAGCAGGGTGATGTGGCAGTAATCAGGGAAGCTGATTTAGGTTCGATAGTCAGGAAATGCCTTTCTGAAGAAGTCTCATAAATGTCTGTTTTTACGTTTGTTTCTTTGAATCAGGTTCAAGTCAGGCTCACTCACTGAGATCGGCTGGTAGTTCTCTTCAGCCTCTGTGTCTATAAATTGCCCTCCCAGCACTGCCCCTCTTTTATTTTCGCTCATTGTACAGTTGATGAACAAAGCAGATCGTTGGTCCTTTGGAGATCCCCGCAGTGTAGCGCCCGATTAACTTGTTCCTCTGTCCTCTCTGTTACTTCCTGTGAAACGGTGCCTGGGTCTGGAGGCTGGATGAGATTCACAGGGTTTTTTGGCAACTTTATTAGGCTGGATCTTGAACGCTAGCTCTCTATTCAATGATATAAAGGAATTAAGTTTTTAGACACGACAATGTTATTATGGTTATGGTTTATGTTTTAGAGCTTTATGCTGGAAGATCCGTGGTTGAAATGGTGAGATGTCTGGGATTTACTTCATACTAATAAAGGCTGAGGGGAAGAAAATGGGGCTCTAGGTAACACTCAACTGGCTGTGAGTTAACGGGTGAAACTGGGTGATGGGTACATGGGTTCATTATGCTCCTCCATCTATACTTTTGAGATTTTCCATAATTTAAAGTTTTAAAAACTATTGTTATTTATTGTAGTTAAAATGAATGGGGTACTCTAACCTGCTTCTGAGGATGCAATAACTGTCGATTCACATTCACTTCAGTGAAGTGCTACCCGTTTCTATTCATTTCTGCAGATATCCATTACTTTTCAAATGATGTTTTTAAAAATAAGTTGAGCCATCTGAAATTGCTGGGTTTGGCGGGGGTTTTGTTTTGGTTTTTTCCTCGTAGGGCAAAAATGTCCGTATATTGGCAGTTTCCTATGTTTCAGCCTGATGCGTGGAAGTCAGCCAAGAAACCTGGTATTTTCTGTTTTCCGCATGCATGCATAGTTGTCACGTCTTCGTTCCTTTGAAAGTCAGTTTGCTAGTTATCAAAGCCTGTGCTCTTATGGTTGGATTTCATTCCAAGTTTTAAAAAGCTGTTACTCATCATTAAATGGTTGTAGTAAACAGTTACTGTTGTTTTTAAAGAAGTTTAAAGGGGGGGGATAAAAAGGAGAGAGACAAGCAAGTACATTAAGTATGTTGCCCTCAGGTAAAAATTAGCTTGTCGTGTCCAAGGCACAAAAGACTGGTGTGACTGTACCAAGTGCGGGGGGGTGATAGAAGACGATGCCAAGAGATGGATGGGGCCAAGTCATATGTATCTTTCAGAATTTGTAAGCAGGAGTGAAATGTTTTGACTGCCATTTTCAAGGATTAATCTAGCTGCTATGTGAACACAGATTGTAGGGGAAGCAGAACGTCAATAAAGTTGTCATATGGTCCAGGCAGAAAGTCACGGTATGGGGGCTCAGAGCAGGGATGTGCTGGGGCATGTTTCAGGGGCAGCCTGCTAGAGGTTTGACTGTTGTGGGGATTAAATAATTATTTGTAAAGTGCATAGAAAAGTGCCTAGCACAGAGAAAGTGCTCGGTCATTGGTTCATTATCGTCATTGTCAAAATACTGAACAGCAACCATTTTTTGAGCGTGTAAATTACATTTTAGGCACTTTTCTGAAGGGCACTACCTTCCTAGCTCATTTATTGATATTTCACTCACTGTTCTGAGGTGGGTGGTTTATTTTGCCAGAAAGAAGAGGGACTTGTACACTTCTCTGGTTCCCCCCACCTCCCCTTTGAAGGGACTCCTGTAAGGTTCCTGTGCACAGCGACCCATTTCTAATGGCCCATCGTATTCTACATTATCAGTCAGGGAGATATCATACTTAACTAATCATTAATGGTCCCTCAAATCTAGCACTGGTCTTCCTTAAAGAACCAGTTTCTAAACAAAAATACAGTGTGTGGTGCCTGATACAGCTTTGTGTCAGCACGTGGCCACCATCCTCTGAGCATAAGATTTGCAAACTTGGACAGAACTCAGCAGCGGTCGTCGTTTCAACAGTGGAGCTAATTTAAGCTCATTTCTGTAGTACTGGGGAAGTCATTACGAAATAAAAGGGCGCAAATTGGGAGACAAGACAGTGTGAATCCCTTATCGTCGGTTGCTGATGAGGTCAGCCAAACACTAGAGGAATCAAAATAATTGGTGCTCATCATAACCTAGACACATTTTTAAACTTTCGCATTTGGGGGCGCTTTTGAGGGTTTGGTCTTCCTGCCCCTGGCGTCATGTCCAGCAGAGACTGCAGGCAGCAGGGCAGATGAACTGTTAAGACTCCCACCTACCATAAATGATGTTTTCAGAGAACTGTGCACATAGAAGAACTTGAGAACTTGTGATTGTAGAGAGTGTTCCTGTCCAGAGCTCAGCTTCCTTTGTGGGTGTTAGAGCATCTGCACCAGAACTAATCAACGTTCTCTTGCTTCTTCCACTTGTACAGCTGTGAGTGCCTCTTCTCCGTGGATGTGGCCTCTGCCATTTTACCGTGACCTCTCATCTTATCTTGCTTCCTGTCCCTTTTGTTTTTTAGCAGTCGTCCTCTTCCAGTGGCAGCGTGTTTGGGTCTGGAAACACGGCAAGAGGGGGAGGTTTCTTCAGTGGCCTTGGAGGGAAACCCAGCCAAGATGCAGCCAACAAAAACCCATTCAGCTCGGCCAGCGGGGGCTTTGGATCTACAGCCACCCCAAGTAAGTTAAGAAAGTTTTCCCAGTCTCTTGGTCCCCTGATGTCATTGTCATCCTCGTGGTGTTATCAAAGCTTCAGTGACAAGTGTAGAAAGGAAAGAAAAGGTCTAGAAGGACCATTTAAAATACCTACCCCAAAGCAGTGTGATCTGTTTTGATTCTGTTTTTTTTTTTTTTTTTGGTTTTCTAATGAGATGTCCTATATAATCATGGAAAGACATCAGAGCTGCAGGGAGAGAGGATCGGTGTATTGAGCTACTCCCCTCTTCTCTCCCAAGGCCTAAATTGCTCTGTTTCTTAGGATTGAAATGACTTGAAATGAATGCAAGCAGACAAGCATAAAACAGAGCAGCAGAACAAGCTGGGTGTGCTTGGAGGAGCATCTGGATTTTCATTTGTGTTGGACTCTCTTTGAATTTGCTTTAAGATTCAGCTACTGTAGAGAAGTGTCACACAAAAGTTGAAGCCGTCATTATTTCTCATCTCTTACATTTTTGTCTTACTTTCAAATGAAGCTGTATCTTTCTGCTGGCACTTTCTTCTCCAGCTGATTCCTTGTTGATGTCTATTCATGGTTGGAAATGAAAGAAATTTGTTTGTTTAAATCTTCTAAAAAAATATATCCTGCTGCCAGTGGAGACTGAGATGGGAAGTCGGGCACCTGTCACCTTCATCTTAGCTTCTCTTGTTTAATATGCTCTACCAGAAGGTTCTCTCTTCTGTTGTGCTCTACGCGATCTTAGTGCGAGAGCTCATGTTCCATAGACAGAACAGATGTTTCCTTGATATTAAGGCTCGTGTAGTTAAAAAGCAAAACTCTTTGCTGAGACTCCTGAAGTCACAGATCAGTTATTTTGATGTCACTGTTCATCAAAATACTTGTGAAATTATATAATCAGAAATTTGTGTTCTGCTAGGAGGAATTTAGAAGCCTAGAATGAAGGGATCTGAGAAGTCAAGTCTAGTAACAGTTTTCAGAAGCTGTTTCTGCAGATGAACTCTTACGCAGAATCCTGATACATAAAGCAGAGAAAAACAGAGTATTCAGAAGCAGGGGCCAAGAACCAGCAATACTCCTGGGTGGTTTCCCCATCTTTTCCCCAGCTATCAGCACACAACTGCAGGGCTCCATAGCACGTACTTTGAAAACATGATCCTCGGGTGTCAGTCTCCCTTTTCCAATCAAGAAACAAGCCCAGAATGGTTAGGTGATTTTTAGTTACAGAGCCAGAAAGTGGCAGACCTAGAACTCAGCTAGATCATGCCTAAGGTGCCAAACACAGTGTCTAGCAGAGAACAGGCATTTGATAAAACATGCTAGTGAGAAATGTGGGTTTGTCCCATAGGTAGATTATTGTCTGCAAGATTGTGTTACTAGCCTATTTTGTTAAAATAGGGTGTGTCATATCTTTGTAAAAAAATCCTTTCCTCCTGTCAGATTCACCTTTAATGCCGTGGCTCTTAGCTGGCAGAAAATGGCCTTCTCTCAGTGATGGGCTGGAGCTGGCCTGTACCGGCTCAGGAGAGCCAGCTTGCACATTTCTCCCCAGCTCCCTGTTCAATGACATCAGGGAGTAGTTATTTACACCATGGTAACTGGACAGTGCTACAGATCGGGGACAGACGCCCCCCGCCCGGCCCCGACCTGTCGTTCAAAGGCACACCATTGTTTCTAATTCTTTAATTCTGGTTTAAAATAAACATATATCTGTTCTTGATACCAGACACCTGCAGGTCTTCATCTCCCAAACGTCAGCTGTTGTAAACCAGCAGTTTACTTTCACACTTAAGGGAAGTTTAAGTGAATTTGAAAGTATGCAGGAAAGATTTAGCATTGTTTTGGTTTTTAAAACTAACTGCGTGATTTGCTAGTGAAACGGACAAGAGCTTCTGCAGCCCTGAGGACCAAGTGCAGGATGAGAGGAAGGAACAGTGGAGAAGGAGCTGGAAGACCCCTGGGGAGGACACTGGCCTCGCCACAGAGCTGAGAACGCTTTCTGCAGGTCACAGGGGCGGCCTCTTTCTCCTCGGGCGACCGAGCAGCGTGTGATCCTCTGAGCAGCACAGTTTCCTGCCCTGTGTGGATGGGCTCCCGGCTCTT
>NW_006779962.1:3305020-3309551 GCF_000442215.2 Lipotes vexillifer | reverse complement strand
GTGTGGCTGGGCTCCCGGCTCTTTCCCTGCCTGCCAAACAGTTCCTTCCCTGCTCGTTCCCTCTCCTTTTTCCCTGTCATCGTGGGGTGTGTCCCCATTGTCATCCAGGTTATCACAGGAGTCTCCAGACTCCCCTCTCTGCCTGCTGTCTCCTACACTGTGGTCTAGAAATCTGTACCAAATTGAATGTCTTAAAACTCTTTTATTTTGCCACTCTCCCTACTCAGAACCCTTTGGCAATGTCCCACTAACTATAGAACCAAGTCCAGACCAACTCCTTAGGCTATAATGCAGGGCCCTCCGTGAGCCCTGACACACTTTTCTGACTTCGAATTCCTTCACCTGCGCACGCGCGCGCGCACACACACACCCTCACTTCTCCCTGCTTCAGTGCCAGGGTTCACACTGCTCCCCACACGCCGCTCCTCTGAACCTGCCGTTCCTTTCATCATGAATGTACGTCTTCCTCTGCAGCGTGGCCGAAAGGTCACGAGGATGCACAGTGATCTCTCCCTCTCTGGAATCCTGCAGCCCATATGTTCTGTTCTTTCACGAGCCGTCAGCAGAAGGGAACTCATCTTTACTGATCACCTGCCGTGCGCCACTTGTTCATTGTGTGCGGTCTAATCACCTCTCACAACAGTATTTTCAGATGTGGCCATCCCCATTTTACCAATAAGGAAGTAGGCTCAGAGTTGGGAATATGGACTTCCAGTGGTAACAGCCATTAAGTGGCATAAGGAGGGTTTCATCCTGGCATGTGTGCAGAGCTCTGATCCACTGTGTTGCCTGCTGAGATCTTCTGGCCTCGCCATGGAATGCAACGCCTCCCCATGCGCCTTGTCTGACAGCCCTTGTGATCACTCCGCATGGCATCGAACATGCTCCCCTGCAGATAGATATCTGAGCACAGATTGGGTGGCCAGCAGTTCCCTTGGTGACATTTAGGCCCCAGGCTGCCTGGTCCTGGAGCTGCCCTCTTTAGGCCTGAGAAGTAATTGGAACTATGCATTGATCGAGAAAGACAAGCTAGGAACACTGGTGTTTGGAGTTGGCGTGTTCTATATCCAGAAGCTCACACTAGAAAGGTTTCTCCTCCCTCTTTTCCCCGAGACTCTACCATAGATACAGTTAACCCCTGGGGGTCCTGTGAATTGCTACCTGTAAGGCCCTATTGCCTCCTTGAGTCTTGTCCTAAAGACACTGGTGAGAACAATTCTCAGCACATTCTTTCTGCACAGGGGCTTGAAAGACCTGTTTGTATGAGGATGAAGGAGTCATTTGATGAGAATCCTTTGGTCCCACAAGACTCCTTCTACTACTGTTCTTTAAGAGAATGTCTTGGGAAGGTATCCTGGACGAGGGCTTCCTGAGAAGCGCCTTCACAGTGTGTGTTGAATTCTCGTCTAGTGACTTTGGACCTGCAGAATGATGTGGGACCTGGTCTCTGTGATGTTATTTATATCAAATTTATATCAAGTATCATTTAATTTAAATTGGGTCAGACCCTGATGTTGGATTTTGCTAGTGTTTTTGCCAAATAAAAGACCATGGAGGATCCACGTTGCACCAGTGGGGGGAAGCCCAAAGCGGATGCCAGTGTGACCCATTCTTGGAACCCCCAGTGGAGGTCATCCGGTGGCTCTGCAGAGACAAGCTTTCTTACTGGCTAGTTCACAAGTGAAGAAGTCTCTTCCACAATGAAATATTGTTCCAACAACTAAGATACCATATTTTCAAGAGCTAGAGACTTATTTTGGAGCCACTAGGAGAAAACTGAGAAGCACATTGTTGGCCATAGAGACAGAGAGAAGCCGACATCCCATCGTTTAATGCCAGTTCGTTTCGGAGCGGCTTAAATAAATCCTAAAACGTTTCAACATGCAGAGCTCCTTTTGAGGCTACAAATGACAGCTGTTACAACTTGAGTGGCTTGATTCTAGTGACCTTTGCAAAATGAAAAGGGTTTAACTTTCTACAGCTGACCTGCTCTGTTCTATTATATTGAACTTGATTGGGATAGGAAACATGATTGGCAGGAGAAAAGTTAAACAGAGAGGGCAGGCCTATTTTCTAGGACTACCTTATGCCTGACTAGGGGCTTTCCATACATTAATTCATTCAGTCTTCCCAGCAGCCTTGCCTGGGCACAGTGGCTGTCCCATTGTATGTAAGAGGAAACTGGGACTCGGGAAGGTTAAGTCCTTGCCCCACAGTTATTAGGTTTTCGAAGCCAGGGCTGACTGCACAACTCATTTATTCCACTGTCATATCTGTGAACATCTTAAAGACAAAGGAGTCTTAAAGAGATAAAGGGATAAAGAAGCCCGAAGACTTCTAAATGTTCTCTGACTTCTCTAGAATTTGTCTTCCAGCACTGTCCCAGTAAAAGCATTTCATCTCTGTATTTCTGATTTCTCCAAGAGGAGATCTACCCTCTAATCTTGTACTTGAATTTGTTTGCTATTTGGAATTTTTGCCTTGTTAGCGCTAACAAAGTCAGAAAATTGCAGTCCTCTGTTCTTGAAATACCAAATAAAAGGAACGGCTGAGAAGCCTGGTTTTGTACTGCCATTGGAGGAATCTGATGTAACCTTCAGCCGGCTCACTAAGGGAAGGATCAGGCTGCTCAGGAGGGCATTTTGCAGACTCTACCGGAGGGTATATAGTCCCGTGCGACCGTATGTGAAGGTGGTGAAAAGGAATCTGTTATCCACTCCTGCTCTCAGTGCCTGACCTACTCACAGCCAAGCTCCCAAACTGTCAGCAATAGCTTTACAGAGCAGGTGACCCTGCGGTGGTCTGAGGCTCTGTTATCGGTGCCTAGACATTGGAGGTGAGGCTCCTCACTCCTTGGCCTGCAGATCAAGAGCATTGCAAGCGGAAGTAGTAACGGAGCTGCATCTCACACTGGGGTGGGATTGGCAGCAGAGCGAGATGAGAGGCCCTGGCGCTGACGGGCTAGTGGTGGACCACCTCTTCACACGGCTCGACTTGCAGAGTTACTCGCCCTCCACTCTTCTTTCCGTCACCTTCTCTGTGAGCACCTGACGGGCTTGGGGGAAGACTGGCCTGTGCAGGTGTTTGTAGGCCTCGCTTGGTGACATGGAGTCAATGCCCCGTTGCCACCCGGAGCATGTCATTTCAGCCTCCTGTGCATGCCTGTGGCTTTGGGCAGTGATCCCATTTCAGCAGAGCTTCTTGCTGCCTTACTGTGGGTGCAAAACTCATTTTAATAAAACATGCATCCAAATGTGGTGGGGATATGTGAGTTATCCCCCCCTTCTCCCCCCGGAAAAGGGTTAAAGAAAAATTCCTGTTATTTAGTGTGCTGTTTGTACTCTCTCCAAGCACTTCTGTGTATTTGACTTTGGCTGTTTATACGTTGCCTGTCAGATTCGCATTTCTTTTAACAAAAAACTTCTCACCCATCTTGGTTTTTAGTAGTTCACTTCCTTATTTTTTTTTTTAATTAATTAATTTATGTGGCTCCAGTGGGGTTTAGTTGCGGCACGCGAGATCTTCGTTGCAGCATGTGGGGTCTGTTGTTGCGGCATGCGGGCTTCTCTCTAGTTGCAGTGCACAGGCTCAGTAGTTGCAGCACACAGGCTCTCTAGTTGTGGCTTTCAGGCTCTAGAGTGTACGAGCTCGGTAGTTGGCAGCGCATGGGCTTAGTTGCCCCGCGACATGTGGGATCTTAGTTCCCCAACCAGGGATCGAACCTATGTCCCCTGCATTGGAAGGCAGATTCTTAACCACTGGACCACCAGGAAGGTCCCTCATTTCCGTTTTTCCTTTAAGTCTTGGAGCCGATTCAGTGTGTAGCTGCAGGAGCGACCCACTAGATAAGCATCTGAATGGTCAAGGGCTTAACTGAGCCTCTTAGAAAGAGGAAATCAGACTGGAAGTCTTGCTGGCCCCTTACATTCTTCAGAGCATGCCTAGCTCCTGTCAGATCAGAGGTAGGAGCAGCAGGGTTTTTCCTATTTCATCTGCCATTCTCTGCACAGATCAGGCAGTGGCAAGCATGCCCAGCTAGACTGTAAAAGCAGAACGCTGGAAGCCACCGTGCTCGGTTTGGATTCGCTCTTTGTTTTCTCTAGTTTGACAAAATTTGAAGTTGGTCTTCATACGAGGAGATCCATGAAAACCAGCCCTGTTCTTCAGAAGCAAATGGTCTCGTGTGCAGCTGCGGGGTTGGTCCTGTGTTGGACATACCTGTGATACCTGTGGGCACGCAGGTACCTTTCTGCAGAAGAGCCTCTTCACTGGAACCTGTTGCAGCCCCGTTGTTTTGTGCCTGTAGAATCATGCCAGGAAGTCCTGAGCCTGAGCGCCAGAATGATTCAAAACTTGTCATCAAGATGCATGCAGGGCTTCCCTGGTGGCGCAGTGGTTGAGAGTCTGCCTGCCGATGCAGGGGACACAGGTTCGTGCCCCAGTCCGGGAAGATCCCACATGCCGCGGAGCGGCTGGGCCCGTGAGCCATGGCCGCTGAGCCTGCGCATCCGGAGCCTGTGCTCCGCAACAG
>NW_006779962.1:3255607-3304516 GCF_000442215.2 Lipotes vexillifer | reverse complement strand
AAAAAAAAAAAAAAAAAAAAAAAAATGCATGCAAATCAAAGAAGGTTTCTGTTTCACTGCCACTCAGCGACCTTGGGTCCTCGACTTCTCTATCATTCCCTTCTCCGCAGACACCTAGTGAGGTTCCTTCCTTCTCTGTTCTGAGAAGCAGATAAGGACATTTTTCTCCCTCTGATCTCCCTCATACGTGTTCTTCATCTCTTCAGATACCTCTAACCTTTTTGGAAACAGTGGAGCCAAGACGTTTGGCAGCTTTGCCAGCTCATCATTTGGAGACCAGAAACCTGCTGGCACCTTTAGCTCTGGAGGAGGAAGTGTGGCCTCCCAAGGCTTTGGGTTTTCCACTCCAAGTAAAACAGGTACTCCTATGCCTGTTAGCTGTGGTTATTGTTAGATGTATGTTTAACATTGCATAGACCTCTGGAAGGAGAGCTCTCTGGGGTGTTCTCAGGGGACAGTATGGAGTATGGATGAAGGGATCTTTTCCCCCAAATTCATTTTCTAATTACTGAGCATCTACTACGTTTCTGATGCTGTTCTAGGTCTCCTGAGACATGTTAAAAAGCACAGAATGCATAGCATGCAGCCCTGAAGAGAACTTCATGTTTTCTTAGAGAAGAAAGCATTGTAAATATTTAGTTGCATTTAACAACCAAAGTGAGGGAACATGTAAGACCATGATAACTGAAATATAAACAAGAAAGCACCATAAGTCAGATTTGCTTGGATGCCCGTTACCTGTGATGGGCAAGACAGATTATGTATTTAATTTCTTATGTTTATATCATTTGTCCTCCTTCCCCAATCACTTTTTTTTGTACTTTTGAGTGTAACATACATAAATGTATTGATATTCCTGTATTGACCTGAGAATTTGCCCCTTTTATTTTTGTAGTCTGAGAGAAAATGTGTCCTTCCACGTTTCAGAATATTTTTCCTATTTGATTACTTGCCCCATGAAACCACCTAGATTGAGGTCTCGAGGGATTTTTAGATTGATGGTTTGGATGGGTCTCTGAAATCCCAAAAGTGCCCATCCTCCCTTGAGTATAGTTGCAGTAGAAAATAATACCACTGGAGATCATTTGAGGAGAGGACAGGAAGTGGGACAGACTGAAAATGACCTTCCTGCCACCTCCAGTCCACTGGGGTCACCCCACTGCTCTGTCAGTGGAGTTGCTAGATTTGGTGGCAGTGGCAGGGGGCAGTGTGGCACGTAGTGGTGAGGGGATGGGTAGTCTTGTGAGTCACTCAGCCCTGTTCCAATCCCAGCTCTACCGCTCACCAGCTGGCTCAGCGTAGATGAGAGACATGTTCTCTGAGCCTCGGGGTCCTCACCTGTGAAGTAGGGAGTCCCAGGTTTGTTGGGACGATTGAAATAAACTGGTGTACAGCACCTGGCACGTGGAGGGCCCTCATTAAATCAGAAATCTTATTATCATTGAGTACTACTAAATTTCTCTCTCTTCTGGAGGAGAAAAAATATAAGCATCTAATAAAATTGGAACCCCCTAGCATCAGGAGCGAGTTGCCTGTCTCCAGAAATAAAGCCCAACTGACGATTCTCTTCTGTTTCACGTAGCTGTGACATGGATTCGTTGTTTTTGGGGCATTGTGTGTGTGTCTGTGTGTGTGCGCGTGTGTGTGTCTGTGTGCGTGTGCGTGTGTGTCTGCGTGTGTGTGTCTGTGCGTGTGTGTGTGCGTGCGTGTGTGTCTGTGTGCGTGTGTGTGTCTGTGCGTGTGTCTGTGTGTGTCTGTGTGTGTGTGTCTGTGTCTGGTCTGTGCGTGTGTGTGTGCGTGTGTGTCTGTGTGTGTGCGTGTGTGTGTGCGTGTGTCTGTGCGCGCGCGTGTGTGTGCGTGTGTCTGTGCGCGTGTGTCTGCGTGTGTGCGCGTGTCTGTGTGTGCGTGCGTGTGTGCGTGTGTCTCTGTGTGCGTGTGTGTGTCTGTGTGCGCATGTGTGTGCGCGTGTCTGTGCGTGTGTGTCTGTGTGCGTGCGCGCGTGTGTGTGCGTGTGTCTGTGTGTGCGTGTGTCTGTGTGTGTCTGTGCGTGTGTGCGTGTGTGTGCGTGTGTCTGTGTGTGTGTGTGTGTGCCTGTGTCTGTGTGTGTGTGCGTGTGTCTGTGTCTGTGTGCGTGTGCACGTGCTTAATATCCTCCCCTCCCTGTCCAGTATACTTTCTGTATCGTTGTGACTTCTCATTTTTCACTCACCTTCCACCAAGAACTCTGAACACTATTGAGTACAAGGCACTAGATAAAGGCCTGTGTGTCCAGGAAGAAAGTGTAACCAGATCTGTGATCAGTCTTAAATAATTCAACTGCAAGGGTTTTTTAGCACTTTTTTTTTTTTTCCAGTCTGTTATATTTGTAACCCAACAGTCTCCATTATCATGGCTTGGAATTTCACTCAAGGTTTTAAAATACAGAATGTAAACCCAAACGTGAGCCCAAACAGAAAGCACCTTCTCAGTTGTGCTTCTGCTGTTCGTGGTAAATAAGCAAACGATTGAACCACAAAGTAGCAGCTAACTAAGGCGTTCAGCTGACAGGTTTTCGTGTCCAGTGGTTGATCTTTCCTGTTGCAGGTGCCCGAAGCTTGTGCTGTGATTACGCTCATAGTAAGAAGGCCTGAGTGATCCCTCTATCAACGGGATTCACTTTCTGAAGGGATGAGAATGAGGTCCCTGTCACCCTGGGCAAATCGCCTCCTGGCTGTGCCTGGGCCACCACTCCTCCCTTCAGCACGTAGCTCCTGGGCCGATGGTCACTGTAAGAAATGCTGCCCTGTAGAGCACACGTCTTGTACCATTTTGCTCTGTTCTGCTCAATAGATACTCAGCAAGTGTCTCTGCTAATAGCCTAGAGTGATGTATGCAGTATCTTGGGGTTTGGGAACCCTTCTCAGGAGCAGAAGGAACAGTTAGGGAAGGACCTTCTGTCTTCCCGCCTGATGGGCATCCAGCAAACAGGGGAGGTGACCTGGGCATGCCTGGCCCTTCCTGTGCGGTCACCTGCATGCGTGCCACCCCTGCGGGCCTGTGTCCACGTGAGTGGGAGCGCTGGGAGCCTGCCCAGGGGGTCGTGGACTCAGGGCTCTCCCCCCGGCTGGCTGATTGCCTTATCACATTTATGCAGCAGCCTTCCTCCAGACAAGAAACGGCGTGCTTTTTAATTGAGGAGTAGTTCCTGACTGCAGAGAGAGAGCATTTTTTTTAAATTCTTCTGTACAGGGAGAGAAAGACTCCTGTGAGAGATGTGAGAGCTCTCAGGCTCTAAATAAGTAAAAAGCACCTGGCCGAGCGTCAGCCTCTCCATCTCCTCTGTAACCCGGCTCGCAGATTCTCCCTGAGAGGGGATTTGAGCCTCTAATTTTATAATTTGTGTTTCCGTGAAGCGAGATGCCTTGCCTATGTGATGATAAGTAATAAACTCTGACCACTTTGACAGCTGGGTAGGGATCGGCGCTTTTGAGCATGACTTTTCAGTGAGGAGTCTCAAAACGTGGCAGAGGGTCTGGGCGGGGGTCTGCCGTGCATGGAGTTGGTTCTTGGTGGCAGTCGGATCTCACGAGACTTGGAGCTGACTTGGAGTCCAGCTTGCCTCTGGGAGGGACCAGGGAGCTCGCAGACAAACACGGAGTCTGCTGGATTCTTAGAACTCCAAGGAGCTCTCCTACATGGACCCCAGACCCCTCTGCTAGAAATGGAGGGGGTGGCAGGTTGGGTTGGGTTTGGGTTTGGGTTTGTTATTTTGCTGATAGAAAGGGTGTTGCCCTTTGCTGTAGTGTTTTGAATTTGAGTTTCTAACGTACTTTCCCCTTTCTCCTCCCTCTTTTGATTTGGTTTCTCACTGCTCATTGTCTTCTCTTCCTGTCTCCTTCTTTCTTTCTCCCCGTTTCTGTTTGTTTGCCTCTGTTTTGCTCAGGTGGCTTCGGTGCTGCTCCAGTGTTTGGCAGCCCTCCTACTTTTGGGGGATCCCCTGGGTTCGGAGGGGTGCCAGCATTCGGTTCAGCCCCAGCCTTTACAAGCCCTCTGGGCTCGACGGGAGGCAAAGTGTTCGGAGAGGGTACCGCGGCCGCCAGCGCGGGAGGATTCGGGTAAGCCCCCCATAGAGGCCTGGGCAAACCCCAGGCTCAGGTCCAGTACTGCTGCTTTGAACAGAAAGTTCTTCTGTTTCCCCTACTCTCGACTGAGCTGAAAGCCCCTCCCTTGAAATCAGCAAACCAGTCGCTCCAGGATTCCTGTTGTCTCCAGGGGAAGGTTCATGTCTTCCAAGGCAGACTCTGTCCAGTACATGGTGGACGTCAGCCATGTTGCCGTCCCCTGATACGTGGAGTAGTGGCTGGCAGATTCCTGTTCTGGTGGAGCTAAAGGATTGGTTAAAGGAAGAAAAACAGTCTCACCTTGGCTGCTTTACAGCCAAGATTGCCCCTTGTATGGTGACTTCTGTTAGGAAACTCTGAATGAATAGTTTTTAATCAGATTCTTTCCTCTTGGGATTGTTGCACAGAAGACCCATTGTCCTTGAGCAAACAACTCCTTGCGTCCCCTGCTCCGCTCCAGACCCCCAGAGTGGGTCTTCGGTGCACAGTCCCTTGGGCCAGCTTCCTTAGGCACTGCCTGGGCCCCGTGCGTGTTTCAGAGTCTCCATGACTGCTCAGCCTTCAAGGCGGCTCTCACTCCCTTGTGCATATCCTCACTTGAAAATACCATATTTGAGATTTGCTTTTAAGGGCCCCAGAAATTCGGTCTGGTTACCAAAACCCCATGGAAAAAATAGCCTTCACCACACCACAAATTCCCAGTAAAATATATGTGGTGATGACTACAAAGTGTCTCCTTCAAAGGAGGTGTGGAGTCTGAGATTAACGTCTTATAGGCCTCTCGCTGTCCCAGTCCTCAGCACTGGCTCAGGATGTGTAAAGCTAGAGAGTTGGGGAGTGGAGCCAGGGGCTTGTTTGGGAGAGCTGTCAGGGTACGTGGGATGAGGGTTGGCCAGGTGAAAGCATCTTTATCTTGAAAATAAACTCAAGTGGACTCCTTATTCATACCCTTTCCTCTCCATGAAAGATGCTGGTGCAGCAGTGCTGGCGAATTTCAAGGAAAGTGAGCAAGTTGATGTATTGCTTCTTAGATTTCATGCAGAGACCAATGGGTCTTTTAAGTTTCCCCCAGGAAGTCAGGAAACCCCAAGACTTAAAGTTAAGAAAAGCTTTTAAAGGAGACTTGGGATCGACTTAAGCCAGTACTCTGGCAGGTTCTGACGGACACCGTTCTCGCCAGTGACTGCCCGGCACATAATGCTGCAAAGTTGGTGGAAGGTTCGTGGTTGACTAGGAATCTTGAGGTTTTTATTTATTTATCTGAAACCAGCTATTTTCTTCACTAGTAAAAAAAAAGTATCAGATTCTGCCTTGGCTGGGGGCTCTCCCACATAAATCCTGACTGGCTGGTTCCATTTTGTCCAGCAGAGCTGAGTACCAGCTTTGGTTTGAAATCTCCGAAAGAGCCTGTCACCTTTTTTCAGGTCCCTGGCCAGGAAACTGTATCTGACCCCGACTGACATCTGAGGAGTTCCCACAGGCGTACATGAGAGACCCGAGGCAGGAGTGGGATTAGAGTAGGACCAGTGACCTGGCATTGCCAGACAGTGGAGGAGAGAACTCAGACACTGGGCAAGGGGGGGTTTCATATGGCGCCCCTTTGTTTTTCTTCCCGAAGCTGAGGTGAAGGTTGGCTCTGGGCTCTAGCCTGTTTGTTCTGAGAGGCGGCCACTTTAAACTAAGCAAGTCACCTCGAATCACGCAAGTCTCACTTACTGAGACTCGGGAGGGGGGATGAGGCCGTCGGGCAGCAGAGCGACCGCGTGGCCACGCTTAACCGCAGCCTCATTTCTCGCCGGAACCCAGGTTTGGGAGCAGCAGCAACACCACGTCCTTCGGCACCCTCGCCAGTCAGAACGCCCCGACTTTCGGGTCGCTGTCCCAGCAGTCTTCTGCGTTCGGGGCCCAGAGCGCGGGATTCTCCGCCTTCGGATCAGGCAGCGGAGGTAGGCAGCCAGACCTCTTCCCTCACCGTGGTCCCTCCTTTCGTCTCCTCAGTAAATGCCTGGACACCCCCGGCCCAAAAAAAAAGAATGAGTGGTTTTACCTGGCTGTGCAGTGTAGTATTTTAAAAGCCAAAAGTGCTTGAAAGACAAAATGTTCTTTTTAGGTTTTAATTAGATTTGTAACGCTGTGCTGTTTCTTACCAAGTAAAGAAATGGCTGACCTGATTTTTCTCTCAAGATTTGAGGACCCCCAAAAACAACCTTGATTTAAAAATCAAGTTCTACTAAACCTTGATTTAAAAATCAGGCTCAAAAAATAAGATATAGAAAAAAATAAAAATAAGACGTAGAGACTTTACAAAATGTCTTTCATTTGTTTGACACTCCGCTTCACATAGTACAGAGTGTGCATTCTGCTTTTATTCTTGCACCACACTTATTAGACACAGAAGTTAGGCATCGTTATTATTTTACAAATGACACAAAAACTCCAAGGAACCAGTTTGCCCAAAGGGCCAGACGGTGAGCAGCAGAGCCAGGCCTAGAACCCGCGTGTCGTGCTGCTCTGGCCTCAAGAAGAAGAGGAAGCAAGTGGATGCGAGAAGTAGAAAAAACACTTTCCCGACGCAGTGGATCAGCAGCGGTGCGGCAGTGAGAGGGCGCCTGCCCGAGACCCTCTGCCAGTGCCCACCGGGGAGGAGGCAAGAACCCTGAAATGCCCAGAAGACCACGGCACTTCCTGCCCGCCCGGACCTGCAGGCAGTGCAGGGGGAGGGAGACAAACGGAGGGAAAGAATGCAGCCTAGAGACCACCTTTGTCTTCCAAGCGAGTGGTGGTGTTTCTTGGGGTTTTTTGTTTGTTTTTTTTGGCTGCCTTGGGTCTTTGGGTCTTTGTCGCTGCGCAGGCTTTCTCTAGTTGGCGGCAAGCAGGGGCTACTCTTTGTTGTGGTGCAGGGGCTTCTCATTGCGGTGGCTTCTCTTGTTGCGGAGCACAGGCTCTAGGTGTGTGGGCTTCAGTAGTTGCAGGACGTGGGCTCAGTAGTTGTGGCTCAAGGGCTCTAGAGCACAGGCTCAGTAGTTGTGGTGCACGGGCTTACTTGCCCCGCGGCATGTGGGATCTTCCCAGACCAGGGCTCGAACCCGTGTCTCCTGCATTGTCAGGCAGATTCTTAACCACTGCGCCACAGGAAGTCCCGTGTGTTTGTGTTTTAACTGCACCCTTTTCCTCTTTTTCAGGATTTAGCTTTGGATCATCTAGCTCGTAAGTATCTATCTTCAGTTATTTTGAGTCATTAACGAAGGATGGGAGAGTGTGTGGTATGTGAAAATACTAGTTTCTGCTCCGTTTGTACATTTTGTGCCCATTTTTCCTGGTTTAAAAGCTCGTCCTAGCAGCATGGTGGTCTGGCAGCAGGCTTTGGGTTCTGTGGACTTGCTGATCTCGGGCATGTGGCAGGAGGTGCCCGGCTTGGCCTCTCCTCAAGGGCTGAGCCTGAGAGAGAAGATTGTGCCTTCTGATGAGCAAAGTCTGGAAGGCAGGACTCAAGAGATGCTTTTGCTTATTTTGCTGTTCGTGTCTCAGGAGCTTCCTGGGCTCCAAGCCGATTACCAAGTCTTATTTTTTTGATCCTCGCTCTATGCTTCTGTGTAGAACTGCATGGCATTAAAAATTCAGGGTCCTGAACTTTGAACACAGGGAGTGGCACGAGCCCCGAAGCCCTTCCTCAGAGCAGGAGCTGATCTGCCTCTCCCGGCGCTTCCTTGCAGGTCTGTCCAGGGCTTTGGTGGCTGGAGAAGCTGAGTGGGTGTCGGTGTTCCTTTCCGTTCCTGTGACCAACTGCGTTCTCAGCTCCCCTTCACTGAGAAACCCTGGAGCAGTCCTTTGAACTGGACGTTCTCATTGAAATACACACCCCGAAAGAAACAGCAGAAACCAAACTCCAGAGATGCTTGATTGCTTATTTTGTTTTATATTTTGTGTTGGTTGTTCCCCCCACGCTATTAAACTGTTTGGCCTGTTTCCATACAGAATGTATGTGGGCTTTTTCAGGTCACAGCCAAGGAGAGGGGTTTCCTCATTTCTGTGGGTCTGAGAAACCTGCACAGCCTGCCATCAGCCAGCAGCATGTGTCTTCAAAGACGGCTGCCAAAAGGATCCAGCATAGGATACGGATAGGCAGGCACTTCTCCCAGACAGTCTCCCCTGGTCTCCTCGGACTGGGGCCCTCCCCAGGGGGAGGAGGTTGAGTGCTGGCCAGCGCCTTTTTGAGGCCATAACTCGGTGTCTTTTCTTCACGTCCTTTTTGCTATTGAGTATGAGGCCCCTCAAGGTGCCAACTTCGTGATTGGGTAGAGGGAAAGAAACTCACTTATGCAGGCGTTAGCTGAGTTTCGGAAGAGGTATTAACACCTCAGAGTACAGGTAGCTGTGAGGCAGGCGTGGAAAACCTGCCAGGGGGTGCTGATAACAGGTGTGCTGCCCTTGGAACACCTCTGCTCATCCTCTCAGTTTGGCTCTTGGGCTCTGTGTGTCCCACGGCTAATTTCTTATACTCTGGCGGCAAGGTGGACAGTTGATTGAGAAACAGCTTTTATCTCCAGTGGGTGACTGTGACATTGGTGACCACTCCCGGCTCCTGTCTATGAACTGCAGTGCACATAACCCTTGGGTAAACCCAGGAGTTGAGAAGATGTTGCTACTGCCCGATGCCACCAGGCAAGTGTTGGCTAGGGTGGCCCAGAGGTCGTGACTTTGGTCTCATTAAAGTGCTTGTAATGCAGTGTTCTTCAGGTCTCGGCATATTTTGGTTCTTAGGCCTGTGATGTCCTAGCCAGTTGCTGGCAAACAAGGACTGCCTTGCACCAAAGCGTAGGCATAAGAATTTGTTATCTTTCAGGCTCAGGATAGGACAGCACTTTGACTTGGGTCATTAGCAGGGGAGGGTTGGAGAGGAACAGTTATTTGGATTTTTATATATTGGAAAGTTGTATTTTGAAAGGTGTTAATAAAAGTTTTCCATGTGATTGAATTTGTCACATTACAGCCAGTATGACCTGGCTAGTTCTGTTGGCTTGTTGGGAGGGTAGACCCCGGGGAGGTGCCCTGGGCCACAGCCTGCCCTGCCGGTCCTCGCTCTGCTAGGGGCTCTGTGTAAAGTACAGACTCAGAAACCTCAGTCTGGCAGGTTCTGATTCAGTAGGACTGAAATTGGTACTGGACGCCCTCAGGCTGAAGGCAGTAGTTTCTTACGCTCATCAGAAGAGAGTCTCCTAGTGCGGCACGTTGGGCTTCAGGAATCCCAAGCCGGAATTGGGCCCCTGGGTGACTTACCCCATTTTCTGTGCAGTTTATGAGAGGAGAGTGGGAGTCTGTTCATATGTTCCGTTAATCGGGGCATCTGCCTGCCTCAAAGAGCTTGGACTTCAGTCATTTAACGGGCACCCTTTTCGGTTTTTGTGGAACTGAAGAGCCCGTCTCCACCTGTTCTCATGTGAGGCCCCCCAGCCACAGCGCCAGTCCCCAGACGTCCACACGGGGCTCATTCCTCCCACGTGTGCTCTCCCTAGTTTGTACACAGGGCCATCTTGAGACAAAGGAATTCGAGCGTTGATGGGAACAGCTCGCGGTGGAGGGCCTTGCTTTAAGGGAGCAACGTGACTAAATGGCAAGAGCTGACCTGCCTCGGCGTGTCCTCCTCCTGACCGGCACCCAGACAGAGCCATCTCCTGCGCTTATGTTTCCCCCCAGAGGCTCTTTTTTATAAATAGAAGCTGGTTTGGCCTAAACCCTTGACCTCAAATTCTCTGTGTAATCCTCCATCGAGGCGGCATGTGACATCTCTCCCTAAGGCCGTATCAGCTGAGCTCGGCCAGATAACACCCCCACACTCACTGTTGGGCGCGGCGGCCACCAGGGAATGTATGGCTGGTGTGGGAGCCCCTCTGAGTTCCTTTTTTGGGGTCGATTTCGCTGGTGGGTGACAGGGGTCATCTCAGAGCGCAGCCAGCATGCGTCCCCTGAAACCCAAGCTCCCAGGATGCTGGGCAGGGAATGCACGGTGGCTCCAGCCTGCCCGGGGAGGAGACGGTGGGGCTGCGCCTTCCCCAAATAGGGGCAAACGGAGAGCAGCCACAAGTGTGGGGGTCATGTCCCCGTGAGAAGGGACCGTGACCACAGATGGGCCCGGGAGGGTGCCTGCTTAACCAAGCTCTAGCGCAGGAGGCCTCCACTTCACTCTGAGATTCTGCCTCAGCAGAGCTGAGTTGGTCTCTTCAAGCTGTGTTTTCGATAAGCCTCACAGGTGATTCCCACGCAGATGGTCCGTGGTCCACATTTAGAGAAACCTTTTAATGGCAATAACTATAAATATCTTCTTCCTGTGGAGCATCTGAAAGAGACCCGCACTCCCATGGCTGTGTTGATTTTGCCGTGAGTCCAGGGTAAGGGATCTTTCTGAAACTGTTGATGAGGGGCACCGAGTCTAAGTTTCAGCTGCATTTTGGGCACCTGCTGAAAAAGGAAATACAAAAGCACAGGTGGGCTGTCAGCGCCTTCCTGTTCGGCAGCTTCTGAACGCCGCCTCTGTGAGGTCTCCCCGATTAACGGGTGGGAGGAGGTCCCCTCCTTGACCTCATCCTGTCTCCCGACGCGACTCAGTCCCGCTGTCTCTGGTCGCCACGTTGTGCTTCAGACAAAGTACTGGAGGAGGAGGGGCAGTGTCCTGCATCCTCCTAAGCTTGGCGCTGTCACCCTTTCCTTTTCTCTTCAGTTCTGTCAACTTGTGGGTTCCCGCTCGGTTTCCTCACAGAGCGCCTGCCCAGTGCTCCCAGGCATGGGCCGGCTCTCCTGCTGCTTCTGGGTATCACCTGCTGGGCGGAAAGCAGGGGCAGGTGTACCTCCCGGCCCCGGGCTTCCGGGGTCAGTCTCTTCCTCCTCCTACCCCGGTTCTCTCTGATTTGTCTGTTCCTTCATCACTCACAGGAGGAAAAAAAAGCAATTAGACTGAGATGGGTTTAGCCCCCGAACCTCCTCTGTCTTCAGAATGTTTCCTACGGAATGTTTGTATACTCAGCCAAAATAAGAACGGTTCTACGGTCAGATAAGTTGGGGAAAAGAATGAACAGAATGAAATTTAACACATCTTTTTATCAGACTCTTTTGAGCCTTTAGTACGCAAATTTGCTTTGTAAATCAATAAGATGCAGTAGTCTGCCATTTCCCAAATACTTTTACCGTGGAACCTTTCTGCTGGAGCCGGCTTCCTTGAAACTCATCCTTGCTTCATCGTCGGTGTCGCTGGACAAAAGCATAGCTTATTTGCTTCCTTCAGGTTGTGTTTCCAATACACATTCCTCTCTCATATTCAGTGATAATAGTAGTGATAGTTCATTGAATGATAACTGTCTGCATGTTTAACTTAACATCTTCCAGATGAGAGTGAGACCAAGAGAGTAAGCAGTTTGCTGAGTCCTAAGCCAGGCAGCGGTGGAGCCAGAAGGAACCGGGGCAGTGCCTGCTGCCCTGCCCCACACCACACCCGCCTGCCCTCTGCTGGGCCCTGGGCGTCCACCGCTGGCTCTCGTGATCGTCCTCCCTCAAGGTGGTCCGTTCATTCTAGAGGCAGTACCTGCCCAGTTGTGCCAGGGACACTGCCGAGCCCCTCACATGCCTGTCGAGTCTACCCCCACGGAAAGGTGCTGACATTGGGTGTGGACCACGGTAAACGCGCTGCTGGTTGTGTAGTCGGTTGCCGCCGTTCTGCTGCTTCAACCTTGTGCGTGATCGTCCGACTGAACCAAAACCCCAGGGGGGGCGGGACGGGGGCGGGGCTGAGTCTGTGGTGCCGGCATTGGCGCACACCATGTACAGATGGGGGCTCGCGTCCGCTTCCGGAGGAGGAAAGCGATCAGACCCCGGATGAAGCAGCTGGCCCCACGCCCTCTGGCTGTCCAGGCCCCTCCTTCCTCCACCGTCTCCTCCAGGCTCTGGCTTTGAGGCTTTCCAGAGTCCCACAGGCGGTCGGCCACAGACCCACCGAGGCAGCAGTTACTCCATTGTTCCGCCCCTCTCTTGCTCATGAGTGGAGTCCCGTCCATTCCACAGCCCTGGCCAGAGATTCTCCACGACGTTCACGGCCCTAGCCCGCCAGCTGCAGAGAGTGAGTCAGTGTGGCGATGGGGGCGCGGGGCGGGCCCGGGCTGCACGTCGCGGTGAGTCCAGCTCATCGCTCCTCCCGGCCTCCCTCCACCTCCACTCCCGCTGGCCCAAGCGGGAATCAAAGAAGCCGGCATCTGGGGGCCGAAGATGATCCTGTTCGATTCTATCCTCAATACAGAAGGGAATTCAGACCCAAAAAAGGGAAGAAAGTGACTCAATCCAGCAAGTAGAGTTTATTGCTTAAGGTCATGTGTGTGTCTGGGCTCGAATCCCATCCTAGCTGTGTGACTTAAGGCAAGTCACTTAACCTCTCTGAGCCCCAGTTTTATCATCTGTAAAAAGGGGGAATGATAATATATTTGTCTAGGTTTGTTGACGATTAAATAAGACATTATATATAAAGCTGGTGTTATTATTATCATCATTATCATTTATTAGAGTGAGAGCAGAAGGCTAAGTTCTCCATTCCTGACCCACTTCTCATTTACGGCACTCAGTATAATGGCAGTAATCAAAGAGCTAAAATGAGTCTGCTGCAGGATCTGAGTCGCTTGCTCTCTTAGCTGTTTATACTCCAAAACAAATGAGCTCAACTGTTCAGAGGTAAAATCTTGCTCAGAGCATTATAACTTAAAGATACACATGATGGCTCAGCTTGTGCAATAGATGTTCACTGGATAAGAAAAGTATCCACAGTTAAACTCGTGGTGAACATTTTATTTTCATGTTTTCAGCCATGCAATAAAAATCAGTTATTGAAAGTCACGGGAATTCCCTGGTGGCGCAGTGGTTAAGAATCCGCCTGCCAATGCAGGGGACATGGGTTCGAGCCCTGGTCCGGGAAGATCCCACAAGCCGCGGAGCAACTAAGCCCGTGCACCACAGCTACTGAGCCTATGCTCCAGAGCCCACGAGCCACAACTACTGAAGCCCGTGTGCCTAGAGCCTGTGCTCTGCAACAAGAGAAGCCACTGCAATGAGAAGCCCGCGCACCGCAACAAAGAGTAGCCCCCGCTCACTGCAACTAGAGAAAGCCTGCGCGCAGCAACGAAGACCCGACACAGCCAAAAATTAAAAATAAATAAATTTATTTTTTTTTAAAAAGTATTTAAAAAAAATACTTTTTTAAAAAAAAAGATCTAGCTATAACGTGGGTCCCTGTCGTCTCTGAAGGACTAAGGGGTGGCAGGAACACGTGGTCCATTTGAGACTCTGGCTTGTCCACAGGTGCCTGTCACTCAAAGGTACAAACCAGTGGGCCCTGCCTCCTCCCACTTTTGGCAGTTCACCCAGAGCTGTCCCTCATCGCTCTTGGGTGTCCCTAAATGCCCTCTCTGCACAATTTTCCCCAATGGAATGGCACCCATGAAGGTGAGATTTCACTTTCCAGTGATCCATGTTAAAGTGAGGTGTCTCAAAATGCTCTGGGCCTGAAACTGGAACCTGCAAATACACAGAAATTAAAACCCTGCCTTTGAAGAAGCTTCTAGTCTGATTTTTATTGTACAGATGAGCCTTTTCATGATGGTGTCCATCCGCTGCCTCTTGGATATAAAATCAGAATGTACCTTGGGCTTCTCTCAAACTCATTTTTCTTTCCAGTGGCTCATCTTACCTATAAAGGAGTATTTTGTGTCACAGTGATTGGATTGGGGTATCTGGAATGAGAAGGGGCCCCAGCTCTGCTCATCATTTAATGCTGATCAGGGCATGAGAGCAACTTGCCTGAGTAGATAGAGTTATTCTATCCAAAAGTCAATTGAATTTCCAATTGGATGCTTAATCAAAGATGTTTATTTTATCTTAAAGCTAAACTTCTGTCAAGAACAAATAGAATAGTCAAAGTATACTTGACTTAGCTGCCTAGTAACAGGCAACAGGACCATGGGGACCTATGTTATGGTGATCCGTTGCCATTTGTAAGTTTATTAATACTATCAAATAGTGAGTGACTCCTGTTTATTTCCTAGCACTAATATCAGATCGGAGAGGTAAGAGAGGCCAGAGGGCTAGAGAGGAAGACAAAATTTATACTGTTCATCCTTAAAGTAAAGCCCCTTCAATCTGTATCTTGGCTATTGACGCCAGAGCTATGGACCAAGTGCCCAAGCCTCTAGGCAACATCCTTTAGAAGGGTCTGTGGATCTAAAATGGAAGAGTCTGTTCTTCAACACAGAACCCCTTAGGTTTCCTTCACATGCTGAGTTAGACAAGGTTGTCCGTATTAGGCATTCACAAGTTGAAAGCATGGGGAAAGTCTACGGAGAACTCTAGGTCCCTGTTGAGATGTCTGGCTGTCGTGCAACTCTCCACTGCATGCGTGCCTGTCAAGAGGGTGGGAATTCTTGCAGTTTGGGGGAGGGCCAGATTTTTTTCAGCGAGCAGCATTGCCTTGAATTGGTCATGGTTTTCAGTTGCTGCTTATGGATGAATTCATAAATTTTAGGATTACTGTGGTTTTTCCTTTTGGTAGATCATTGTGTTCTTGTGAAATTGCTGCAGTAATAACCTTTAAAAAAAAGAATCAGTCCCTCTAATGCTTGGTTATTTCAGAGTTCTTTTCCTCCAGAAATTGTGGAAATGCGTGACACTGGCCTACAGATTCTTTTATTTCCAAGTAAGGTAATTTTGTTTCCAGCAAGATGAGTTAGTAGGTACCAGATTTACCTTCTTTCTGAAACAACTAAAATACCAGTCAGTTTTCAAAACAGTTTGACATCAAACAGCAAACAACAGTGACCCCTGAGATTCAAGAAACAAATGAGGGCTTCCCTGGTGGCGCAGTGGTTGAGAGTCCACCTGCCGATGCAGGGGACACGGGTTCGTGCCCCGGTCCGGGAAGATCCCACATGCCGCGGAGCGGCTGGGCCCGTGAGCCATGGCCGCTGAGCCTGCGCGTCCAGAGCCTGTGCTCCGCAGCGGGAGAGGCCACAACAGTGAGAGGCCCGCATACCACAAAAAAACCCAAAAACAAACAAACAAAAGAAACGAATGAGGTGAGCCCTACAATTGCCCTAGTTTCCTGCCTAAGGAACATTTCCAGGTCACAGCATTGGGAAGGAGCATCCAAGTAGAGCCCAGTGGTCTTTCTGAGTTCATACGGCAAAGTATCAGAGAGGACAGGGCTGCACAGAGAGAGCTCTGGACTCTGCAGAGGGACTGTCTCAAGTACTGAGTACTGATCAGCACATGCATGTGAGGAAATCCCATGTCTGGAGAAAAAGCAACATGAAAGGACTAGAGGCAAAATCCTAAGAACTTTAGGGCATAAACTAGTGCTGGTTCCTATCAACCAAAGTGGGAAACCACATTATTTACTTAGCATTAGATAGAGTACTCAGAAGGGTTTTACTTCAGTAGTAGGGGAAAGTCAGTCATAACAAAATG
Organism: Lipotes vexillifer; assembly: GCF_000442215.2. NCBI lineage: Eukaryota > Metazoa > Chordata > Mammalia > Artiodactyla > Lipotidae > Lipotes > Lipotes vexillifer. Next base: position 3,288,926 of record NW_006779962.1, on the reverse strand, counting down.
CCACTCTTATCTAACAAAGCTTAGAAGCAAAGCCCAAATGAGTAAGATCGTTTCCAAGTAAGATCCCAGAACTAAGACAAGAAACTTACAGGAATACAAAAATACCCAGTACCCAACAAAATAAATTTCATAATTTCCATGGCATCCAATCAAAAATTACCAAATGTGCAAAAAGAGAAGTATCTGTAATGAGGAGAAAAATCAATTGAAACTAATCCAGAAGTGACCCAGATGATAAAATTAGTGGTGGAGAATTTTTCAATCATTATTAAAACTGTATATGTTTAAGAAGCTAAAAAAAAAAAAAAAGACTGGACATGTTAAATAGAGGCATGGAAGAGACCCAAATCAAACTAGAGATGAGAACTGTAATGTCTGAAGTGAGAATATCCTGTATGGGATTAACACAACATTATACACTTCAGAGGAAGATTAGTGACCTTGAAGACATAGCAATAGGAACGACCCAAAATGAACCACACAAAGAAGCCTGAGGAAAAATTGGATTAGAGCATCAGTAAACAGGAACAACTTCAGGCAGCCTGAGATGTGTGTAGTGAGAGTCCCTGAAAAGGGAGGAGAGATGGGGGGGAAATATGAAAGACATCAGAAATGGTAACTACATGAGTAAATATAAAAATTGGGGGTGGGGTTATTTTTCAAATCTCTCAAATATAACTAAAGCAAAAATAATAACGTACTAAGGGTTTTATAACATGTAGGAAAAAATGTATGACAACAATAACAGAAAGGCTGGGAGAGAAGAAATGAAAATACACTGTTGTAGGGTTCATCAACTACCCCTGAAGCACTATGTCAGTTAAAGACAGATATGGTAGGTTAAAGGTGTATTGGTAAACCCTAAAGCAACCACCAAAATAGCACAACAAAGAGTTATAGCTCATAAACCAACAAAGGGGATAAAATGGAATCATTAAAACTAATCCAAAAGAAGGCAGAAAAAGAAGGGGGAAAGTAACAAAAGGAAAACAAGCAGCAAGATAGTTGATGTAAACCCAGCCATATCAATAATCACATTCAATGTAAATGGTCTAATTCCCCAATTAAAATCTCAAGATTGTCAGATTGGGTAAAAAAGCAAGATCCAACTACTACATGCTTGCTGCCTGTAAGAAACCAACTTTTTTTTTAAACTTTTTATTTTATATTGGAGTATAGGTAATTGACAATGTTGTGTTAGTTTCAGGTGTACAGCAAAGTGATTCAGTTATACATACACATGCATCTATTCTTTTTCAAATGCTTTTCCCATTTAGGTTGTTATGTAATATTGAACAGAGTTCCCTGTGCTATACAGTAGGTGCTTGTTGGAAGAAACCAACTTTAAGTATAAGACACAAGTAGGTTAAAAAGAAAAAGAGGGAAGAAGATATCATGCCAACATAGATTTTTCTAAAAAGCTGGAGTAGCTGTATTTATATCAGTTAAAGAGGATTTCAGAGCAAAGAATATTATCAGGGATAAACATGGTCATTTCATAATATGTCAATTGATGAAGAGGACATGAGTCCTAAATGTTTCTGTACCTAATAACAGCTTTAGGATACATAAAGCAAAACCATTAGAACTGCAAGGAGAAATAGATAAATCCACAATTCTAGTCAAAGGATTCAACAACACTCTCAATAATTGATAGAAGTAAACAGAAAATCAGTAAGTCTTCAGAAGACTTGAACAACACTATCAACCAACTTGGACCTAATTGACATTTATAGAACACTCCACCCAACATCAGTAGAATATATGTTCTTCTCAAATGTACCAAGATAGACCATATTCCAAGTCATAAAACAAGTCTCAGTCAATTCAAAAGGAATCAAATCATAGAAAATATGTTCTCTAGTGTATGAAATTAAATTAGAAATCAGTAACAGAAAGATATCTGGAAAATCCCTAAATATTTGGAAGCTAAATAACACATTTTAAAATAACCCATTATTCAAAGAAGAAATTTAAAAGGAAATTAGAAAATGTTTTTAACTGAATGAAAAATGAAAACACAACCAATTGCAATTAGTGGTGCCAAGGAAGTACTTAGAGGGAAATTTATAATACTAAATGCCTATGTTTAAAAAAGAAGAAAACTAGAAGAAAAGTAAATGAGACCCAAGATAAGCAGAAGACAGGAGATAAGGATCAGAGCAAAAATGAATAAAATAGAAAACAAAACAGGACAAAAAGGAGAAAAATCAATGAAACCAAAAACTGGTTCTTTGAGAAAATTAAGTTGATAAGCCTCTAGCCAGACTGATCAAGAAAAAAATAAATAACAAAAAACAAATTACCAATGTCAAGAATGAGAAAGGTGACGTCACTACAGATTCTTCAGATATTAAGAAGACAGGGAATATTACAAATATCCTATGTCAATAAATTCAACTTAGATGAAATAGTCCTTGAAAAACACAAATTATCAAAGCTCACTCAAGAAGAAATAGATAATCTGAATAGCCTTACAGCTACTAAAGAGATTGAATTTATTATCCAGAATTTTTCCATAAAGAAAATTCCAGGTCCAAATGGCTTTCCTGGTGAGTTCCAGTAAATACTTAAAGAAGAAATAATGCCAGTTATATACAAACTCTTCCAAAACAATCGAAAAGGATGGAGTGCATCCCAATTCATTCTGTGAGGCTAGCATTACTTTTATACCAGAACCCAACAAAGATATATAATATAAATGAAAATGACAATATCACTCATTTAGATAGCTGTAAAAATTTTTAACAGAAGTTTAGGCATCAAATCCTAAATAATATTATAATATTAAAAATATATATTTTATATAATATATTTAAAAAGATAATGCATAATGACCAAGTGGGGTTTGTTCTAGCAATTAATGGTTAAACATTTGAAAACCAATCAATACAATTAGCAGAGTCAAAAATAAAAACCATATGATGATCTCAATAGATACAGAAAAAGCATTTGATAAAATCCACTGTCCATCTCTGACAAAAATTCTCAGTGAAATAGAAATAAAAAGGAATTTCCTTAACCTGATAAAGGGCATCTAGGAAAAACCTACTTTTAATATCATACTTAATGGTGAAAGAATGCTTTCACATCAGATTTGGAACAAGGCAAGAATATCCATTACCTCTTCTGTCCTACATTGTACAGGAAGTTCTAGCCAATGCACTAAGGCAAGAAAAAGAAATATAGGGATCCAGATTAGAAAGGAAGAAGTTAAGCTTTGTTTGCAAATAACATGATCATCTACATAGAAAATTCTATAAAATCTATAAAACTACTAAAACCAGTAAAGTGATTTTAGCAAGGTTGCAGGATATAAGGTCAATATAAAAGAACCAATTGTATTTCCACATACTAGCAATGAATAATTGAAATTTAAAAAGCAAATACCATTTACTTAAGTATAAATCTGAAGATGTACAAGACCTGTACACTGAAAACTATAAAATAATGCCGACTGAATTTAAAGGACACCCAAATAAAAGGAGAAATATATACTTATGAATAAGAAGACTCGATATTGTTAAAATGTCAGTTCTCTCCAAATTGATCTATAGATTCAGTGCAACCCCATGAAAATTCCAATAGGCTTTTGTGTGTGTGTGTGTAGCTGATTCTAAAATTCTTATGGAAATGAAAAGAACCTATAATAGCCAAAACAACGTTAAAAAAGAAAAAGAGAACTTAATTATTTGACTTCTAAACTTATTATAAAGTTATGATATTTAAAACCACGCGATACTGGTGTCAAGATAAGCAAATAGATAAATTATACAGAATAGAAGGTTCAGAAATGGATGCACACATATGATCAATTGATTTTTGACAAAGGTGAAAAGGCAATTCAGTGGAGGAAGGATAGTCTTCAGCAAATGGTGTTGAACAATTGAGGGTATATAGAAATATAACTGATTTATATTAATTGACTGTGTGCTCTGTAACTGTGATAAATTTGCTTATTAATGTGTGTGTGTGTGTGTGTGTGTGTGTAGATTTCTTTGGATTATCTGCACACACAGACATTTCATTTCACTGCGAATGGTTTTCTTTTTCCTTAACAATTCTTTACGCATTTTATTTTTCTTTCTGTTTTGCTCTGTGCACAAGGTAGAACAGAAGTGGTAAGCGTGGCCATCCTTATCTTGTTTCTCCTACCTGCCCTCCAGGCAGCCACAGTGATGTGCCATATTGCTGAGCCTTGGTGATGGAGAGTGTGGGGTGGGATGAAACTAGTACCCAGAGGGGTTTTCTGTAACACCCAGCTTTCTGGATTCTCAGGCTGGATTTTCAGGACCCCTGTCCAGCTAACAAAGAAGAGGTGCTTCTTGCTAGGGTGTCCATCTCCCTCAGACCCCCCAGGGAAGGAAGATAGACTGTGGGCAGGATTCAGGCCTTTCTGGGTTCCCTGACCATCAAACCCATCAATTCTGCCAACCCTACCACCATTTCCCACATCTCTAGTTCCTATAGGAGCATCAGCTTCATGTCATGCGTGGGAGGAGTTGGATTCTCCTCTTCCGTCACCGTCAGAGGGTGAAGGAATATGTCCACATGGCAGAATTACTGTGCCACACAGTGTGGAGCCGTGTGTTAGGAGGACAGCTGAAGAAGCCTAGTCAGCCGCCCCTCATTTACCTTTACAGGAATTGTCAGGCTGTTTACAGGGAAATCCCTTCACCTTGCAGGTAACAACATCCTAAGTGCTGCGTTAATCACTCAGTCCACCTTGCCAGCTGCCATACTTATTCTCTGAGACCCCGCCGTGCAGAGCTCCCAACTGATCAGAGGCACCAGAAGTCCCAAAGGAAGCTCATTTTCCATTGCTGACAGCCAGATCTGCAGCCAGAACCAAGTGATCGCTGAAAATGAGGGCAGATGCCCCTGCCACTAACCCACAGCCTCTGGGTCCCCCTCCTGTCTCCACCACATCTTGTGATGGGCTTTATCCAGATTAAAAGAATCAGGGAAGCCCAAGGTTATACCTGTAAACACCTGCCCCTGAGGATCTAATAAAGGACCTTATCAACGGTCACCCTGAAGTCCAGATTCACTATGGCACTTCGGAAAATGCTTCCTCATACTCTTACCTCCTTCATGTGTAGAGCTAATAATTTCATTTCACGGAGAATAGCCTTTTATAAATGAGTTTTCTAGATGAGAAAAATTTCTCTCTTTAAGCACTTTGTATCTTATTATTTTAACCAGTTGGAGGGAAATCTTCCAAAGTGGACCACACATGTACGTCCTTGCACAGCTCTAGAATTTACCCATGTGTTGATGACCCGCCGTGAGCAGCAGGGACGGGGCTGTAATTCTGGGACACCTCTGGGTAGTCAGGACCCATGGAAGAATGGGTCAGAGAGAAATGCCTTAAAAAGGAAAGAAATGCTGACACCTGCTACAATATGAATGAGCCTTGAGGACAGGATGCTAAGTGTAATAAAGCAGACACAAAAAGACAAAGTGTATGATTCCACGCATGCGGGGTCCATAGACTAGTCAGATTCATAGAGGCAGAAAGTACAGTGGTGGTTGCCAGACGGACTGGGGAGAGGGGGATGGGAAGTTATGTTTTTTTGTTTTGTTTTTTTAATTTATTTTATTTATTTTGGCTGCGTTGGGTCTTTGTTGCTGCACACAGTCTTTAGTTGCAGCGAGCAGGGGCTGCTCTTCATCGCAGTGTACAAGCTTCTTGTTGTGGAGCACGGGCTCTAGGCACGCGGGCTCAGTACTTGTGGCTCATGGGCTCTAGAGCACAGGCTCAGTAGTTGTGGCACATGGACTTAGTTGCTCCGCAGCATGTGGGATCTTCCCGGACCAGGGCTTGAACCCGTGTCCCTTGCATTGGCAGGCAGATTCTTAACCACTGCACCACCAGGGAAGCCCCGGGAGTTGTTGAATGAGTATAGAGTTTCTGTTGTGCAAGATAAAATTAAGTTCTGGAGATAGATGGCAATGATGGTTGCACAACAATGTGGATGTTGTGCAGTGTTAATGGCACAGAACTGTACGCCTAAAAAGTGGTTAAGGTGGTAAAATGTATGTTATCACAATAATAATAATAAACAATATACCATCCACATTCTCAGCTAAGAATGCCAACGACGTTCAGGGAGGGTAGCCCACAAGCCAAGATGGCAGGCAGTGGAGCCAGCAGTCTGACTCCAGGACCACACGCATCTGAGCTCAGGACAGTGGTAAACATTAACTGAGCCTTAAGCACCTGGTGGGCACAGGGCAAAGCCCACAGACACAGGCTGGCATGGCTGCAGGGAGGCCTGGCTGCCCATCTTGGGGAGGCTGCCATGAGGAGGGGTGCGGGGGTGAAGTAAACACGCTGCATCCCAAAGAACACACCGTCCACCACTGGCTCTCTCCAGGGCAACCTTTATTCTGCCTCATTTACACCCCTGAGTTTGACTGGACAAATACTGGCCAGAGTGATCCCTGGTCCCTCAGCACATCCAGCACAGAGGAGCAGTACTGCTTGTATTGTATTTTATCTTCCATATCTCAGCTGAAATTGGGGCAGAAAAGAAAACCATTTTAACATCCGGGTTACAAGGTCAATATCAGCTAATGCCAGTTGGCCACCTGGCTACATGTGAGCACAGTAAGGCTGTGCTTACTGATCCCACTGAGTCCTTCCCCATGAAGAGAGCCCCTTAGCCCCATCTTGCAGATGAGGAAACTGAGGCTTGGGAGCTTACCCATATTAATAGCTCAAATGCCCTGAGCACTTACTATGTGTCAGGTACTGTTTCACATGCCTTGTATCAATTAACCTTTGAACACCCACCACAATCCTGGGGTAAGCTACCTTTTTCTTTTCCTTCATGCAATTTTAAATTTTAATAATTTCAGAACCATAAATTCTACAAACTGAATAAAAATTTGACTGTTTAAGTATTTACATTTCTTCTACACTTACTTAGGTTTGTGTATTTTGAATGATAGATATTTTTTATTGAGGTATAGTTGATTTACAATATTATATTGGTTTCAGATATACAACATAGTGATTCAAAATTTTTATAGATTTTACTCTGTTTAAAGTTACTATGAAATTTTGGCTCTATTCCCTGTGCTGTACAATATATCCTTGTAACTTATTTATTTTATACATAGTAGCCTGTACCTCTTAATCCCCTACCCCTGACCTGCCCCTTCCCTCTTCCCTCTCCCCACTGGTAACCACTAGTTTGTTCTCTATATCTCTGAATCTGTTTCTGTTTTGTTATATTCACTCATTTGTTTTATTTTTTAGATTCCGCATATAAGTGTTAACATACAGTATTTGTCTTTCTCTGACTTATTCCACTAAGAATAAACACTTCAGATCCATCCATGTTGTTGCAAATGGCAAAAATTTTATTTTTTTATGGCTGAGTAGTATTCCATTGTGCGTGTGTGTGTGTGTGTGTGTGTGTGTGTGTATCACCACATCTTCTTTATACATTCGTCTATTGATGGACACTTAGGTTGCTTCCATATCTTGGCTACTGTAAATAATGCTGCTATGAACATTGGAGTGCATGTGTTACTGAACCAAACTTGGGTCTCTTTGACTATGCAGTAAAGCCAACCTGTTGACACTGGGTTGTGGTGAAGGAAATTGCAGCATTTATTGCAGACACCAAACAAGGAGTCCAGGCAGCTAATGCTCAAAAGATCTGAACTCACCAGTGGCTTTCAGGGAAAGGTTTGTTTTTTTGTTTTGTTTTGTTTTTTTGCCGTACATGGGCCTCTCACTGTCGTGGCCTCTCCCGTTGCGGAGCACAGGCTCCAGACGCACAGGCTCAGCGGCCATGGCTCACGGGCCCAGCCGCTCCGCGGCATGTGGGATCTTCCCGGACCGGGGCACGAACCCGTGTCCCGTGCATCAGCAGGTGGACTCTCAACCACTGCGCCACCAGGGAAGCCGCAGGAAAAGGTTTTTTAAAGACAGGGTGAAGGAGAGGGTTGCAGGGTGTGTGATCAGCTCGTGGCCATTCTTGTGATTGGTTAGTGTTGAGGTAATAAGGAGTTAACATCATCAACCTTCTGATTCCAACCAGTCTGGGGTCTGTGTGCTTGTGGGCCCTATACTGTTAACTTCTTCCACCTGGTTGGGGTTTCAGTATCTGAAAAACAGCTCAAAGGATGTAGCTCAGAATACTGTATAGCCCCTGAGAAGGAACTAAAAGTCCTTGACTTTGTTTAACGGCTAAACTTATTATTTTGTCTATTTGTTTCATTTGTTTCTGCATTTTCTCACTTCTCTGATTAAACGTGTTCTTTGAAATGTGGGGAAGGCCTGGGAGGCTAAAGTTTGTCTATAGACAAGAGGTAGGCAGGGGCTTCCCTGGTGGTGCAGTGGTTAAGAATCTGCCTGCCAATGCAGGGGACGTGGGTTCAAGCCCTGGCCCAGGAAGATCCCACATGCCGTGGAGCAACTAAGCCTGTGCACCACAACTACTGCCTGTGTTCTAGAGCCCACGAGCCACAACTACTGAAGCCCACGTGCCTAGAGCCCATGCTCCTCAACAAGAGAAGCCACTGCAGTGAGAAGCCCGTGCACTGCAATGAAGAGTAGCCCCCACTCCCCACAATCAGAGAAAGCCCACGCACAGCAACGAAGACCCAACGCAGCCAAAAATTAAAAAATAAATATATAAAATAAATAAATTTATAAAAAAAAAAAAGAGGCAGGCAGAGGACATGGCAGGGGGTGGGGGTGGCAGGTGTCTGTCCCAGGAAGGCCCCATAGGGTTCTGCTTGTTTTGTTTTTTTTAGTGTTTTTGTTTTCTTTGGATATATACTCAGGAGTGGAATTGCTGGATCATATGGTAGTTCTATTTTCAGTTTTTTGAGGAACCTCTGTACTGTTTTCCATAATGGCTGCACCAATTTACATTCCTACCGACAGTGTACTAGGATCCCTGTTCTCCACATCCTTGGCAACATTTATTATTTGTGGTTTTTCTGATGATAGCCATTCTGACAGGTGTGAAGTGATATCTCATTGTGGTTCTGATTTGCCTTTCTCTGATGATTAGTGATGCTGAGCATCTTTCCTATGCCTGTTGGCTATCTGCATTTCCACTTTGGAAAAATGTCTGTTCAATTGTCCTGCCCATTTTTTATTCAGGTTGTTTGTTTTTTTGAAAATGAGTTGTATGAGCTGTTTATATATGTTGGATATTAATCCCTTATCAGTCATATCATTTGCAAATATTTTCTCCCAGTCAGTAGGTCGTCTTTTTGGTTTGTCAGTGGTTTCAGAATTTCCTTCCTCTGCAATTTGTTTTTTGAATAGTTTGAGAAAATAAGTGTTAACTCTTCTCTAAATGTTTGGTAGAATTCACCTGTGAAGCCATCTGGTCCTGGACTTTGTGTTTATTGGGAGTTTTTTAAATTGCTGATTTAATTTCATTACTGATAATTGGTCTGTTCACGTTTCATATTTCTTCCTGGTTCAGTCTTGAGAGATTGTACACTTCTAGAAATTTGTCCATTTCTTCTAGATTTTCCATTTTATTGGCATATAGTTGTTCATAGTAGTCTCTTATGATCCTTTGTATTCGCATGGTGTCAGTTGTAGCTTCTCCTTTTTCATTTCTGATTTTATTGATTTGGGCCCTCTCTCTTTTATTCTTCATCAGTCTGGCTAAAGGTTTATCAATTTTGTTTATCTTTTCAAAGTACCAGCTCTTAAGTTTCATTGATTTTTCTATTTTTTTGTCTCTATTTCATTTATTTCTGCTCCAGTCTTTATGATTTCTTTCCTTCTACTAACTATGGGTTTTATTTGTTTGTTATTCCAGTTCCTTCAGGTGTAAAGTTTGGTTGTTTACTTGAGATTTTTCTTGTTTCCTGAGGTAGGCTTGTATCACTATAAACTTCCCTCTTAGAACTGCTTTTGCTGCATCCCATAGATTTTGGAACGTTGTGTTTTCATTTTCATTTGTCTCCAGCTATTTTTGTTTCTCCTTTCGTTTCTTCGGTCACCCATTGGTTGTTTAGTAGCATGTTATTTAGCCTCCACATGTTTTTGTTTGGGGGGGTTTGGGGGGGCAGTTTTTTTCTTATACTTGATTTCTAGTCTTCTAGCATTATGGTCGGAAAAAATGCTTGATATGATTTCATTTTTCTTAAATTTACCAGGACTTGTTTTGTGGCCTAGCTTGTGATCTGTCCTTCAGAATGTTCCATGTGCACTTGAATGTGTATTCTGCTGCTTATAGATGGAATAGTCTATATATATCTATTACGTCCATCCGGTCTAATGTGTCATTTAAGGCCAATGTTTACTTGTTGATTTTCTGTCTGGATGATCTGTCCATTGGTTTAAGTGGGGAATTAACATCCCCTACTATAATTGTGTTACTGTCAGTTTCTCCCTTTATGTCTGTTAATATTTGCTTTATGTATTTGGTGCTCCTTTTTTGGGTGCATATATATTTACAATTTGTTATATCTTCTTGGGTTGATCCATTGATCATTATGTAATGTCCTTCTTTGTCTCTTGTTACAGTCTTTGTTTTAAAGTCTATTCTGTCTGATATAAGTATTGCTACCCCAGCATTCTTTTGATTTCCATTTGCATGGGATACTGTTTTCTATCCCGTCACTTTCAGTCTGTGTGTGTCTTTAGATCTGAAGTGAGTCCTGGGGTTAGTGCTGGCTCACTAGTGGGCAGAGCAAGGTTCTGTGGTGGGTGGTTGTAAGGTCAGAGTTCCTAGAGCTATTGTCACCCTGCTGGTGGAGGCGGGGGACAATTCATGACAGGTGGATTCAGGTTCTGGGGTGTCCCAAAGCTGGTGCTGGCCCACTGGTGAGTGGGGCTAGATCCCAGGGTGGCTTGCTGAAGAGTCCAAGGTATCTCACAGATGGTGTTGGCCTACTGGTGGGTGGGGCCCAGGCCTGGAGGGTTCCAGGCTGGTGCCAGCCTGCTGATGTGTTATCTGGGTCCTGACAAGGCAGACTGCAGGGCTGCAGTGGTCCTGGGGCTGGTGACCACTGATAGTGGGTGGATTTGGGGCCCAGGAGATTTCAGGGCTAGTACCAGACTACTGGTGGGCAAAGTCTGGTCCTGGAGTTTCTGGCTGCAGGGCCCAGGGGTCCCAGAGCTTGTGTCGGCCCACTGGTGAGTGGGGTGAAATCCCAGGGCAACTGACTGAGGGGCCCAAGGTGTCTCAGAGCTGGTGGTGGCCTGCTGGTAGGGAGGGCCAAGGCCCAGTGGGTCCCAGAGCTGGTGTCAGCCTGCCAGTAGGTAGACTGGGTCCTGCTATGGCAGGTTGCAGGGCTGTAGTGGTCCTGGGACTGGGGTCCTCCCACCAGTGGGCAGGCCAGGGCCCAGGGTTTCCTGAGTCTAATACTTGCCCACTTGTCTGTGAAGCTGGTCCTGTAGCTAGATCTGGCTCACTTATGGGCAGAGCCAGGGCCTAAGGGATTCTGGGACTGGTACCTGCCCACTGGTGTGTGGAGCTGGGTCCTGGAATCTCTGGCTGCAGGGCCCTAGGAATCCTAGGTCTAGTGCCCGTCCGTTGGTGTGGGGGGCCAAGTCCTGGGCCTTCAGGTGAACAGGGCCATGTCCAGGGACAGCAGCTGTAGCCTCAGGGGATCTTAAGGCAGCCTGCCCACTGGTGGGTGAGGCCGTGTCCCTGCCCAGCTAGCAGCTTGGCCTGAGGTGTCCCAGAACAGGCGCCGACAGGCTGGTGGGCAGGGGCAGGTCCTGGCACTAATAAGCTCGAGGGAGGGTTCCAAAATGGCCCTCACCATCCACATGGTGGAAGGAGCTCCCAGAAGTGGTTGCTGCTGGCATCTGTTTCCCCAGGGGGAGCTCCAGTTGCCTCCTGCCTCTCTGGGAGGCTCTCCAGGGTTAGCAGGTGGGTCTGATCCAGGCTCCTTTCAAATTTCTGCTTCTGCTCTGGGTCTCAGAGTGTGTGAGATTTTGTGTGCACCCTTTAAGAGTGGAGGTCCTATATTCCCCACAGTCCTCTGGGCCTCCTGAATGTAAGCCCTGCTGGCCTTCAAGGACAGATGTTCTGGGGGCTCATCTCCCCATTGCAGGACCCCAGAGCTGGGAGCCTGATGTGGGGCTCAGACCCCTCATTCCTTGAGGGGAACCTCTGCAATTGTAATTATTTTCTCGTTTGTGGGTCACCCACCCAGTGGTGTCTTTCCTATACTACGACTCTGCCTCCTCTGCCCATCTCGTTGTGATTCCCGCTTTTATATCCTTTTTTAAAAATTTTTTTACTTTTTAAAATGTTTGGCCACACTGTGCATCAAGTGGGATCCTAGTTCCCCGACCAGGGATCGAACCCGCGACCCCTGCATTGGAAGGCAGAGTCTTAACCACTGGACCACCAGGGAAGTCCCCCCACTTTGTATGTTTAGTCATAGATCTTTTCTGCTAGATTCTGGTCTTTCTCTTGAATAGTTGTTCCGTAAATAGTTGAAATTCTGGTGTACCTGTGGTAGGAGGTGAGCTCGGGGTCCTCCTACGCCACCATCTTGGACCAGACCTCATTAAGCAACCATTTTTATCCCCATTCTCCGTAACCTAACCGTATCCGTATATCTTGCTCAAGGTCACATGGCCAGGGAGGGATGGAGCAGGCCTGCAAACCCCACTGAGGTCGCCGTGACCCTCTCCTGCCTGTGCAGCCGGCTGTGTCAGAGGGAACAGGAGCTGCCATCTGGGGAGGCCCGAGAGCTCCCCTTGGCAGGCAGGGGCTCCTGCACGTGGCCTCCATCGTTCTCTCCTTCACGGAATCGTCTCTTAGTCATTCACAAGTGATGGGCACCTTCCAGAAAGCTGCTGCCGCTGCCGCACGCTTACCCCGGGCGTAACCCAGCACCCCCTTCCCTCGTTGCTCCTAAAATAACAAGAGCTCCTTCACCAGGCCTGGCTCTGCACCCGGCTGCTGTGTCTCCAGTTGGTCTGCAGCCCCCAGGGCGCTCTCCTAACTCAGAGCCTCTCCAGGCAGCCCTGCTTCCTCTCCCCGCTCTCACAAGGCCCAGACTCTCCGGTCCATTCTCCAAGTCTCCTTGAAAAGGCCTCTTCCTCGGGGAAGCCTTCCCCACCTCCCTTCGCAGCCCCTGCTGACTGTCAGCATCACACTAGTCCTTTGTAACATTTCATTTGTCTTCTCCTTGGGACTGTATGCTCCAGGCTGCTGCTTCTCAGGCACCCAGCAAAGTACCTCGTTCACGGGAGATGATCAAAAGTGCGTTTGTCAAAAAGGAGGTGCTGGTGCGTGCCGCCGTAGCACGTGAACACAAAAGACCACCCGTCACATGATTCCATCTGCATGAAATGTCCAGAAGAGGGACATCTATAGAGACAGAAAGTAGATGAGTGGCTGCTTAGGGCTGGGTTGTTGGGGAGAGGGGCGGCGGGTGATAGCTAACAGGTACAGGGTTTCTTTTTGAGATGAAAATATCCCCAAGTTGACTGGTGATGGCTACACAACTCTGTAAAGATACTAAAAACCGTAGAATTATACACTTTAAATGGGTGAATCATATGGTATGTGAATCATATCTCACTAAAGCCGTGAAAAAAGTTTTTTTAACACACCTGTCTGGCTGACGGGCTGGCATTCGGTGTGTGTTTGTTAAGGATGCTCAGGGTCCTGAATAACCAAGTCCTGTCATCTGGATGTTGCCGTGACTTTTAGCCACATTGAAAGAGAGATGTCTCTGGTCTCTAATATAAACCAGGGTCCAGTGTGACCATTTTCAGGCAGCCCCTCCTGCACATTTAATACCGAGCACCACCCCTACGCTTGGCTGGGTCCCGACAGGGGAGGGAAGGCTCGCGGTGCGTGTCCCAGCTTGCAGATTGGGAAACAGGCATGGGAGGTCTGGCGACCAGCCCGACCTCACTCAGCAAGACAAGTGGCAGCCAGGAATAGCGCAGGGCTTCGAACTGCGTCCCGCTTGCTGTAAACACCCAGCCACGCCCCGCTTTATGTGTCTGATTTTAAAAGGGACCATAAAATATGAGCCTGGTAGCAGAGGCACTGAAACCGAAGTTGGGCTCAAGCCGCTGGAGGAACTAATCCTGTCTCTGCGTTCCGGTCTGCCGGGACAAGTGGGGAAGGCCCGCTGGGTCGGAGCTGGGCCAGCTTCTGCCAGGACCGGTGTCAACTGTGTGCATGTGCCTCTCTAGACACAGGCGCAGAGGCGGAGCTCATCACTCAGATGTGTTTTTTGCATTCAGTAATTTCCTTCTTCCAGTGCCAGCGGGGCTGCTGACGACTCATGTGAAGCCTTGTGCTCAGGGACCTTCTGTGCCAGTTAATGAAGGAATGGTTAAGAGCAGTGTGGTAGAATTGGGGTGTGGAAAAGCTGGGGATGGTGTAGCCAAAAAAGCAGTGACAGAGCCAAGTCAAAAGACAGCTATTTGAAAGCAGCCCAGCCCTGTGACTTCCCAGCTGAGCGATCTTTAGCAAGACCCTCGGCCCTTTGGGAGGGTCAGTTTCCTCATCTGTAAACCGGGTAGAACACCATTTGATGAGGTATGGGGACAGAAAAGGGCCATGGAAGAGCCAAGCGCTCGCCCTTTGGATGCGCTTTGTCCTGGGGGATTTCGTCGTGTTGATGATTCGGATGTGTCCTTAGTGGATGGTGTGTGGGCACTGTGGTCTGTCGCTACCCACAACGTTTACCTTAATTGAGGGCCCGGACCCCAACCAGGTGTGAAACAGTCTCTTTGGGACCATTCAGGCAGTATAGATGAGGACCAAGAGACAGCTCAAGCCACAGGTGCGAGAGTGCCTGGGCCATTAGAAATGTCCAGGGACCTGAGAGCGCCACCCGCCTTCTCCTTTCTGCAGCTGCCAGCAAGCTGTCTCCCTCTTGGACCCAAATGGGGTTTCCTCTAGGCCTCAGGGCCGAACATACAGGGACTCTTTGTCCAGAGCAGAGGTTGGGCTCTACCCAGAAGTGACTTTACTGGTAGAAGGCAGGCTGGGTGTGAGGTTGCAGTGAGCCTGTTTCTCCGGGCGTCTTGGGGCAGGTCGGCCTGGCCCAGCCTGGACAGCCGGCTCCCCAGGCCTTGGCTCCTGGCGGGGGCGGGGAGAACGCTGCAACAGCTGGCTGGAGCCTCGTGTCTGTGTCTCATCCCAGTCTGGGACTTCTAAATTTAACCTGCTATCAGCTTGAGAGGCTGGAGGCTTCCACTGTGTGATGAAATGCCACTTGGAATCCATTTTACTCATAACCACTCCCCCTGCACATTCCCCTCCCAAATGTTACCCCCAAACGCAGGCAGCTGTCTGAGCGTCCTGCCATGTCAGTGTGAAGATTCGATTGCCTGAGCAACTCTGGACCCTCTTGGGATCCGGCTCAGCTCCCTCCTGCCATTGGCCGGGGCTGCACCCCGTTCTCTGTTCACGCACACGCACACGCACACGCACACACCATGGTCTCACAGGCAGAGCGCAGGAGCTGAATCCACAGGCGAAAGCCAAACCACGATAGTGAGCTGCACCACCCATAAGCCATCTGGGTGGAGGGCGGCCAGTGGAGCCTATTATGCAATTTCCTGCTTTGGTGTCTCAGAGGAGACACCCAGGAGACAGGATGCAGAATGCCGTTGGGTTGCTGCAGTGTGCGAAGCCCAGGGAAGAAACCAACTCCCCGATGCCCAGAGTGAACGGGTCCCCTCGTGCTCCGTGGCGATGTTGAGAGGCCACCGCCCACCCAGCCAGTGAGCCCGTGGCCTGCAACTGACCAGGCAGCCCCTCACAGGCGGGGACACAGCGGGCTCACCGTGGACCACGGACAGCTGACAGCACAGACTTCCTGTGGGTGGGGAGGAAGGCACTTCCTGCCTGGGGAACCCAGGATGGAGTGAGCCGCAGGCGGGGGGTTCTTCTTAATAATAGGCGCCGTTAATTATTGAGCCCAGAACGTGTGCTCCACAATGACTCGCTGAGGTTGAGAGCACACAGGGGAAGGTTTGGGCCCTGGGGCCGGGGTTCAAATCCTGGCTCTGCCTCTTCCCAGATGCGTGGCCTTGGGCAGCTTCTCGACTTCGGCTCTCCCTCAGTTTCCTCATCTGTGAAATGGGGATTGGGATAACATCTGGGGTGTTGTGAGGATTTGGTGAGTTAACACCCAGAAACCGAGTAGAATAGGGTGTTCTCACTGTGTCAGGTAGGAGGCGGCTACTCAGAGAACCCCCATCTTCCATACAAGGTAAACGGGGTCAGAGGGGCTCAGTGTCTTGCCCAGACTCACAACAATGACCTTGAATCCATGGTCCACCTTCAGAGCCCACACCCACTCCAGACTTCTGGGCTGCCCCACCTCTCATCCTTCCATAAGGAGGTTCCAATAGGAGGAGAAAATATTTACTATCAGTGCTCTGGCCACGCGGCCCCTTTCAGCAGCTACAGGCGAGGGCAGGTGCAGGGCCACGGCCTAGGTTGACCTTGACTTAGCAGCCACGTCTCCATGTGAAGACAGGTTTGCAAGTCTGTGGGTAAGAACCCAGTCTAAACACTAACCCCTCTTGTTACACAGGTTTCTATTGTTTGCCAAAAAGCCAAGCTGTCCCCAAGTCCTAGCTGCACATCCAAGTCTCCTGCCCCTCGTCCACACAGGGCCCCAACCAGGGGGCACTTTGGGTGGGGACTGAGGTCCAGAGCTGTGGAGAGCAGAGGATGCCATCTGCGAAGTGGCCCACCTCCTCCTGGGTTCCTCCAAGGCCCTTAGCACCAGAACCCCCAGGCTCCAGCCATATACCCACCCCCCCACAAGATACATTCACTCCCCAGGCCAGAGATCCAGAGCTGTCAACCCCCAGATGAACCGCCACCTCAGAAACATCCAGATCCTAGCCAGGCCTACTTTAAAATTACATTTTATTTCTCTTTGTGAATATTTGTTGTTGTTTTAAAAAGGTTCATTTTACATTTTCTTCCAGAGTCTTGTGCCTCCTAGTAAGTGCATTGGTCTGTTTTCACAGTACTCTCCACGACCACAGACGGTCCTTATTGCTGGAGGAGTGTGTCCACGCCGGGGAGGGGGACACCAGAGGGATTGGGGACCCAGGTGAGAAGCCTGGGCTCTGCGTTCCTGACATGAGAAGCCGAGGGACCAGACCCAAGCTAAGCCGAGCTTCCTTAGCGGGACCTGGAGCCTCCCCAGGGCCCTCCGAGCCCTGTCTTCCGAAAGGCTAGGAGGGGCAGAGAGCAAGGGGCCGGGCAGTGAGGGGCGGGGCGGAGCAGCAGGGCTCCTCCCAATGGGCCCAGCTGTGGGCCCCTGCCCAGGGCCTGCTCAAACGCAGGAAGCGCGGGCTTGGGGGACTCTGCCCCCAGACAGCTCAGGACCACCACTTACTGTTGGTTCCTACTCCCACCCCTACCCTAGTAAGAACTCCTTAGCGATGACCCAGCCCAGAACCGGCACTCCGGTCCCTGACCCCTCGCCCAGGGCCCTTTCTCCTTTGTAGTGCAAGAAAGACCTGAGTGCAGAGAAGGGCCGTGCCATCAGGAGGCCAGGTCCCGTCCGCGGCAGCCAGCCACTGCCACCCTGACCCCTCCGCAGCCTATGCCCAGATGGGGAGCTGGGACCCATCATCCCCCTCACTTGAGGCTGTGGCCTCTCTGGGTGGCAGGCCTCCCTCCGAACACACCAAGGGGAACTGGCACTTTCCAGGGGGAAGGTCCCAGTCCTGACAGGGGTTCCCCAAGCACCAGGCCGGCAGCCGGCCACACAAAGCTGTTTCCCGTCCAGAGTTTCCAGGAGAGCTGCATGCCTCCCGTCAGGAGCGGGGGGCTCGGGCGATGGCTGGACGTTAAGCACCCCTTGAATAAATACAGTAGCCCGTGGATAAAGGAGCACAGCAAGGACTTCGTGAACCACGCCCACCCACGCTGTCACTGGGACTCCTACATAACGACTCATCTGCAGCAGAAATGGATTATTTCTCTCATCTGACAGTTTTCTGGGCTTGATTATTATCGGTCTGAATGAGGCTGTGGGTTTGTCAAGCTTGGAGGGAGGGGGCCTCCCTCAGCAGGGTGTCCCCTCAGCTCCTGCAAGCAGCCTTCAAGGCAGACATTGCTAAAAAAGCTTGGCGACACGCAGGACCAGGTCCTGGGGCTCCAGAGGGCCCAGGACCCGAAGGAGGGTGACCTCAAGGACCAGCCTCAACCCCAGGCTCACTTCATCACCCTGGCTGTGGTTGCTGGCTCGCTTCTGTGAGGGCCGGCAGCAGGGGGTCTGCCCCTTGCCTCCCGCCTCCCCAGCCTTACCAGATCCAGGCATGCCCATCTGTGGGTGCCCTCACCTGCAGCACCACGGTGCTTGGAGCCCGTCTGCAGGCACCCCCCGGAGAGCCCAGGAGGGGCATCCCCGAGAAGGTGCTGGGTGGCAAGGGCAGGCCTTCTTACCTTTGAACTACAGCTGGGTAAGGTGGCTGGCCCTCCAGGTGTTTGGGACAGTGTGGATGGAAACAGAAAAGCTGCCCACTGAGATGTGCCGACAGAGCCAGCTGGCAATGGGCACTGAGGACCGAGACGGTGGGAATTCCCTGGGCTCAACCTATAACTCACGGGACCCTCCCTCTCTGCTCCTAGGCCCACCCAAGGCAAGTTCCTGCTGCAGAGGAGAGAGGAGAGAGAAGCCCCCCGCAGATCTACCCTGAGCCCGAGCTCACAGCTTGTCTCTGCAGGCACGGAGTAGGGTAAGGGTTCTACCTGGGGTGGAGAGAAGGGACTTTGGGGGCAGAATCTGTCAGTGGTTTCGGCTCAGCTAAAACGGAAGAATGAGCAGCCGGTTTTAGATCTAAATCTGTAGCCCAACCCCCTCCTCCCTCACCTCTGGCGGAAGATGCAAAGTCCAGCAGAAAAGACAAACTGCTCTCTTTGTTTCCGGTTTTTTCCTTTAAAATCGGCTTAAGGCAAAAGTTTGGCAAAGCAAGTCTACATAAGGCCGCGTGACAGAGGACGAGGGGAGCTGCCCGGGCGGGGTGGGGCCGCCGCCCATCAGCCCCAGTGGCATCAGCCCAGGGGGAATCAGCCCCGGTGTGGTGCGACCAGGCTCATCACCAACTCCTCCTCGTCCCACCCCTGAACCTCTTAAAGAGGCGTTAAAAAAAAAAAAAGGAACGGAAAAAGCAGTTGTTTCAGGGAGTCTGTTGCAAGTGAATGACGGAAATTGCGAGGAGAGGAAAGGAGACCCAAGGTGACACTGAGGGCGCACGTGGAGTGGTCGGTCCCGCCTGGGTCTCCCCCCTCCACCAGGGAAGCAGGTCCCAGGAGGGCGGGGGGGCCATCCCCGTGCGTTCGCACAGTGAGATCCGCCCGCTGGAGAAGGTAGAAAGGTTGTATTTTGCTGAACGACTGCAGAGTCCGTGTGGGTTGTTTGCGTGGTGTTATTATTTGGGTGTCACCTCGCAGGCGCCCTGGCTGTTACCGGTGCTTGGGCGGGATCACCACCAGTGCCTTCCCGTACTTGGGCCGCCACATGAGGACCTGAGCGTCATTGGCATTGGGCTTGACCAGGGCGCTGGGCGGGATGGGTTCATTCTTGCTCAGGATTTTGGGCTGGTCCTGGGCGATGGGCTCCCGCAGCCGGGCGCGCTGGCCCAGGGGCCGGTTGGGGTTCACCTCAATGCTGAGCTGCATGCGCCAGTGCAGTGTCTGCAAAATGATCATGTCGTTGGTCGAGGTGTTGGTGGCTACCAGCCACGTGATGAAGCTCTGGTCCCGGTAGATGTTGGTCAGCTTGGCCACATTGCTCTCGCTGACGGGCACGGCCCACGTGACGCTGGGGTAAAAGTTGTCATTCATGCTGATGATGAACTTGGAGTCTCTCTTGGTGGGGCCCACGATGGTGCAGGTCTCTGTGGTGTTGCCGTACCAGGGGTAGTTCACCCCGTCCGAGTCGCTGATGGCCTCAATCTTGCCTTCCTGGAGGTCTGGGAGCTCCCAGCTGGACCTGAGGATGGGAAGGCCAGTTTACTCAGCCAGCCACGCACAGGCTCGTCTGCATCCCCTTGTCCCTGGGGCTTACCTCCCCAGGGGGGCCAGACAGTAAACAGACACCCAACATCATGTCAGGGAACTGGGGCACCCCTAGACATGGCCCCCCTCAAAAGCCACATCCTGTTCTCTTGCATCATCTCAAATTGGTCTCCCCCGGAAACCGCTGTAGACAGGGCTGGATTCTGGCTGGGCTTTGGGAAGCCCTAACTGCCCCTGCCCTCAAGGGAGGGGCCTGGGGGCAGCACACAGTAATGGGGGGCCCTAACCTGCGCTGTGCGCCCCCCACTCCCGTGTCCCAGCGGCTGGTGGGACGGCCACATGCAACCCTGTGACTTTGGTTAGGGTGGAGGCCACTGGCCCCGAGAGGCTGGGGTGGGGCTACTCTCCTGGCCACGCAGCATGTCAGGGCGGCCTGGGTAGGAGTGCAAGTGGCAGGGAGTTTCTTTCTCTTGCTTTAGGGGCCCCCAGTGGCCGTGGGGTCGGCACATGTGGGAGTGATTTCAGCCCCTCATTGACCAGCGTGTGACCGGGGTCAAACACCCGCCTGCCCCCGAGCTTTGGTGTCCAGCACCGGGGCCAGGGGCATGGGAACCAGCGCTCAGGGCCCTCGCCAAGGCTCTGGCCCCTCCCCCCCACACCTCCTCCACCACACGTGGGCCTGGGCTCCCTGGCCCTCCGCCCAGCAAGGCCAACACCGTGGGCGGTGCCCTCTGCTCCCCACCGCCCACCCTCCCCCCTCCTCGTTTCTGCTCATGCCCTCCTAGAATAGGAAGCACAGCTCAGCCAGAATGGCTCCCACCTGGCTGGCCCCTGTCTTCGGAGCAGTAGAACCAAGAAAACTAACCAGCCGGTCTCAAAACGCTGCTCTCAGTCCCAGCCTCGGGGCCAGCTTTACAATCAATGCCTCCTGGACTTGCTGCAGCTGCCGGGGAACCTGCACTTGCAGCTTCGGGCCGGGCTGAGAACCAGCAGCACTTGGTCAGCCCAACTTGCTTGCAGGGGGTTCAGCCTCCTGGCAGCCGGGCTGTCCAGAGCTCGGACTCAGGAAACCTAGTGACCTTGCTGAAAGTCTCAGCCACCCTCTCACTGGTGTGAGACCCTGGGCAAAATCCCAGCCCTCCCTGGACCCCAGACTCATCACCCACATCCCACCTGGGGTCATGGAAGGACACAGGCAGGAACATGCCAGTCCAGGGCAGGGCACAAGACAAATGCCAGTGATTGGTGCCTGCTAGCACCATTGCTGTCACTATTGTTACTATAATAATAACTCTGTGACAGAAGAGGACTGTCCTAAGTTGCTCTGAGGACACGTGGCTGGGGGCACAGCAGCGTCTGGGGACCCCACCCCTTAGAAACTCATCAACAATCACATCCACCCCACCAGACAGATAAAGTAACGGCAGCTGGACGGGGGGGGGGTCTTTTTCCCAAGTCTTAAAAACTCCACAACACACACATCCCCCCCACCAGACAGATAAAAGAACGGCAGCTGGACGGGGGGGGGGTCTTTTTCCCAAGTTGATTTAGCTAAGCAATCAGGCCTGGGCACCTGCCATACCAAAGCTCAGGACACTTTGCCCCCAGAATTCCGCACACCTGTGTACACCAGTGGTGCTCTCCAGAATATACTACTTTACAAAATGCATTCCTATTCATAGCAGCATTATTCACAATAGCCAAAAGGTGGAAACAACTGAAGTGTCCATCAACGGATGATGGATAAAGTGGTCTATCCATGCAATGGAATATTATTCATCCTTAAAAAGGAAATTCTGACACATGCTACAACATGGATGAACCTTGAAGACATTATGCAAAGTGAAATAAGTCAGACACAAAAGGACAAATCCTGTATGATTCCACATATATGAGGTCCCTAGAAGAGTCAAATTCACAGAGACAGAAAGTAGAATGTCGGTTGCCAGGGGCTGGGAGAGGGAAACGGGGGAGTCAGCGTTTCATGAGAGCGGAGTTTCAGTTGGGGAAGATGAAAATGTTCTGGAAATAGACACACAACAATGTGGATGTACTTAATGCTGCCAAACTTAAAAATGGTTAAGATGGTAAATTTTATGTATATCTAATCACAATGTAAAAAATGCACTCCCCTACTGAAATGCATCGTTTAATGTTAGCAGTTAGCAAATTTGGGGCCACTACAGGAGGGATGATCAGGAATGTGATTTTGCTAATTTTTCTGTTTATTTCATTAAAAAGGTCACAAAATTAGGGTAACACCTGCCTAGTAGGCCATCTCCTGCCCGGGGCCCTGAGCTCATCAAACGCCAAGGAGGAGGTCACAGTCGTGAGCCGGCAGATTCGGCTGTCCCCGGGGGTGGCCGCCATGGACCAGAGAAGGGGGTCAGGGTCTCTGTCCCGAATTTCTCAGAAGCCTGTGCCCCACCCATGCCCAGCCTCCTGTGGTGGAAGGTACCCACTCTGTCTTCTCACAGTGGTTATACTTGCTTATAAAAGTGGTTTTTGCTTTGTTTTTAAGGCAGAAAAGCCATCTTTTTGCCAAAAGACCTTTTCTCTTGCCTTTGCCTTCTTTCACTTCCTAAGAGCTGGCTTGTTGTGGGACGCGGGGTTGCCACCAGAATGGCCTCTGGCTCAGTCACAGACGGGTGACAGTCCCCATGAGCTGGCAGACAGCCGTGTCTCATGTGGGGTATTACTCAGAACCAGGGCCAAGGGCGTCTGTTTTCAAATCATCACAAACCAGCTGGGCTGGCTCTGGGCCCCGTGGTCCAGTCTCCCCGTCAAGGTGGTGGAGGGAGCATGGTTAAGGGCACAGCTTCCGAGGGACGTGGACCAGCCAGGGTCCAGTCTCCCCCCGGCTACTAGTCACAAATCTCTGAGCCCCACATTGGTTCACTGTGGGTAACCGCACCCACCTTCAAGGTTTTTGAGATGATTAAATGCGTCAATATATACTACCTGGTACACAGTAAACAGCAATACGTGGAAACTTCCGGAGACCATTGGAGTGAGGCTTGCCTCTAACACTAATGGATTTGCCAGCCCTGATGTGACCTGAAGCCTTTTGACCTCATTTATGTTTTCAGATTATCCATGCTCTGAAAGGAATGATTCCATACAGTTCCTGCCTCTAAGCCTTCCTGTTTGTTCTGGGATGACCTTGGGCTTCAAGGCAGACCCTCAGTTTTCCACCTTCTGGGTGGAGGGGTGAGTTTGGACCCGGGTCCTGCACACCCTGAGCCTTCCTGTTTGCACAGCGGGGACAATACAGGTGCACATGCCAACGAAAGGTGTAGGCAAGGCTCCCAGCTCCGTGCCCAGCACACTGATGCTCAACCAGCAGATTTAGGTGGAGGAGGGGCATTTTGTGAACACGAGGAAATGCCCATTTCTGCCCCAGCACCTTCTCTCCAGACCTCAGGGCAGGTCGTGTCAGGCCTCCTACAGGCCAGCAGGAGGCCCTGGTCTCCCCCGTGTCCTTCCCCTTTGCTCACTGGCCTGTGCTGGTCTTCAGGGCAACACTGGCTACAGAATTTGTGGGACCAGGGGGTGAAGTGAAAATAGGAGGCCCCTTTTTCAAAAATAAAGAATTGCCACGTGGTGACAGCAGAGCATGGAACCACGCAAGGGGCCCTTCTGAGCATGGGGCCCTTTTGAGCACGGGGCCCAGTGGGATGGTGCAGTCCCCACGCCTGGGAAACTGGCCTGCTTCCGTGGGCCCCGTCACACTCCCACCCTCATCCCAGAGGTGTGGGAACCCAGAGGACAGCAGGCAAGTCCAGGCTTGAAGCTGGACCTCAGAATGCTTTCTGGGGCCCCCTTGCAGCACATCTGAGACAGACTCCTCAGCGTCCCTCAATGCCCATTCCTTCTGCAGCCCCATCCACCATGCACTCAACAGATGTTTGCAGGGACCTGCCATTGACGCTGGTCACGATGCTGTGAAAGGAGGACAGAGCTGCTGACCTGGTCATCAGTGATGCCAGGGGGGCCTGCAGCCTCTGGGCGCCCAGTACCATCCCTGACTCCCGCTCGCCTCCAGACTGCCCCACCTTCTGCTCTGCCTTCGCCCTGGCCATGACCCCTCACCTCTCCCAGCCTCCTCTTGCCACCTGCCACCTTGCCCCCCACACACACCACACACACACACACACACCATGCACACACACACACACACACACACACACACACACACACACACACACACACACACACACACACACACAGCCTTCCCAGGCTCCAGACCCACCAGCCATCCCTCTAATGGGCTGTGCCCTCCCAACTCAGCGTCTTTGGCCACGAGCAGCGTCCCCCACCCCCCTCCTGTCCTAGCCAGTGGTACCCACGGCTCATCTCTGGAGCCCCCAGGGAAGCTCACCTGGACCCTTCACACGAGGCCTGGTGCCCCCATATTCGACCTTTGTCCTGCTGCTTCCTGGGACACGCACGGGGGTGATTTAATAATCATGCCACCCTTTGTTGACGACCTCACTCCCAGACAGACCACAGGGGCCGAGAAGCAGGGGCCAGGCCTCCAGAATCTACCCTGGTGCCCGGCCTAGACTCAGACACAATAGAGGCAGGTGGCCTGGATCAGTGGCGGTGGGCAGCCTGCCCCGTTTCTCCTTCAGGGCCTGAGCCCCACAAAGGGGTCCCAGTGATGAGTTTAGGGTGCCCAAAGCTGCCTCTGCTTGTGTACTTTCTCACCTGGAGCAGCTGCGGCTGGGACAGCCATGCCCAGCACAGGTCGTCCCCGCTGCAACACTGGTGATAGTGGTCACGTCCCCTGAGCGCATCAGACGTGCTGGGCGCCCTGCGTACAAACATCCACACAGGCTTCTCCTCAGTTACCCCGGGGCTGCAACTGAGGGTGTTTTATAGAGGAGACTTGGGGACATCAGAGGCCTGACCCAGGGGAGCCACCAGGCATGACCCACAGCCTGAGCGAGCTCTTACCCATGGCCTCCAACGGCCCCTCACCCAGCACACACACGCATACATGCATATGCATGCACACACACATATGCACACACACACGTGCACACACATACACGTAGACACACACATACAGGTTCTTACCCATCTGGCTTCCAACAGACCCTCACCTGAAATACACACACGGCTCTGAGCAACATGACCTAGAGTGTAAGTCTGAGGGCCCTGGGAGCACACCTTTCCCAGCTGCTTTGTGCCAGGCAGGGTGGCGAGCCTGAGCCTGGGCTCTCTCCTAGGCACGGGTGGACCCTTGTGCCCCCATGGGCCCTCGTCTCTCCCAGCTCTCTGACTGCATTTTGAATTCTGGACAACAGAGCACCTGGTCTCAGAGCAGAGTTCCCAAACTTCACATCTCTTTCCTCATTTTGGTCCTGTTTACGTATCTCCTGTGCTATTATTCACTTAATATTTTTTCCTTGAAATTAATCACTTTTTAAAAAAACTCAACTAAATTTAGCTTTTCCTATGGAACACCTTTGAAATAACAGGTCGGATATATTGGGTATATATATATATTTTTTTTTTTTCTAATACACATTAGAATAAATATGTGGCTTTAAATTACAATCATACTTAAGCTGAAATGAGTTCTCCTAAATATTATTTCACGTTCCACAAGTGGCACCGTTGGGCACTCTAAGAAACACATTTACAGATGGCGACTTGGGGCTCGAGGGCAAGAGGGCTGCCCAGGGCACAAGGTTCTTCTGCCCAGCGCTGGTTTCAGTGCCCTCCTGGGGGCCAGATGGGCGCTTAGGGATTTTCTCACCTGGTCCCCAATTTTACAGAGCTTACTGTTTTTTTGCAATTTGCAAAAAGTTCCAATTTTGTAAAATGTTTGCAATTTTACGAGAAATGAGGCCCAAGAGCCCCCTTCCAAACCAGACTGGGACCCTGGTTTCCTGACTCCTGCCCTGGGCGGCCGCCCACTGTGCTGGCCCCTGCCCACCAGACAGGTCACCAGGAGCCCCTTCCCTGGGGGAGGAGCTGGAGGTGTCCCCTCCCCACCTGCCCCTAGGGTTCCCCCAAACAACAAACACCACTTTTTCTTCCCACCTTACCCTTCTTTGCCCAGGCCACACTCCCAGGGCCTAACACGAGGGGGAAAGGGCCAACAGCGTTTTAGTTTTTAGTTATAAAACTGTGTTTTTGTTTAAAAAAAAAAAAAAAAGGTAAGCCATCGAGAAGTACAAAATGTGAGAAACGATGAGGCTGCCCTGGTGGCGCCGTGGTTGAGAGTCTGCCTGCCGATGCAGGGGATGTGGGTTCGTGCCCCGGTCCGGGAAGATCCCACATGCCGCAGAGCGGCTGGGCCCGTGAACCATGGCCGCTGAGCCTGCGCTTCCGGAGCCTGTGCTCCGCAATGGGAGAGGCCACAACGGTGAGAGGCCCGCGTACCGCAAAAAAAAACAAAAAGTGAGAAACGAAAGTCCTGTCTTCCGTGCTTCCGCCTCCCTCGCTGAGGTTACTCACCACATTACACTCTGATAAACATCCTTCTAGAGCATCCTCCCTGCACATACACACAGTAAATGTTCCCGTTTCTAGCGCTTTTAACAAAAATGGATTCCTACCCTACATATTTTACAACTTCTTTTAATGCAACCATGATAACATGACAGGGAATCTCTAGCTTCTCCTCATGTGTAAGAGCCTCAGCCTATTCTGCCCTGGAGACAGACCATAGTTTCACCCCCTACTGATGGACACTTGGGGTGCTCATGGCTCTTCAGTGGTAGACAGGGCTGGAGTTTCTGTCCCCACACATACGTCCTTCTGCCCTGCTTCCTGCATTCACATATTCGTTGATTCACTTGCTCAGGAGATTTCTGTGTGTGCCTGCCATACTCCAGGCACCAGGCCAGGGGCTCAGTTTCTCTAAGACAGACTCTAAAAGTAGGACAAGAGAGTTGAAGGGCATGTGTGCTTGAAATTGTAGTGGACAAAGCCAAGCTCACCTTCAGGAAGCTGCCTAAATTGTACCCCCAGGAACAGCACGGGAGGCTGCCTACTCCCCCCGCCCCACAGCAGGCATTACTGATCTTTTGCATTTTTACCCAGACCCGATCAGCAAAAACAAAAAGCATCTCCGTATTTCATTGCCGTTTGCCTGATCACTGTGCTGTCGGAGCCTCCTCACATGTCTCTAGAAGCTGCCAGCTTTTGTCTTCAGCCCTCAGAAGGTGAGGGTGGGTGCGATCGCTTGGCCAGGGCCGGTTCAGGGGGAGTTCTTTTGGGGCCAGGCCGTCTCCCCAAACTTCCTCCCACCCCAAAGCCTGGAAACGAGAACTTCCCTCTCCTGCCTCCACCAGGGCCCCACAGATGGGGGAGGCTGTCTTCCGCTCGCAGAGAGGAAGCATCGTCCTCAATTGTTCTGCACGAGCCCAGGCTGCAGGAAGAGGCCACATGGTCACAGGGGCCATTCCTCCTGACCCGGCCCCTGAGCACTGGAGCAGAGCAAGCCTCCTGGGGCAAGTGGCCTCAGGTCTCAGCGGCCCTGGCCTCACCATAAAATCAGGACCTCACGGGGTCCTTGGGAGACCAGAGAGTGAACGGGGAGCTGGGGAAGCCACACAGCATCACCCCAGCTCCAGCATCCCCTGGCCAGAGGCCTCAGGCCCCCCCACCCCTGCCTAGCCCTTTCCCACCAGCCTCATAATCCTGTGACAGCAGATGTCACCGCAGGTTCTGGCTGGAAAGACCCTCAGAGGTCTCGTCGCCCGAGATTCTCATACTGTAGGCAGGTATGTGAAACCCAACCCAGGAGAAGAAAGAACAGTAATGACTCCAACACGGCAATCTCTGTGCTGACTCTCTGCCAGGCTCTGTGTAATTGATGATGAATTATTACTAGTTACGGTATGGATAGCGACGACATATACTATCTCATTTAATCCCTCAAACAACCCTGCGATGAGGAACTACTCTCCCCATTTCATAGAAGGGAACAGTGAGGCTCAGAAAC
This sequence comes from Lipotes vexillifer, assembly GCF_000442215.2. NCBI lineage: Eukaryota > Metazoa > Chordata > Mammalia > Artiodactyla > Lipotidae > Lipotes > Lipotes vexillifer. Next base: position 3,260,990 of record NW_006779962.1, on the reverse strand, counting down.
ATTGAGAGCCTGGCCCAAGCTCGCCACACCCGTGGACGGTGGAGCTGGAGCCACGCCTGGCTGGACAAGGGCACAGGCGGGTGGCACTGTCAACCCAGAGAGACCCCATCTCCTGAGCTGCTCTCTTCCCCTCACCCCAAGCCTGACCTTTGGCAGAACCCTGAGCCAGAACCAACCTTGACCTTGGCCATGGGCCAGATTCTCTTGGGGCTCCAGAGGAGGGCAAACTAGGGATAACGTGAAGCATCTCCCACACGGGAGAAACTGTGACTCGTCACTCGGAATACTGTGCCAGCTGACAGGTGGCGGCTGAGGATTGTGGAGGATGGGGTGGTGGAGGCAGGCGGATCCAACAGTGTTCTGGGGGGGGGGGCTTCGAAAGCTATGTGGGTTGGACCCCAAACCACATAGAATCCTCTCAAGCTGGCACAAGAGACTCACTATCTTCTAGCTCTCGTCTGTAAGTCGGGGTATTCCTGGGGTGGCACGTGGCATTGTTCCACTGCAAATATTTCCAACCCACGACATTCAAAAGGGTCCTCCTCCTGGATTAGAGATTAATTTCAAGCGGGGATAATGTTTGGGGGTATTATGGGTTTTGCTTAAGTATTTGGAATTAATATTTTTAATACAAGCCCATTTGGCAAGAACAGAAGCCCTAACCTAACCTTTACCACATTGCCGTTCCCTCCCCAGGCCATTAAAGCCCAGCGCCCATGTGGGTTTCGTTTTAAGCCTTCAGAGTGTCTGGGTCTAGCCCTGTAGTTCTCAACCAGGGGTGACTTCGCACCCCTCCCGGGGACATGGGGCAGTGTCTGGAGACATGTTTGGTTGTCAGAACAGGGGGAGGGAGGCTGCTGGCATTGAGTGGGTAGAGACCAGGGACGCTGCCCAACATCCTGCAGTGCACAGGACAGCCCGGTCCTGGCAAAGTTAGGGGACAGTTCCGGGCAGCCTGAGGCCGCTGGTCATCCCAGCGCTCACCATCCCTCACTTTCTTTCACATCACGGGTCTTAAAAATATGAAGAGCGGGGGGGGAGCAGCGGTGGGGGAGCCGGGAAGGGTATTTTCATCACATCAAAATGCTTCCGTTTACATTCGAGCAGGTGCAGCTGTCCAGGCTTATTCTGGAGGGTGCCAGTTGAATACAGAGCCTCCCCATGGGCCAGAGGAACCGTGCTATTTGGTAATTCAGTTTCTTAATATAATTTTGTTGATTAATAACCAATCGAGCAGTTTCCAACTCAGCATTTCAGCCACGGGTCACCTACACCTGTCCTCTCCCCGAATCCTCCCAGCAGCCTAAGCGTGGGGGTTCTTACCCTGTTCACAGATGGCAAAAGCAAACCTCCAAGAGGTGACCTGCCGAGGCCCCAGAGCCAGTACTGGGCCGTAATTCTGACCCCGGGGCCTAAGCCCATTAACGACCAGTCCATCCTGCCCCTCCAGGGAGCCTCAAACTCTGCCCTTTCTCCAGGGCTGGTCCTATCCCAACCAGGAGTCCAGTGGACCCAGGAGAACGAGGTATGCGGGACACAGGGGTCCCTGCGCTGAAGGCGTGTCCCGAGAGGTGGAGGGAACAAAAGGAAACACATGGAACTCAAGGAAAACAGACTTCAACCACTTGAAAACTCAAATCGTCCATGACTTACACTATTATTAAATTCTTAAAAGTCAGGGAGTGGGCCCTCTGTGAAAGAGGAAGACCTGGGCTGGCGAGAAAATTCCACACAAAGAGTAATTTACATCTGTCCAAATTCTGTCGTTTCGGCCCTGATTCTCAACTCGTTACATATCCCATCACCCATTTCCCATCCAATAGAAGAATCAGAACAGTAATAACACTGTTAAGGACGACAGTCACTTGCAGTAAGTGTTGACCGTGGGCTTGGCGGAGTGCCGGCTGCTTGACCAATGTCATCTCCCGTAATTCAATAAGCCGTGGTGCAAGGGCTATGACTGGCCCCAATTTGCAGACGAGGAAACCGAGGGTCAGAGTGGCTCAGGTCACACCCTGGAAAGTGGCAGAGCCTGGACTCAAGCCCAGGTCTGCTTGACTGCAGTCTAGACGTGCACTGGGTTCCTCTAACCGGGAACCAAGGACTAGCACAGACAGAGAAAGGTCACCTCAGGTCTCCTGATACACGCCTGTCTCCGGCCATGGCGCTCGGATGGACTCAGAGCCAACAAAGGGAGTACAGGCCTTGAAGACGGCCATGGCGCTCGGATGGACTCAGAGCCAACAAAGGGAGTACAGGGCCTTGAAGACTCTGTAAACATCCCCCACCCACCCACCCCCGTGCACAGATGGGGAAGCTGAGGCTCCAAGCCAGGCCCACTCCCTCCCCACCACACGCCACGTCCATCTCTGCAGAACTCAGTCCCTTTAGCTTTCCCCAATGTTCTTCCTCTTGGAGCTTGCATCTTTCCAAGTTCAGAAGGACCCTCTGGCTTCCTTACCCTTTCTAGGGAAGAAAACAAGCGGAGCCTAAAAGCCCTAGTTAAACCTTTGTGTCTTGCCAGTTGCCCCAGATGCCTTGCAAAGCCTGAGGAGGTTTTGGGCTTAAGGCTTCTTAGGGAAGGTCCACACCGAATAACTAAGACTCATGTTTCCCTTCTTGGGATAGAAAGTCAGCCCCCAGCCTGGTTTAAGAGCCACTTGGAGAATTAGACTTGGATGTAGACGTCGGGTGGACAGAGGGGAGCCGATGCGTGTCCAGATATGCGCCATGTGCACCTCTGGGGCGGTCGTGGTTACACCTAGCTTTAAGTTTTTCCATGATCATCCTGTTGCCCTTGCAACTTCAGTCATCAAGTGGAGAAGCCACAAGATTTGGTGTCCCCTCCCCACCCTCTCTAATTTCAGCTGGCCCAGGATATTCTCCTTTTTTGTTTTTTTGTTTTTTTTTTGCGGTACGCGGGCCTCTCACTGCTGTGGCCTCTCCCGTTGCGGAGCACAGGCTCCGGACGCGCAGGCTCAGCGGCCATGGCTCACGGGCCCAGCCGCTTCACGGCATGTGGGATCTTCCCGGACCGGGGCACGAACCCGTGCCCCCTACATTGGCAGGCGGACTCTCAACCACTGTGCCACCAGGGAAGCCTGGGATATTCTTAAATCAGTGAAGAGTTCCAAGTCCTTGGGAAAGTCTACTCCATTCCTCACCTGCGGGACCGGGGAGGGATGCTGCACAGGGTAGAGACCCCGAGAGACAGGCTGTGGGCGAGTGTCCATGGCCAGCCATGGGAGTCACGGGGGTCAAGTTGAGGGGCTGCCCTTGGGGCCTGCCTGGTGCTCTCAGAAGCGTCCTCGTGCTATTGTCACCACCCTGTCTTAGGCGGCCCTTCAAGTTAAGTCACCTCCCCCTCTGTCTACAGCTGTTCTTGCCACACGCAGGATGACCATCTCTAGGGTCAGAGAACATGCCAGGGGCTCAGGGTGCTGCACCGAGAGGTACACCCTCCTGGGGACATTCTGGGGACTGGGCTGGACAGAAGAGGTCTGTGGGCCGCTCTCAGCCCTTAGGGGCCCACTGGACCCTTCTGGACACAGACACTGGCTGTCCACATGAAGTGGCCTGCTGCTGCGGAGAGAGAAAACACTGCACTGAAACGCACACCGGGTCTCTAAAACCCTCTCAAACAAAACTCCATCCGGAACAGAGCAGAGTGTTCCCCCAGGTCCTGATGTGCCTCTGAAAACACCAGGGGACGAGTTCAGGTCCAACACAGAGCCCTGCACACTAAAGCTGGAGGCTGCAGAGGCCCAGCTCTCCTTCCCTGAGTACCTGCCACGTGTGCAGGTCTGAGCCGGGCCAAGCCGCAGCCTCTCTAGTGACCCGGGACAGCATGCGTGCTTTGACAAAGAGGCACCTGGTGGAACGTCCCTCTGCTTTCTGGGCATCTTGCAGGGAGGGGTACGGGAACCGCAGGGGGCCAGGGACAGTGGAAGGGAAGGTCCTAGAGCCGTGACCCCAATCTGAATCAACAGGCAAGCCCTCTAGGTCACCTGGCCAAGGAGGAATCAGAGGCCACTTCCATGTCTGCCTAACACTTCCCTCTGGCCCTGGTGGGACCCCTCTCTAACCCCCCCGAGCTCACCCCCAGACCCCCAAGCTCCCCCATCCCAGGGGCCCCCCGAAGCTTGCTCCTGAGCAGTACTCACATGCCCTGCTCCCCATACTGGTTGTAGAACTCCATGTGGCTGCACGCCTGAATCCAGCCAACTATCCAGGTCTCCTTCTTGGGGATGGGCGGCATGACCACCTGGGCCGAGGCACGGAAGTGGGGTGTCCGGTAGCGGAGCACCACGCTGGAGGACTCGTCGATGCTGGTGGGGATGGGATCGATAGAGGCCTTGACATCGATCACCGTGATGCCTTCCCGGAAGACTCTGGCTTTGCCCCCGATGCTCTGAATACAGCCCATGGCACACAGTACGGCTCTGATCCCCAGGGAAGGCCAGCAGTCCCAGAGAAAATCAGGCATTGAAAGGATGGAGGCTGCCGGACCCAGTGCAGACAGTACAGCTCTCCAATCTCAAATCTCAAGACTGATATCCATAGGATAGAAAATTCACTGAGTGGAGGGGGTTTGCATATCACTACCTCGGGCCTGATTATAAATAAGGATTTTGCTGCATTTCAAGGGCCCTGGGTTCTCTCTTCTGCTAGCAGTGGACAAAAATCACCGATATTCTTTGGGTTAAAAAAAGAAAAGTTTGGAGGTTAATGCATAATCATGTTGTGCAGACATCCAGCCCTTCCTTCTGTGCCTCACACGCGGGGAACGCAGCTCAGAGACGCTCCCTGAGGTCTTGAGGCGAAGAAGGCAAATGCCGGCAGGCACAGAAGGAAGGAAGGCTCCGTCGCCTGCGCGGTGCCGCCACCCTCGCTGCAGAAGACCGACTTCCTACCCTTTTACCTTCCGCACGCGCTCGGGGCACACGCACCCGGCCGCTCGCCCAGCCCGGCCGAATCAATGGAAGAGCAGTTTCTGTTCAATCCGCCGAGGTCTGGGCGCCCTCGGTGGCTTCCAGGAGGCGAGCGCCCGGCTCCCGCGGGGTCCCGGAGGAGCGCGGCGCGGATCCCCGTCGGCGACCACTCGCGGGCACGCCGCGTCCCCTCGCCGCTGTCGCTGTCGCCGCCCGCCGCCGTGCGGGGCCCCAGGGCTGCGTTCGGGCCGCCGCCTGGTTCGCCGCGACCGCCGAGGACCTGGTGGGAGGTGGAAGGGACAGAGCGTCAAGGCCCGCCTCAAAGTTGAGCCGAACTTTGCTGCGGGGGGCGCGCGGGGCGGCGACGCGTCTGCGCGGGGCGCGGGCTGCGGAGCTGACGGCGCAGCTCTGTGAGGTCTGCCCGGAGGCGGCGGCCCGCCCCCCGCCCCCCC
>NW_006779962.1:3254595-3255388 GCF_000442215.2 Lipotes vexillifer | reverse complement strand
GTCCTGGCCCTGCCCCCACCGCCTCGCCGCCGGCGCCCCTTCCCCGAACGTGTCCCTTCGGCTCCCGGGGGGCGCAGTGCCACCCCGCAGGCCGGTCTGATCGGGCGCACGCCCCTTCCCGGGCCGGGGTCCCCCGACTCCCGGGGGGCGCAATGCTCCAGCCCCGCCGCGTCCGGCGCCTCTGTGCCCCCCTCGCCAGCCCCAAGCGGCCCCAGATCCCCGCGCGTCCGGCGCGCTCGCCGCTGCCGGGAACTTTGGCGCGCACACCCCCACCCGGGCGCCGCCGACTCACCTGCCCCTCGGGCCGCTCCGCGTGCCCGGGCTGCCGCCCTCCGGACGCCCTGAACCCGCCGCGGGCACGTCCTCGGGGCGCCCCCCCCTTCCCCAAGCAGTGTCCTTTAGCTCTACTGGGGTCTGGCGCCGTAGTGGGCGCCCCCGGCCCCCACGTCCTCCTAGCTCGGGGCTGCTAGGGGGTGGCCGGGGGCGGAGGGGTGAGGCTTGGGGCTCTCTCGCCCCCACCCCGCGTGCCTGCTTTATTTTATGATCATTGTGAGCGTGCTGTAGCCGCTCGGCCCCGCCGCCGCGCCGCAGCCGCCTGGCGCGCCCCGCGTTGCCTCGCTCTGCTGCAGCATCGGAAAGGCAACCAGGTCAAACTTTGCAGAAACTCAGCCCCTGCGCCGGCCTGGCCCCGTGTCCGCCCGCAGCCGCCGGCCGGAGCGCAGCGCACGCAAAGACCGCCGCCCGCTCGCCGGCCCCGCGGGGATGCAGGTCCGCAGGCGGCGGCGGCGGCGGC
>NW_006779962.1:3246223-3254422 GCF_000442215.2 Lipotes vexillifer | reverse complement strand
TCTCTCTCTCTCTCTCTCTCTGTCTCTGTCTCTCTGTCTGTCTCTGTCTCTCTCTTTTTGCAGCTGCGGGGGGGGGAGCTGAGCCTCTCCTCGCAGAAACGACATTTCCTTTTCGGCTAGCCGCGGGAATTCTGGGTAGTGTAGTTCGGCTTCTGTCTCGGGTCCAGGTGGGCTGCTCCTCGTGCCCTTTGAACTCAGCTGGCTTTCCGGGGCTCAGGGAAGGCGGGAAAGGGTTGCCGTTGCCCTGGCATTCCAGGCCTGACTGGGTGGAAACAGTGCAGGGCTCTGGGAGGCTCCAAGGCTGGGAAGTTTGGGGGTGGGGAGAGAAGTTCTAGGAAAAAGGTCCCCGTGTTTCTTGCTCTGTGCTGGGCTTCTGGGCACCCTGACAGGTGGTCAGGCCCGTCGGGCCCCAACTGTGATAAGCACTGTACAAGCTTGATCACTTCATCCACCATCAACCACCCCTGGGTAGGAAACCTATGGTGTGTATTTCACAGAGCAGGACTCCAAAGCTGGGAGATTCCCAAGACCTGCCCAAGGCCTCCCCGAGACAGGTATCGCAGCTGAGACCGGGGAGATCTGTGTACAGAGGTTCAAAGGGGTTTGACCCTGGATGGGGGAGGGGAGGGGGAATCGCTGTTCACCTCTCTAAGCATCTTCAAACCAGTAGCCCCACCCACACCTGGTAACTACCCACTGCCACTCCCAGGCCAGAGCATCTTGAGTGCCAGTGAGGGCAGAGATTGGAGGAGCAGAGGGTTCTGGCCACTTTGAGGTGTTTTCTTTGAGGAGTGATGAGCCAGCCCAGATCCATCTATACCAGCACCAGTTCAGGCCACAGGCAGGAAGGGGCCTGTTGAGGTGGCCACTGCCTCTTGGCCAGCTGCACCCCTGCCCTCGCCTTGCTTACTGCCATGGGGCCTCAGCCTAATGAGGGGTCATCCCTTTCCAGGTCATGGTCTGCTTACAGCCAGAAGATGGGAAGAGCACGGGTCTCCGAAGGACCCCATGTAAATTTCCATTTCCAGGAAGAAACTTTCCCTGGCCTCTACCCCACAGCATCCTCTGGGAACTCAGGGCCTCCGCAAAGCATTCTGCCCCTCTTTGACACACTTCAGCCTTCACATAATTATTATGCTAATAACTTTGGGGGTGTCCATCTCATCTGCCCACACCATCACCCCCAGTGCCTGGAACAGAGAAGACCCCCCTGGCTGGGGTGCCCCCTGAGGGCAGGGACACTGTCCCGGCCACAAGGACATGAGTGCCCCATGAACATGTGCTGAGCTGCACTTGCTCATCTGACGTGACAAGAACAGAGGCCAGAGCCCTAACCTGCTCACTAAGTGGCCAGGCCAGAGATGATTTCCTGGAGTCCTTGATGCCTGTTGGAAGTGAGGTGACACCCTGAAGCCCTGGGCTTGGTTGGCCTGGGTTTGTGATGATGATGATAAAGCACTCACTATGTGGTCTGCACTGCTGAGTGAGTATTGTCTCCGCTATCCTCCTTGACCCCAGGAAGAGGGCTGGACAGACAGACCCAGGGGTCATGTGACAGTGGCTTTCCGGAGTCTGGATGCACACTCAGATCTGGCCAAGTTCAAAGCCCACTTATTTCCTCCTCCAGGCACGCCGCCCTTGCCTGGGGGCCAGCCCCTCCGAGCCCGGATGGAAGTGACGTTAGAAAGCCCTGTGTCCGGTAAGTCCCACCAGAAGACTGCTTGGGTGCCCACGGGGTGAGCAAAATAGAAAACCCCCGTCCCTTGGCCCCAGAGCTGCATCCTCTGCTACGTCACCTCCCATGCAGTACTTGGTCTTGGGCTAGTTCGAGGGCCAGTTCTGCAGAGGGACGGCCCAGGCAGTGTCTTTTTGCCAGGCTCTGAGCTGAGGACGGGACTCCCCCGCCCGGGGCCAGCCCTGATGGACGGAGGGTCTGAAAGGGCTTGGCCCACGCCAGCATCCCCTGTCCTGGCTCCCCACTGGCACTCCAAGGTTCCAGCTGCTCCCCCCAGTTCTCAGCCCCTCCAGCCCTCCTGCAGCCCTGCTTCCTGCTCAGCATTTTCTGGAGTCTGTGGGTGTTGGGCACAGACCCACGGCTGTCTCAGCATATGTGAAGGCCCGTGATACAGCCACACGAGAGGGAAGCGCTGGCGTCTGCAGAACCAAGGAAGGGGACATCTGTTTGTGACGTGCCCAACACCACGGGGACATCCTCACGACCCCCAAAACCTCTCCCCCTCCCTCAGACCTCAGTCTCCCCAGCCTCCTCTGCCTTGATGTCACCAGTGAATGGGAAGGAGCAGGGCTCCTCCAGAGGCTCAGCCGCCACCCCTCCTCGGGGATGGTGAACCCCCCAGTGTGGCAACTTGGGAGCGCCAAGTGCTGTCGGTGGGAAGACAAGGTCCCTCAGTTCCCAGCATGGTGGCCCAGAAAGGCCGTGAAAACCCAAAGTCACACAGCAAACCAGAGGAAGAAACAATCTGACCTCACCCAGCTGGGTTTTAACACGCAGCCCCAGTGAGTCCAGAGTCCTCCCAGGTCAGCAGAAAAAGCCGGATGCAGAGTCTCCTCACTGAGCATCGCTGTAGCCAGGGCCTTTGCATGCATCACCTTCGTGGCTCTCCACGATGACCCCGTGAGCCAGTCCCGTTACCATCCCATTCCACAGGTGAGGATACTGAGGCCTGGTGAAGAGGGAGGTGTGGATGGAACCCACCCCCTGCGCTCTGAGAACTGGAGGCCGGAGGATTTGATATGGCAGGCGCTCTCACCAGCATTCCCTGCAGTTGTAGGGACCAAGATCTCAGGGCCACAGCTGGTCCTCCAAGAACTCTCAGCCTCCAAGGGTGCAGTCATCATGAGACCGGAAAGGCATTTCTCAGGTGGGAAAATCCCTTTGTTCTGCAGATGGAAATGTTAAGTGCTAGGATTCTGTTGCCCTGGGAGACAGGGTTATCTCCTTTTCTGTTTAGGACCAGGCCGGAAGCCAATGGTGAGGCTTGAAATGTCCGCCTGGGAGACGCGGGGGCAGCGTTGGAGGGCCAGGTAGGTGGCTGGAGGGGATGATGCATCAAGAGGAAAGGAGGGGCTTCCCTGGTGGCGCAGTGGTTGGGGGTCCGCCTGCCGATGCAGGGGACACGGGTTCGTGCCCCGGTCCGGGAAGATCCCACATGCTGCGGAGCGGCTGGGCCCGTGAGCCATGGCCGCTGAGCCTGTGCGTCCGGAGCCTGTGCTCCGCAACGGGAGAGGCCACAGCAGTGAGAGGCCCGCGTACCGCAATAAAAAAAAAAAAAACAAAATATAGGCAAGGAGGCTGCAGGGCCCAACTGGCACCACTGAGGCACCTCACCTCTGCAGAGAGTGGGCTCAGCCTGGCCGATCCAACACATCCAGGATCTCTGAGAGGGCTGGTCCCACAGCCTCCCTACAGATGGGGAACACGGGCTGGCAAGGTCATAGACCGGAACTAGATTCCAGGTCTCCTGGCCCCCAGGTCTGTGATAACCTCACTGTCCACAGAGGAGCAGAGGTGTGGTATGGGGCCCTGCGTAAAACCAGTGCCTGGGGTGGCCGCAAATCTTTCCAGCCAAAGGCTCAGGAGCACATTCTTGTAGGTCGTGTTAGGTTTGGGACTGACCAGCTGGCCTCCCCACCACCTCACGCCCGTGCATTCCTTCCCCAGTACTGACTGGTCACCTGGGCTGGCCGCTCAGAAGACACGAGGGAACACAGCCAGGGCCTGGACACATAGGAGGCATGGTCTCCTCAGCACTCACATCCTCATGGGCCAGAGGGATGCCAAGGGATAACTCCGAGAATGATGAACGGAGATGTTAATTAACATGAATAATAAATGGGTACAAATTCATGCTCAAAACAGTTATGAGAAAGTATCGATTGCTATAAATCAGGACGTAGATGGGTAAGTTGTTTTGATGTGTGTGTGTCCAGTACTGAGCTTGGGGAGGAGAGGGTGAAGGACGACTCCGAGAATGATGAACGGAGATGTTAATTAACATGAATAATAAATGGGTACAAATTCATGCTCAAAACAGTTATGAGAAAGTATCGATTGCTATAAATCAGGACGTAGATGGGTAAGTTGTTTTGATGTGTGTGTGTCCAGTACTGAGCTTGGGGAGGAGAGGGTGAAGGACGTGTGTCCCAGGGGTGTGCGGGGTGTGAGGGGTGTGAGGGGTGTGAGGGGGTGTGAGGGGTGTGAGGGGTGTAAACTGGGAAGGTAGCTTGTGGGTATTCCAGATACTGGTAATATTCTATTTCTTGATCTAGATCAGAGTTTCTCCAGCACTACTGACATTTTGGACTGGATAATTCTTTGCTGTGGGGGTCTGTTTGGTGCACTGTAGGATGTTTGGCAGCATTCCTGGCCTTTATCCACTATGTGCTAGCAACACCCACAAAGTAGTAATGAGCAAAAATGTCTCTAGACATTGCCAAAAGTCCCTTGGTGGGCCAAATTACTCCCCAGTTGAGAACCGCTGATCTAAGATATAGTTACACAAGTGTGTTCAGCTTATAAAATATCAACAAACCGTACACTGCCTTTTTCTGTATGTATATGATATTTCAATATACAGAAGCAGGGAGACCATTTGGAAGACTGTTGCAAGCATCCAACGAGAGGTGACGATGCCTGGGACTAGGGCGGTAAAAGTGAAGATGGAGAGAAGTAGATGCAGGAGATGGTATGTGAGGCAGAGCTGACAAATTCTAGAGGACGAGAGAGAAGAAAACCAAGGAGGACACCGAAGTTTTTGGTCTGAACAGCCGAATGGTTGAAGACATCACAAAGATGGGCCAGACTAGGGTCAGAGCATCTTGGGAATGACTGCGGGGGGTGATCAAATTGTGAGTTATCCAGAGGCAGCCAATGTGCTTTTCTTGTACAGGAGAACGTAACATGTGCTCTGGACCACAGAGACTATATGTTTCCCATTCTTCACTCTTTCAAATCGTAGTCTTCAACTGGGTTTCCTGATCCAGCTCCACCGTAGTACACAATTCAACTTGTCACTGCCCATCCCTCAATCATCAGACCAAGAGAAGCTCCATGTAACCCTGACAAAGACAACTGGACATCCTCACCAAGGCGCCTGGAGCTGAAGCCGGAGGCAGTGAACATAGAAGCAGGAGTGAAGGAGCCACACTGGCCGGGAGGAAGGGCAACGTCAGCCAGTCTCTTTCCATCTCCACTTGAGGATTTCCCCAAGCAAGGACTTTTATCATAAATTATTTAACATCGTCGAAATAGAGAAATAACTAATACTGCAGCTGGATGGTTTTGGTTACAAGTAACACTAGAATAAAAAAGGGCAAGCAGCAGCTGTCCAAGCAAGAGTTGATGATGGTGGCAGCTGGAACTAGGATGAGGGCAATGGACATGAAGGGGAGACACATTCCACAGGAGACACATTCCAGATAAACTGTGGTAACAGAAATGAGAGGACTTGAGGATAAATTAGATATGAAGAATGACAATGAGGCTCGTTTTTTGGTTTGGGTAACTGGGTAGATTTAATGAAGTGGGGATGACCGTTAGAGAGAAAGGTTTCTGGGGAGAGGGGATCAAGAAGACTATTTTGGACACGTTAACCTTAGTCTACTAGGCATGTTTGGGGGAGAAGAATGTCATGTTTCCAACCTCAAATAACCGTGGAGAAAAAAAATGCTACCTTACCGCACCCCCAAAGAAAACTTGTCTAATTTTGTGAGTGTGGATTATCCTCAGTAAAGACTAAGAAGAGTTAAATCAACATCCCATGAGTACATGCAGGCCTTCTGCACATGAGTGTTGATTACTGTAAAGCATACGAATTTATTATAGTTGGATTAAGCGTGCTTCTGAAAATTTTTATATCGGCCCGTGAAATGATTATCCATTTAGGATGAGAGAAACTATCCTCTCCCCTGTAAAATGTATTTTTAAAGACTAAAACAAATTGCATGCTATTTTTTTAACCTAGAAACAAAAACGCATTTAAAAAACAACAAACCAAAAAAAAAAAAAAAAAACTTTTTGAGGCTGGCTTGTATCTTGCCTCAGGTGAGGAAATGTTTATGAGAACTCTCTGGAAACTATGAAACACCGTACAATATAAGGCATTACTACAACTCATACGTACGAACACCCATCAACCAATCATCAGACCTATGATTTGTAGGTAATATATGTAGAAATACAATACAGTAAAACTAAGATTTTGATCCCAAAGATCTAAGAGAATAAAAAGGCAACAAATTACATGTGGCTATAACTGTCTACTTCTACAGAGTCAGACATCAATATTTCTTTTTTAGGCACCACTAAAATTAACAAACAGGCCTTTTTAAAAGTTCAAAATAAACCTATTGATTATAAATACTTGGGAAATATACCAAATTATTATTGCTGGCTTATGCAAGTCAACATTTTTATCCCACTTTAGGGAGGAGGTTATTTTACAAAAACAGGTCAAAGATAACCCCAAGTGACATTCCAAATAAATGATATAAACCAGCACTATTATTCAGAATCAAGACCCCAGTCTTTCAAAAGGCTCTCTATAAAAAGTAGGTCTAAGTAGGATTAGATTCCTGAATCTGGAAAGAATCATTCAGGCTGGAATAAGTTTTTAATATGCTAGAACAAGGGCATTTGTTTGGAGGGGAGGATTCTCAGTAACAGAATGAACATATCCTCTGGGAAAATGTCTGTTCAGACCTGCAATGCAATGTATTTTACTCTCTAGTGAGGAAATACATATAAACGTGGATATATACCCTTAGATGCTATTTTAGCCCTTTAAAATACATTTGGCACAATTTGCATTTTCAGAACACCTACATTTGAAAACAATTACAATTAGCAATTAATATACTAGCTGCTCTAAGAAACTCTTCTTAAGAGTTGTAGATTCTTTTTTTGTTTTTAACATTTTTAATTGTTGAAAAGCAATACATGCTCAAGGGGTGGGGGGGGGGGGAAAGGGGGCAGGAGGGGAGATGAAATAGTAAAAGGAATACAATAAAACCAAGTCTCTCTCTCTCATCTGGACCCTCAACCCCAGTTTTCCTCCCCAGAGGAAATCACAATCAATATTTCGACAGAATCCTTCCAGTGATATCTATTTATCTTTATTTTGTTTTATTACTCAAATAGTATGTACAATTTCCACTCTTCTGAATCATGTTTTTCCCCCACTCAATAACATACCTTGGAGAATATTCCATATCAGAATACAAAGCACTATCTTATTCTTTTAAACAGCTACACTTCCCTGGGGATATACCATAATTGATTTAACTAGTTCTCTAGTGAAGCAGAGTGTGTGGGTGAATGTGTGTGTAGATGAGTGTGTGACGATGCGAGTGTGTGTGACAGTGTGAGTTTGTGCGCGTCTGTGTGTGAGGGTACATATGGCAGTTGTGTGTAACTGCTTGGGGGGGGTGTCTGTGTGTCTGGGAAGGCATATGTACATGTGTCCATGAGGATGTGTGTATAAGGTGTGTAATGGTGTGAGTGACCACAGGTGGGGTGGGTGTAGATGAGGGAATGTGTGTACATTGTGTATGGCAGTGTGTGCCTTGTGTGAGGGTGTATGTGAGAGTGTGTGTGAGTACAGAAGGACACGTTTGTGTTCTGGTTGTGCGAGTGCATGTCTGTGTGAGTGTGCCCGATGGTGCGTGTTCACGTGTGTCTGTGAGGGTGGGTGAGAGTGTGTGTCCGTGCAGATGTATGGATGTGTGTGTGATTGTGAGTGGAGGTGAGCACGTTTGTGGGTGTGAGGGGGTGGGATGTAGGAGCGTGTGTGAGTGTGCATGTCTGTGCACGCGGGTGTGTTGGATGTTATTTGGGGGCTGGAGGGGATCGTTAATGTGCCTGGGGGATGGAGATCCAGGGCCAAGTCGGGGTCAGGACGGGCGGGGGAGGGGTTGCTTCTCCCAGCCTGGCTCACAAGGGCGATCCCTCTGGCCCCGCTTCCCCGTCGGAGCCACAGTTCTGAGCGAGAAACGCCTGCTCCTCCCGGGACGGCCTCTTGAACGCACCACCGTCCCCCCAGGCGAGGAGCAGAGGCTCAGCGGCGCCCCGGGTTCGGCGGCGGGGGCAGTGAGCGCAGGTGCCCGCCCTCCCGCCGCCCACCCCGGTCACCTGGCACCGCCCCTCCGCGCCCCCGCGCCGCCCCCCAGCATCCTCGGGCC
>NW_006779962.1:3236294-3246103 GCF_000442215.2 Lipotes vexillifer | reverse complement strand
TCGGGCCCCCCATCACGGTCCCGCGCGCCGCCGATGCGGGAGGACGCGGGCGCCGCGCCCCGGAGGCTGCTCCGGCGGGGCCCCCCGCGCGCCCCGCCGCCCGGGCAGAACGGGGACGGAGGCGGCGTCAGCAGGCTGGGTGCGGCCCGGGATCGGGTGCGGCGCTGGGAGTTCTCCAAGGTGCTAAAATAAACCCGGGGAAGGATCAGGTTTCCCGACCGAAATAACCCAGGAGCGGCCTTAGAAATGCGAACTGACAAAGCGATCCGGGGCGGGAGCCGGCGGGGTGGGGAGGCGGTGACGAAAAATGCTTTTCTCAGGGCTGCTCCGCCGTCCTGGCAGGGACCCCCGCCGCTGCCCCTCCCTGCTCTCCCCTCCAGCTGTGCGTCTCCCCATAGTGGAGCTTCTCACCCCTTCCCCTCCCATTTTGGGGTCATTACCCCAAATAAGCCGTCTCCTCTTGGCCATCGTCTTTGACGGCAAGGTTTGTAGTAGAACAGAGTCCAGGCTTCAGAATCAGACAGCCATTCATTCAATACATATTTACTGAATGCCTGCTAGGTGCCAGGCACTGCTTGGGCACCTTGCCCCACAAAGGAACAAATAGACAACAGACCCTGCCTCGTGGGCTGACACTCTGCTAGGAGGACACAGACCCTGAGCACACACAGAATAAATAAGTGTATGGCATGTTAGAAAGGAAACTGGCCAAGGAAAAAGGAAAAGAGAGGGAGAGGGTAAGGGGGGGTTGGGGTGATGTTTGAATCCCAGGGTACCTCACTGGCTGACTCCATGGTCCAGAGAGAATCCCTTAACCTCTGAGCTTTGGTGTTCTCATGTGTACCATGGGGACTAAAAGCCTGTTTATGAAGTTGCAGTGACTGTTGAGACACACACGTATCTCTGAGTCTGAGCAGTGCTAAGTACAAGTTAATGATAAATATGCTCAGTAGTAGTAGTCAGCCTATTTTAAACATTTAAAGACAACAAATAACAAATGACTACAATGTACGAATGGCTCTAGGTCCCAGGATGCTGCCAGAAAACCTCTCCTGCTTTCAAGTGACAGGCAGTGTATCCAAATGCTTGGGGCAAGGGCTTTAGACTGAGTCCTGAGTCACTTCACTGCATACCACACCCCTCTCTCAACAATGGACAGTGCTAGAACAGGGAGGTTATGTGAACCTAGGGCCAGGTGAGGCAATGATTCAGGGCAGGCCAGGTGGTCTGCACGCATGGGGCCACCTCAGAGCCATCTTTGTACTTCCCACTGGTCCTTGCATGGGAAGAGGGCCTGGCACACAGCAGACCTCAAAAAGTATTCCAGGGACCTCCAGTGCAGGGGGCGTGGGTTCGATCTTGGTCGGGGAACTAAGACCCCATGTGCTGCGCGGCCAAAAAATAAATAATAAATAATGTTTTAAAAAAAAGTGCTCCAGGAGTGAGTGAGCGAATGAGTGAGTGAAAGATGAGGTCAAGCAGACAGGGAACGGAGAAGCTGTGGGATACATGGCCAGGAAGACAGCCCACAGGCTCAGAGTTACAGGGACCAGCCAGCCCACATCCTAACTCTAGCCTTGCTTCACCAGCTCTGCGGCCTCACTCTAGCCTTCTCTTCCTCAACTCTAACAAACACAGGAAAAGTGTGGTTAGACTTGCCATGTTGGCTAGAAGTGTCTCCGACCCTGTGCTGCTCTTCCAGGTCTGGGTACTGCAGTAGGTGGCTCAGGATGACCCACTGGACTTCATGGGGATGCATCTGAACACACTTTTATTTGGTACTTGCCACTTTAACCACTTATTTATATCCTGCTTTAGTGCACAGGGGTGTATATAGAAGGATAGCTATGCCATAATAGTTTCAAATAGTCACAAAATGCAAACAACCTACATGTCTAATAATAGGGAATTGCTTACATAAAGGATGGCCCATCCACATGACAAAATGCCAAGCAGTCATCAAAAAATGATGGGTTGTCATGGAGACATTGCCAGGTTTATATATATATTTTTTTGTTTATTTATTTTTGGCTGCATTGGGTCTTTTTTTTTCTTTTTCATAAATTTATTTATTTTATTTATTTATTTTTGGCTGCGTTGCATCTTCGTTGCTGCACGCAGGCTTTCTCTAGTTGCGGCGAGCGGGGGCTACTCTTCGTTGCGGTGCATGGGCTTCTCATTGTGGTGGCTTCTCTTGTTGCAGAGCACAGGCTCTAGGCACGTGGGCTTCAGTAGTTGTGGCTCACGGGCTCAGGAGTCGTGGCTCACGGGCTCTAGAGCGCAGGCTCAGTAGTTGTGACGCATGGGCTTAGTTGCTTCACAGCATGTGGGATCTTCCAGGACCAGGGATCAAACCCATGTCCCCTGCATTGGCAGGCAGATTCTTAACCACTGCACCACCAGGGAAGTCCCAGCAGATTTATATTGTTAAGTGAAAAGGGGAGGTTATTTTTTAAAGGATATATAATACAATCATATTTTAAAAGCGTATATCTTTATATATATAATATACATAGGTATAGTTTGTTTAATAGATCTTCTTTCTGATTATTAAAGTAATACTTGGTTGTCATAAAACATTTCAATAATTGGCAATGAGACAAGTGAGAATCCCTTTATAACCTGGCCACCCTCATGTTAACAGTGGTGCTCTCCAGGCAGTAGGATTATATCTAGATCATCTGTATTTATTGAATTTATTGCAGTAAGACCATAAAATGTTGACAGTAAGAAAAAAATAAGGCTATTGGTAAAAGTAGATTGTTTTATAAACTGGCTAGCTATTTCATGGGTGTTTATCCTATCTCCCCAACAAAACTGCAGGAAGAGATCAATGAAAGCATCAATTCAATGAATGAATGAATTCTAAGACTCTTGAGAAGTGGGACTGTGTGGGCTATGGTAGGTACTCATAAAGGGATGGTGCCTGCTTCTCAGCTGTCTGAGGGTGTAAACAAGGTCACCCTAACTTACAGATGGAGGAGAAGGTCTCAGTCTGAGTGAGTGGCTCTCACCAGCCCCCTGAGGGGGAAACAGAGGCCAGGAGTGCTAGCAGGACTTGCCTGCTGTCACTAAGGTAGAGGTTGCTGAGGGGTTTGAACCCAGGGTTATCCCAGCCCAGAGCCCACTTTTCACCACTCCTAGGCCAAAGTCCAGTCGGACTCCATGGCCCTCCCCAGCATGGAGCCCATTGTAGCCCTCAGAACCTGCCAGCAGCTCTTTCCAGGCCAAAGTGCTGACACAGGCCTCTGGGTATTAATAGCCCCTATCTGGGCTGGGCTCCTCCTCCCCTCCTGAGGTCAGCCCAGGTCATGGGCCCCACCCAGGGAGAGTGGGGTGAGTGCCCTGGTGGACAGCTAAGTGGGCACATCCAGGTCCCTGTGGTCTGAGGCATCTGAGTCTGGAGGCCCTTGTATCCCACCCCAGGGACTTCTTGGGAGTTGGGCCTCACCTCTTTTGGGTTTCACCCCTCTGAGCCTCAGCTTCCTTGTCTGTAAAGTGGGGATGATGTCTTGACTTCACAGGAAGGTTGGTTATATGGTGTCAATAAACTAAAGCAAATAGAGAGCACAGTACACTGCCCACTACCCATGCATTCTGTGCACATCTTCATGTACATCTGTCCAGGGTCCAGGATGAGACAGCACAGGCCATTATGGCCACACCCAACAGGGAGGGATGTGACACAGTCTGGGACGTCCTTCTCTGTGGGTGCATGTTCTGAGGGGAGCACTCTGGAAGAGAAGTGCCAGGGAGTCCACAAGGAACCCCAGACTGAGGGTTCCTGGTGTCTGGCTTCACACCAGCCAGGTACGGAGTAGGGGCCAGACCTTGGGGGTGAGTCCTTCTGAAGGGGGCACTCAGACGGAGAGAGGACTTTGCCTTGTTTGTTAAATAGGATCAATTCCTAACCCATAGGCTTGAAGGCTCACTATGTGGCAGGGACCCTTGTCAGCATTTTACAAACATCATCTCATCGACTTCACAACAGCTCTTGGAAGGTGGACACTAGTGTTCCCATGTTACAAGAGGAGAAAACTAGGCCCAGAGAGGCCAAGTGACTTGCTTCAGTTCCCACAGCTAGTTGGTGGCAGAGCCCCAGGTTATTCCTCATCGGTCTGACTCTGGAGCCCCCAGGCTGGTCCCCTGTGACCACAGAGCACTCACTCCCACCCCAGGCAGCTTCCTGTCCTTGGGAGGCTCTGGCCCTGGTCCCTGGGAGGCTGTGGGGTGGGCCTGAGGCTTCACGGGGGTCTCCACACTTGGAAGGACTCCCGCCTTCATCCCCACTGGGCAGACAGGCCTTGGGTGCCGCGAATCATGAGACCAGGGCGTTCACCCCTGACTCTGCTGCTTGCCCTAAACCAGTGGCTTCCCCTTGAGCCCGGGCCCAGTCAGCCCTAAAAGGGCTGTGGAGACTTTGGGTTCCTGCAGTCAGGGAGGCCAGACTCAAACCCCAAATCCTCGGCTGGGCCCTCGTGGTCTGCCCCTCTCTGGGTCTGCAGCCTCTCTTGCCCCCTCAGTCCATGTACTGCCACAGGGGCCCCCAAACCTCGCAGGAGGGCAGGAGGTAGGCTCTCCCTCGCCCAGGGCCTCTCACCTGCCTTTCCTTCTGGGGGAAATCCCTCCACAACTCCCAGGCCAGGCCCGGAGCCCTGTTCTATGATCCTGCAACACATCTGCACGCTTGCAATTATTCACACGTGTCATTCGTTTAATCCCCGCTGAACTGTGAGCTTCCCGGGGACAGGGCCGCATGCGATGTGTTCCATTCGCTGCAGTGTTCCAGGCACCTAGCACAGGTCCAGGAGCTCGGGAACTAGTTACGGGTTGCCTGAAGCTGCTTTACTGATCCTGTCCTTCGCAAAGCTTCCGGGCAGTGGAGGCCACCTCCGAGGGGCAGATCCATTACCAACCAATTAATTACCCCTCCCTCTAATGGAAAGAGAATCTTACAGATTGCCATTTGATTGAACAGTCATGCACTGAAGCCCGATTCAAGACTGATTGAAAATAAAAAAAACCCAGCCAGCCAGCTTAATGAAATGCTGTCACAGAGGGGAGGGGCTGGGCCCAGCCCCAGTGGACCCAGGGTGATGCTTTCAGTGACGTCATTCACTCCATCTGGTGTCCGGAGAGGCCTTTGGCCTGGACTTCACCGTCTAGTCCACGGGACCAGGTCCAAGCTGTCCAGGCCAGTGGGTCAGGCGGGCCTGGCTCACAGGGGTCTGGCCTGCTCAGAGTGAAGCTGGTCAAAGCAGGGCTGAGTCGGGGGCCCCCATCTAGGCCTCTGGCCTGGGGCACAGCCGAGGCCAGAGCAGCAGGAGGACTACATTTCCCAGAGTCCCCCAAACCCCGGGAGCGAGCCATTGGAAGATTTAAATAGCCCAGGCCCCGAGGCAGCCAGGCTGCAGCTGTGGACGTGTCCACCTCCTGGGTGGCTCCATTGGCGTTGGCCCGCACTGGGGGGCTCGATTGGCTGCCCAGCTGGCACTGACATTCCCTGGGAGCCTGGTGGCAGCCGGAGGTAAACAGCCATGTGCAGTCCCGCACTCTATATTTAACAGCTGCCGCAGAGCAAGAGGGGAGGCCGGGAGCAACGGAGGCTCCAGGCTTCCGTCTTTGGAGAGAAGGGCCTCACAGCCAGGCTGGCACCGGCCCTCGCTGGGTGACTGTCACCATGCCTGCCTCCCAGAGCCGGGCCCGGGCCCGGGACCGCAACAACGTCCTCAACCGGGCCGAGTTCCTGTCCCTGAACCAGCCCCCGAAGGGGGCGCCGGAGCCCCGCAGCTCGGGCAGGAAGGCCTCGGGCCCCTCGACACAGCCCTCATGCGCTGGCGATGGGGCCCGCGAGCGGCGCCAGTCTCAGCAGCTGCCCGAGGAGGACTGCATGCAGCTGAACCCCTCCTTCAAGGGCATCGCCTTCAACTCCCTGCTGGCCATTGACATCTGCATGTCCAAGCGCCTGGGGGTGTGCGCCGGCCGGGCTGCGTCCTGGGCCAGCGCCCGCTCCATGGTCAAGCTCATTGGCATCACAGGCCACGGCATCCCCTGGATCGGGGGTACCATCCTCTGCCTGGTGAAAAGCAGCACGCTAGCCGGCCAGGAGGTGCTCATGAACCTACTTCTGGGTGAGTGTGCCCGCCGTCCACCACCCACCCCGCCAGGCCCGGGGAGGGAGCCCACCCCAGCAGGACCAGCGGGGCCCTCAGAAACCGACTGGAACAATTTAATGAGGTTAGGCAGGGAGGGTGCCCCAGAAACAGGCAAGCCTCCGGCTTGGGGAAGAGAGCTGAGGATGCCCAGGTGACAGCCCCCTGCAAAGTGAGGGCCTTGAGAATGCGGGGCCCCAGCGGGAACTTCTGAGGAAGGGCCCTGCTCTGGGAAAACAGAAGCAGCTTGAACAGGGGTGCTGGAGGCCGTGACCTCGAGGGAAGTGGCCAGGAGTCTGGCGGGTGCTCTGCAGTGAGGTGTCTAACCCTGTAACACCCCATCCCATAGGCTGGGGTCCTTGAGTTCCTAGGCTGCTTGTAGGCAGCACTTGTGAGCTGCTCCCATCAACCCCCTTGCTTGGCTCAGGGACCCTGCAAGCCGCCCAGGATCCTCCCACAGGGCCTGGGGGTGCAGGGGTCCAGTCTGGGGTTCCCACCCACTCGTGGCCTCCTGGAGTCCTTACGTACCGATTCCCTGGGTGAGTCGCTGGAAGAGAGGAGGGCCTGGTGAGCTTTGGTTTGTTTTTGCAAAGTCTTTGTCACCAGCGTCTTTCAGTTGAGCTCTGCCCTGTGCCAAGTGCCACGTGGGCGCCACGTGGAAAGCAGGCCTTGCCCTCTATCCAGGAGGTGATGCCCAGCCCCCATGCGGCCCACCCTCCAGCCACCTCCAGATCCCCCAGGTGCTCGGGGACCCTCTGCTGCCACCCTCCACGGTGGGCCGTGTTGATCTCCTGGCCCTTCCCAGCACAGCCACGATTTGGGGCACAAGTCGGGGGTGGGGGGAATGGCTCAGGCTAAGCAAACACTGACAAGGGGTCCCACTTCCAAAGGGGTGTGTGTTGGGCCACTGAGAACTGCCATCCCAGGGGAAGTTGCAATACAGTGTGGCTCCCCACTCAGGTCTCAGAGCATCTGGGGTGGACACTCTGTGGGTGGGATGTAGGGAGGGGAGAACAGCAGTTCCTCGTGCAGGAGATGGCTGGGTCTGGTACCATCAACGTTTTCTTGTTCTTATTCCTAAATGATTTACATTACTTGTTACTATGCCAAATAAACAGTCCCATGTGACTGGTGCTATTACCATTCCCACTTTACAGATTAGGAAACTGAGGCTCCTGTAAATAAAGCAACTTGGCCAAAGCTTCAGAGCGGGAGATTTACACCAGGTCTGAAGATTTGCACCTGACATCCAGGCCTGTGCTCTTTTCAGGCAATGTGCCCTGGGCTTGGGACAGAGGGACAGAGCAAGGTGGCCCAGGTGCTGGGCCGGGTGTTTGCGGGGGCAGAACCCTGGTCTCATTACCCAGTTTCCCCGGTGCCCGCTGCAGCCTGACACAGAGCAGTAGCTCAAGGAAACTGTGTTGGGGGTCAGGTGTCCAAGGATGGAGGTGGGAGAGCATCCTTGAGCCTCCCCTCAAACCTGCTCCCTAGACCTTGTCTGCACATTCCTTCCGCGTAAGATGATGGAGGTGGTGAAGCTGTGTTCATAATTTGCTCAGCGCTTACTACGTGCCCGGTTTTGCATAAACCACATCATCACTTCTACAGGGAGATGATTTGTCCACAGCCATGTAGCTAGTCATTGATGGGGCCAGGACTAGAGCTGGGAACAACTCTTAACATCTTAACAGTTTGTTAAGATGAGGCTTCTGGCTCTTTCCAGCAACCAGATTCTGGGGACACAAAGGAGTTTGCTTCATAGAATGAAGAGCAAAGTTCGAGGTGCCTCCCTTCTTGAATAAGAAGGACAGTCATTTCTAAGTTTTTAAAATCATCATTTATTGAGCTTCACTATGTACCAAGTACTATGCCATGAATGTCCTGTATTTCATGATTTTAAGATCTTTTTAATGACCGTGTAATGTAAATATTAATACACCCACTTTACAGAGTTAACTGAGGCTCAGAGGGGTCAAGGGACTTGCCCACCCCCACATGCCCGTAAGTGGTAGATCTGGGAAGCAAATCCAAGTCCTCCAGGCTGCAAACCCCTTGCCCCCCCCCCTCACCATCCGTCTGCAGGTCAGGCTTACCACCCAATCCACGCTGAAGCTTGTGAGTAGCGAGGAGGCACCTGGGAAGAGTTTTCTCTTTTACCAGCACGTTTGCTGGCATATCCAGGTACTGACATGACAGAGACATAAGAGCCTGGCACAGAGCAGCTGCTCAGAACAGACACGGTGGTCTGTGGGCCTGGGGCACTTCGTGGGGATGTGGACCCAGTAAACTGCAGCAAATAGCCAAGGCGGGTTAATCCCACAGCTCTGACCTGACCTGCCAAGAAGAGCTGCCCACACCACTCTCTGTCCAGGGAAGAAAGACCACCCGTGGAGCACAAACTGCACAGATCTGTCTATTCTTTAGTCTTTGGGGTCCTGCGCGGCCTTTCAATCCTGGAGCTCTGAGGTTGGAATGGACTTTGTCTGGGTCCTCACTCTGACCCTTACTCAGTAGGTCTGGTCAAGTCAGTTCCCATCCCTGAGCTTCGGTTTTCTCATCTGTACATGGGGCTTCAGGACTGTGGTGGGGATTCAAGGGGAGCTGGTAAAGCACTTAGCACAGTGGGTGGCAGGCAGACGTGGAAGCTGCGGGGCCCTGAGATTTGAGGGGGCCCTGCCTGCTCCTGCCCACCCTTCTCTGAGCACCAGGGCACCCAGCAGAGTCCTGAGGGCAGAGCCCTTCCCCTATACAATTGGCACTTGGGCTCTCCTTGGCCCCAAAGCGGAAAACGCAGGAGCCTCGGGAAATGGAGCTGCAGACACTGGACCCGGGAAGAGTCCCAGCTGGGCCAGGAGGAAGTTCTCTGCCCTGGTCCCCGCGTTCCTCCCCAAGGGTGTGCTGTGCTGCCTAGACTCTGGAAACGTCAAAAGCCAGGAGGGATCTTGGCAGCTGGCACAAGCTTGGCTCCAGAGTTGGCCGGACCTGGGTGCAAATCCTGGCCCAGCTGTGGGAACCGGGGCAAATGACTTTGCCTCTCTGAGCCTCATTTTCCTCATCTGTCTAGTGGGCTGCTGGGACACTTCCCTGAAGCATTACACGAAAGTGTATGGCTCATACGAATGCCAGTTGATGCTTGGGCATCAATGATCACCATCCTCATCGCCATTGCCAGCATCAAAAGAAGTCCCAGGTCCAGGATCCCTCCAGGTCCCCTCCAAGCTCTAGGCACCTGTGAGATGACCTGATCCCCTCCTTTGTCCTTCCCCTGCAACACGCGACTTGATGATCCCAAAGCGGGCCAGGTGACAGGGCACCCAGGCCATCCCCGTTCACCAAGCCCATCCTGGTTCCCCCATGGGCCTGTCCTTGGTGGAAAATGGCTTCCATGTCTTATTTCCCTGATCTATAAAAGAATCTTTATTGAAATATCCCTGATGATAAAAACTATACATTCTTTTGTTTTTCTATGTCATTTTTAAAATTTTGGTTAAATAGACATAACACAAAATTTACCATTTTAACCATTTTTTTTTTTTTTTTTTTATGGTATGCGGGCCTCTCACTGCTGTGGCCTCTCCTGTTGCGGAGCACAGGCTCCGGACGCGCAGCCTCAGCGGCCATGGCTCACGGGCCCAGCCGCTCCGCGGCACGTGGGAT
>NW_006779962.1:3212578-3236200 GCF_000442215.2 Lipotes vexillifer | reverse complement strand
AACCCGCGTCCCCTGCATCGGCAGGCAGACTCTCAACCACTGCGCCACCAGGGAAGCCCCATTTTAACCATTTTTAAGTGTATACTAGCATTAAGTACATTCACATTGCCGGAACTTTTCCATCTTCCCAAACTGAAACTCGGCTCCCATTAAACACTAAATCCCTATCCCCCTCCCCACAGCCCCCAGCACCCACCATTCTGCTTTCTGTTTCTATGAATCTGACGAGTCTAGGGACCTCATATCAATAGCATTATACAGTATTTGTCTTTTAATGTCTGACTTATTTCACTTAGCAGCCTGTCCTCAAGGTCCATCCATGTCATAGCAGGTGTCAGCATCTCCTTTTTTAAGGCTGCATAATACTCCATGGTATGGACAGACCACATTTTGTTTATCCATCATCTACCTTCTGGCTATTGTGAATAATGCTGCTATGAACATGGGTGTACAAATATCTGTTCAAGTCCCTGCTCTCACTTCTTTTGGGTATAGAAGCAGGATGGAATTGCTGGATCCTATGTTTAATTTTTTGAGGAACCCCCAGACTATTTTCCACAGCAGCTACACCATTTTACATTCCCACCAGCAGTGCAAAAGGGCTCCAATTTCTCCACAAGTGTTCTTTGCTGGCACTTGTCTTTTTATATAATAGCCATCCTAATGGGTGTGAAAAGTGGTATCTCATTGTGGTTTTGATTTGTGCTTCCTTAATGATGAGTGATGTTGAACACCTTTTCACTATACATCCTCATGGTAAGGAAAATTCAGACGACGACACAGGTGATGAAAAAAGTGAGTGTTTCCCTTAAGCCCTTTCCCCAGGAATAACCTCCATTGCAGTTTGGGTCATGGGCCTCTGGATTTTTCTCTGCGCCCAAACTAACATATCATATGCTTCTAAAATGACCTCCTGTGGCGTTTTGCCCAGCTTGGCCTCATTCTCATGGCCCTACTGGGCCTTCTGGGCTATGAACCTCCCATCTCGGCCCCACTCCTCCCTTCACACCAAGCATGAGGGGTTCAGAAACCAGAACCTGCATCCTCAGCCTGGCAGCGCCGCCCCCACCTGCCCCAAGCATCTCACAGCATCCCCTCCCCACCAGCCCCTGCTCACCCACCCTCCATATAATCTGTTCTGTCAGCTCTCCCATCCCAGCCCACCGGCCCCTGCTCTTGGGCACAGCTTAGGTGACAAGCCCTCCAGGAGGTTTGCATAGCCTGTCCCTAACTGATGGATCTGTAGACTCTGATCCCAAACCTTCACGGTCAGGAGCCCTCCTGCTGGAGACACCAGTGCAGCTTCGCAGAGGTAGGACGTTCTCCACCCTTCCCCCAGCTTCACTTCTCATCATCTCAGCGGGGCTCAGCAAAATGGTCCCTCCAGGCTAAAATACACATGACATAAAATTCACCATTTTCACCTTTTTTAAGTGTCCAGTTCAGTGGCATTAAGTACATTCACATCGTTGTGCAGTTGTCCCCACCATCTATCTCCAGAATTTCTTTCATCTTCCCCAACTGAAACTCTGCACCCATTAAACACTAACTCCCCAGCCCCGCTCCCCAGCCCCTGGCAACCTCTAATCTACTTTCTGTCTCTATGAATCTGCCTACTTTAGGGACCTCATAAAAGCAGAATCATGCAATACTTGTCTTTTTGTAAAAATAACTTTTTTAAAAAATTTATTTTAATTTCTTTATTTTTGGCTTTGTTGGGTCTTCGTTGCTGCACCCGGGCTTTCTCTAGTTGCAGCGAGTGGGGGCTACTCTTCATTGTGGTGTGTGGGCTTCTCATTGCGGTGGCTTCTCTTGTGGCGGAGCACAGGCTCTAGGTGCGTGGGCTTCAGTAGTTGTGGCACGTGGGCTCAGTAGTTGTGGCTTGTGGGCTCTAGAGTGCAGGCTCCATAGTTGTGGCGCACGGGCTTAGTTGCTCCGTGGCATGTGGGATCTTCCTGGACCAGGGCTCGAACCCGTGTCCCCTGCACTGGCAGGCGGTTTCTTAACCACTGCGCCACCAAGGAAGCCCAAAATAACTCTTTTTAAATGTGCACAAGTCATGCACCTTCATGGTAAGAAAAATTTTAATGCAGAATTACAGAAAGACACCAAAAATCGCCCTCATCAACCCACCCAGCTAGAAGCACTGTTAACATTTAGCGTGGTGCCTTCCAGACTTCTTTCTCTGCGTATAAACACATTAACATCTTATTTTACAAAAACGGCATCGTACTGTAAATCCAGTTTGGTCGTTGGCCTTTTCCACTTAAACCCTGTAGCTATCCTTCGGTGGCTATAAATGCACGTCAGCTTCATCATTCGCCCCAGAGTGGCCCCAGAGAGCTCCGCTGCGGTTCCTCCCATCTGTCTCCGACTCAAGGGCATTGGGTTGGTTTGGGGTTTTCAGTGTTACAAAAAATGCTGCAGTGGACATCCTTGATGTGGGGCACATCCGTAATTACTTCCCAAGGAGATAATCTTACAGATGGAAGGCCTGAGTCAAGGGAGGCCTGTTGGAAAGATTTCTGAGTCTGAAGCCAGATGCCCTTCAGAAAGTTTAGACCGATTTACAGCACCCCCACAGCACTACCGGGCTGGTTCCCCAGCTCCCGGAGAGGCCAGAATGGGGGATCAGAGGCCAGAAGAGCTGGGACCCACTTCTCCCAGCCCCAGCCAGTGAGAGGTGTCGGCTCTGTCTTTGCTCTTTGCAGGGCCCATAGCTACCCCTCCCCCACCCCTAGCCCAGCCTTATTGCTGCCGAGCTGGTCCCATGGAGCACATCTCAGGGGAAGCAGCTGAGCGTGAGGGGCCATGAGGGGTCGTCCTGGCAGCCCCCCAGCCAGGCTGAGAGAGAATAGTGGGCACCAAGGCAGCACAGCAGGACCTTGAGAATGGGTGTGCTTTCTGCACGGAGGGTTCAGGCATCTCAGCCCCCCGCTCCGTGAGAGGGGTGGAGCGTGGAGATTATTGGGAGGGAAGGCGTGAGAGGTGATGGGGCCCAGCCCTGCAGCCCAGGAGGCCCGCAGAGTAGCTTCTGGAATGATCCCCATTTTATCAACCAAGGGAGAAAGCCCAGCGGGAGGGACGTGCCAAGGTCGTGAAATTCACAAGCAGTCGACCTTGAGGCCGGTCTCTGATCCTGGAGCCCAGGTGTGCAGCCTCTGCCCTGAGGCCCAGGGAGGGTTTGTGACCAGCCCGGGTCATACAGCAAGTCGGGGCAGGTGGCGTGGCTTCGGCCCCTCCTGACTCTGGCCCCTGAGCTTGCTGCTAAGAGCACCTTTCCCCACAGGGGCCCCGCGCCCCCCTCCCATTCCAGGAGGGAATGTAGGTCAGGGAGCTCAGCAGGCCGTGTGAGTGGAATTCACGGAGCCTTGAGTGACGGAGCCATTTGCTTCTATTTCTGGGCCCCAGATTATGCGCTGACAGTGTCAGAATCAGAGTCACACGAGGGATGGCCGTGGTGCTGGAGGGGGTGCGAGCAGCCTGCGGGAGTGGGGGGAGGGGCTGTGAGTGGAGCAGCGAGGCCCCGGGGGCCACCAGCTCTGCTGGAGAGCCGTCCCCCCATGGCCTCTTCTATACCCAACTCTCAGAACCAGACAGCAGCAGTGTGATGTGGGGAGAGGCTGTGGGCGCGCCACACCTTGAAAGGAGCCCCTGTGTTAACGACTGCACATCTTCCATACCCTCACCGCCCAAGCCACCTGGCACCCTGCCAGCCTGGTTCACCAGCCCCAGGCCTGGCCCTCGCCTGCCATACTCAGGAACCAGCGAGGCCCGAGACCTGCAGCTCAAGTGAATGAATGAGCCAAGCACAGGCTGGGCCGGGCCAGCTGGACAGCCAGGCTGACCGGATGGTCCCGAGAGGCCCAGGGCAGTGGGGCAGTCCCCACCTCATTATGGCCGCAAGGGACAGAGCCAGCCAGAAATAGCAGATTCCCAAAGGCCCAGATGTGGGGTTCTCAAATCACAGCACACAGCCAGCCCCAGAAGCCTCTCGAGGGGGCAGGGGAGGGTCCCCCATCCCCCCCAGCTTCAGCCATGGGGCTGCCTCTTTCATCTGTTCATATACTGAGTCTCTGTGTATACTTACGTTGGGGAAATATGTTTTGCTGCTAAAACAGTTTGAAAGGTGTGGGTCTTGCTCATTCTTGGCCTGTGGGTCTTGACAGCCCACGAGGAGCAGTGGGACACCTGGGGAGGCCAAGGCACAAGCCCGCCTTGCCTTCAGCCACCATGCGGGAGCGAGGCCCTGAGCATGGCTTCCCCCCTGGGCAGCCCGTGGGGCACGATGCTGCCCCTCCCTCCCGCCTTCCTCCCGAACCCAGCAGCTTTCTCTGGCCACCTCTGCTGTGGTTTACACTCGTCTGGGAAGGCAGATTTAAATCGGCAAGAACTTGCCAACTTGCTGAGCCCTGGTTTTCGGCTGAGAAACTTGGTCATCAATTAGATGGATGACCCACACCTCCCAGTGGCTAGTGTCATGGTTTGATCTGCCTTAGGACCTGATCCTGGCCCCCATTAGCCCTCTCCAGACCCTGGCCCAGGATGCTCTGACTTTCCTCCAGGTGGTGAGGGTCTCGGAATTTGGGCCACATCATTTTTTAATTTTATTTTATTTATTTATTTATGGCTGTGTTGGGTCTTCGTTTCTGTGCGAGGGTTTTCTCTAGTTGCGGCGAGCGGGGGCCACTCTTCATCGCGGTGCGCGGGCCTCTCACTGTCGCGCCCTCTCTTGTTGTGGAGAACAGGCTCCAGACGCGCAGGCTCAGTACTTGTGGCTCACGGGCCTAGTTGCTCCGCGGCATGTGGGATCCTTCCAGACCAGGGCTCGAACCCGTGTCCCCTGAATTGGCAGGCAGATTCTCAACCACTGTGCCACCAGGGAAGCCCTGGGCCATATCATTTTGACGCTGGTGAGACCTCAGAGAAGGAAACCCTCTCACCAATGCCCCTGCTTGACGACACCCAGCCTCTAGGGTCTGAAAGCCTTAAGTTGCTTACCTGGGTCAGGCCAGGCTGGGGCTTAGGAGTAGTAACAGCAGCTGTGGCATCAACCACCACGTACCAGGCTGTTCGAAATACTTCGAAGACACTAAGGAGCTCATTTCATCCTGTGATAACCCCTGTTACAGGTGGGTAGACTGAGGCTGTGACAGGTGAAGGGACTTGTGCTTAATGAGCAGAGGAACTTGAACCCCACCTGTGACTCTGAAACCTGCAAGTTTAACCCCCGACCTGTGAACTGCCTCCTCCCCAGGTGGAGAGAGCCTGTCACAAGGTGAGGGAGGGGCAACTTTCAAAAGCCTGGCCTCCTGCCTGGGCTGCTCCGTCAGCCTCAGGGTCCCTGGGGTCAGGTGCAGCCGCCTCCCTCCAGCTCCCACCTGCCCTGTTGGTCCCTCCCTCCTGCTGGGACTGTGACCCCTCCCCGCCCCCCCCATGGGCTCCAGATGGCTCCCAGACTGGGCCTGGCCTCCACCTGGGTCAGCAGCATGCGGGCTGGGAGGCCTGGCTCCCGGGAACCAGTTGCCGTGGAAATACGGGGCGGGGTGTGGAACATGCTTCCCTCCCTCCCTTAGGCTCCTCCCCTCATGGCCTGGCAGCCTCTCCATCCACCATTTCCTGCTTCTGCCCCTTCCCTGGCTGGTCAGGCACATCCCAGGCTGGGCAAGCATCAGCTGGCCCTATGGCTAGTGAGAGGGGCAGGCCCTGGAGAGGCCAGGGCTTCAAATCCCAAACCAAGAGCCCAGACTGCAAGCAGCAACCCTGCAGAGGGCAGGAAGAGAGTTCTGCACTGACCAGGGAGCGCCGTGTTACCCGGGAGCAGTCTGGACTTCCAACGCTGGGACCATCAGGTGAATAAGCCAGGACACCTCAGACGCTGCAGCCATGGGTGTCCCGGGGGGTGTGACCCGGCAACTTTCAAAAGCAGGTTACAGAACGTTGTTTGTAGAGCACGTTACAGCTTTTATTAAATCTATGCTCTATAGATGGAGAGAAGGTTCTGGAAAGGTGGCTACCTCTGGGTGGCAGGATTACAGGTGATTTAAAAATCTTATTTTTGTCTTCTATTTTGTAAATTTTCTACAGTGAACATCTATTGTGTCATTTTTTTCCCAAAAGGTTTTTTTTGTTTTTGGGGTTTTTTTTTCATTTCTGAGCAACAGGGGTTGCAGGCCAACAATTTCGGTATCTCCTGTAAAGTTTCCAGGAAAGTTCCCAGAGCCAGGCTGCACTGAACTGTCATTTGGTGATAATCCTCCACCCTTCTCTGGCCCTCCTGGTGTGCCAGGCATCTGGGGGGACCACCTCATCTGGTTTGCTGGGACTTCCCTGTTTTAGCCCTTAACTTCTTATGTCCTAGAAACCCCTGTGTCCCAGGCAAACCCAGGACAGTCAGTCACCCTGCAGGCACTGTGTCAGACCCCGTCTGGGAGGCAGGTGTTTGGGATATCTTGTTACAGGTGAGGGAAGTTAGACGACTTGTCCAAGGTCACAGTCAGGAGGCTCCGAGGCTGGGACTCGAACCCAAGTCTCTGTGGCACTCACAAGCCCCCACTTTGGCTGACCAGGTGCCACTGTGATCAGCTGGATGAAAGTGGGCCCTTGGCGTGGGCCTTCGTCTAACGGCACAGAGAGGCAGAGCAGCCTCTCCAAGGCCACACAGCGGGGGGGGGGGGGGAACAGGATGGACAGAGATCCAGGCCTCCCCCAAGCTCCCCCAATGGGAAAGGAGCCCGCCCGTCTGGCTCCACACCCCAGGCCAGCGACTCAGCTAACATTTGGAGACTGCCGTACTGTGTCTGGCCCTGGGCATACGCCTACGAACAGAATAGATTTGGCTTGACCCCCCTTCTGTGAACTGATGGTGGTGGGGAGGAAGTGAGGGGTTGACCCCAAACGTCTGACCACCCAGCGGGTTCCTTAGTTGCGGCTGGGTACGTGCCGTGAGGAGAGCGTGGGTCGTCTGGAGGGCAGGGAAGGCCTCGCTGGGGGTGTGACGTTTAGGCTGAGGCCTGGCAATGCTGGAGAAGTCAGAGGGAGGGAAAGGGAAACATCCAGAAAGAAGGAGGAGCAGGCAGGGGTGCTCCAACCTCCAGGGCTTCGTCTCGTCTTCTGTAAAATGAGGACAATATGGTACAGCTGCCATGGAAAACGGTTTGGTGGCTCCTCAAAAAACTTTACATAGGGAATTCCCTGGCGGTCCAGTGGTTAAGACATGTAGCTTTCACGGCTGAGGGCCCGGATTCAATTATTTCCTGGTCAGGGAGCTGAGATCCTGCAAGCCACGAGGCGCAGCCAAAAGAAAAAACAAATTATACATAGTTAACACATGATGGAACAATTCCACCCGTAGGGATGTGCCCGAAAGAACGGAAAACGGGTTCTCCACAAATACTCGTACACAAATGTTCATAGCAGCATTATTCACAGCAGCCAAAATATACAGACAACCCAGATTCCATCAGCAGTGAATGGATAAACAAATTGTGGCAGGTCCAGACATGGAATAATAGTCAGCCATAAAAAAAGGAATGAAGTTTTGATACCTGCTACAACATAGATGGGCCTCAAGAACATTACGGTACGTGAAAGAAGCCTGACGCAAAAGGTCACGTATTGTATGATTCCACTTACATGAAACGTCTAGAATAGGCGAATCCATAGAAACAGAAAGCAGACTGGTGGTTGCCAGGGGCTGGGTGAAGGGAGGACAGGGACCAACTGCTTGATGGGAACTGGGTTTCTTTTTGGAGCTCTATAGAGGTGATGGTTGCACAACATTGTGAACATACTAAATGCCGCCGAACTGTACACTTAAAAATAGTTAATTGTGTGTTACGTGAATTTCAGTTCAACTTAAAAAAGATGGCGATGGTAACACCCTGTTCTCGGGACTGGCGGGGGCTTCAGTGAAGTCCTTTGAGAAAAGCCAGCAGCCCAGGGCCCCATTTGTCAGGATGAGATCCTCCGACGGGGCCACAGTGGCCCCCAAAACCCCTGATCGCCACTCTCTCATTCAGCACTTTTATCTGTCCGGATATCCCAGGGAAGGGCCTTCCAGGTAGAGGGAACAGCACAAGCAAAGGCCCTGAGGTGGGAACCTGCTCGGAGGCCCGCGTGGTTCAAGTGAAGGAAGCCAGGGCGCAGTGGGGGGAGAGCACGCGGGGGGCGGCACTGACGGCCTTCGGGGCCTCTCTCTCTTGCCCACAGCCCTGCTCCTGGACATCATGACAGTGGCTGGCGTGCAGAAGCTCATCAAGCGGCGTGGCCCGTTTGAGACGAGCCCCAGCCTCCTGGACTACGTCACCATGGATATCTACGCCTTCCCCGCCGGGCACGCCAGCCGCGCGGCCATGGTATCCAAGTTCTTCCTCAGCCACCTGGTGCTGGCGGTGCCTCTGCGCGTCTTGCTGGTGCTCTGGGCCCTCTGTGTGGGCCTGTCTCGGGTCATGATCGGCCGCCACCACATCACCGATGTCCTCTCCGGCTTCGTCATTGGCTACTTCCAGTTCCGCCTGGTCGAACTGGTCTGGATGTCCTCCAACACCTGCCAGATGCTCATCTCCGCCTGGTGAGCCGTTCATCTGCGGCTCCGGGGCCGGGGGTGGCCCGAGGGGCAGCAGGAGGACATAGGGCTGGCAGGGGAGGGGGGACCAGGCAGCCCCAGCCCATCTCCCCATGGGCTGGTGGAGGCTGGTGACCTCAGGTGGGCCCACCAGTGACTGGCACGTCCCTCTCATCATGCTGGGTGCCCCCTGCTCCTTCAATCAGACCCTGAGTCCCTCTGTGGACGGGCTGGGGCCCAGCCGTGGGGATAGCCCTGCTCCGCTTCTGCTCTGGAGGTACCAGGTGAGAACCGGGATGGCGGGAGAGGGGCCGACTCTCATCTCGTCCTTTTCACCATCACGACTGTTGAGTTCCAGGCTGTGCCCACCTGACCACAGCACACCGCCCAGCGAAATGCCCACAACCCACCACCCAACACAGGTGCCATTGCCATTAATGGTCATCGATAGCTTAGGGCAGCGCTTTCCAAAGGATGGCCCACCAGACACCAGCCTACAAGACACGTTGGGAAGAGAAATGGTCTTGTGGTCAAATAACTTTGGGAAATGCTACACGCTCTGTTGGACATTCACGAGGGCTGGGATTGTCGTAACGGCAAAGTCCTATAGAAGGAGCTTTCATGGAATCTTGTTTAATCCATGTTTCCTAAACTTATCTGACTACAGAACCCTTCTCTCGAGGAACAGCTATTAACCCTCCCAGGGAACCTCATTTCCCCAGACGCATTTTGGGAGATGCAGCCCAGGAGCGGAAGGGCCTGAGGTGTGAGCTGGCCTCTCCCAGCGCTGGGCCCCAGAGCCCGGGGAGACCAGGTGTCTGTGCCACCGCCTGTGGAAAGCCCAGGGCCCACGGGCATCGGTGCCGCTTTGGCCCCCAGGGGCCGGACTCCGTGTGACCTAATAGGTCGTTTCCAAGTCAGCCGTTCTGGACGTGCACTTCATGTGACAATACAGATGATGTGCAAACAGGCCCTCTCCTGTGTGTTTTTTTTCCTCGTTTGTTGCAAGATTACAGGTGGGAGAGTCCCTGTTAACATGGGGGTGGGGAGTGATTTCTTTACCCCCAGTCAGGCCAAGGTGTCAGGTGGTCAGGGGGCAATGGGCTCCTAGGCTTTTCCGGGCTGCCTGGTCCCTTCTCCCTGAGAAGGCCTGCTGGGGCTCCCTCCATCCCCGGGCCCTGCATTGGCCACCCTGCCCAGGGCCTGGGCCGTGATCTGTTTGGAAAGCCCTCACTGTGGTGCTGAGGGGCTCTCCCCTGGGGGCCAAGATGCTCTCACTCCCCGCTGACCCAGACCCTGCCCCCAAGGCAGTGGTCGCTACCAGGACAAGTGGACTCAGTGTGAGGTAGACATTAGCGCCGACAGAGGGTGGATTCGTTTCCTGTCTACCATAAGGAGTAACCGCAGCCTACCGCGTGGCTTAAAACAACAGAAATGTGTTCTGTCTCAGTTCTGGAGGTTAGAAGTCCAAATTCAAGGTGTCTGCAGGGCCACGCTGCCTCTGAGACTCTGGGTAGAATCCTTCCCCGCCTCATCCAGCTTCTGGTGGTGGCCGGCAATCCGGGCTGTGGCCACGTCACTCCAACCTCTGCCTCTGTCATCACAGGGCATTCTGCCTGCGTCTGTGTCTGTCTCCTCCTCTTTTTTTTTTTTGCCTACACAGTGCGGCATGTGAGATCTTAGTTCCCCAACCAGGGATCGAACCCGTGCCCCCTGCACTGGGAGCACGGAGTCTTAACCACTCGACCACCAGGGATGTCCCCGTCTTCTCTTCTTATAATGACAGCAGTCCTGTTGGATTAGGGCCCACCCTATTCAGAATGACCTCATCTTAACATCTTAATCACATCTGCAAAGGACCTTTCCAAACAAGGTCACGTCCATAGATACTGGGAGTGAGGACTCCAACATCTTTTGCGGGGACACAATTCAACCCACAACACGCAGGATCCTTTTGGGGGAAAGACAACTCCCTCTCCCAGCCACCCCACTGGGACAGGACAGGGGTATAGCGCCGTCCCATCCGAGGGTCCAGCTGCTGCTGACGATGAAGGGCATCGGATCTCCTGGGCCCAGAGCCCTCCGCAGGCCCAGCCCTCAGGCCTGAATACCTTCCCCTCCCACTGCAGATCCCACACCCTCAGGGGTCATGGTCCCCCAAGACCGATGCCCCTGCAGGTAGGACCCAAGCTGCCCCTGCTTGCCCTCCCAAGGCTCCTCTCTGGAGCCTCCTTTGCATCCAGCCCTGCTGGGGGTGCGGGAGATCTGCACCTTGTCTTTTCCCTAAAGGAGCTCGGGGATGCCAGACCCGGCTGGGCCACCACAATGAAAACCCCCCAACCTCCAACCTTGAACACTGGCTGGTTGCAGAGTCTTCAAAATACATTCTGCCCCTTCCCATAGATGCTCCTGGGTGGCACATCCATGAGATGCTGAGCAGGAGGGGTGACCCTCGGGAATCCGGGAACCCGTCATCCAGGGCGAATCCGGCTCCAGCTTTGGTCTGGGGATGGGCTGCTGCCCTCCAAGGCCCACATCCCCAGCGGGTCCCCAGGGCCTCTGTCTCTGCAGAGGTGGATGGTGGTCTCTGGAGCCTTTAAGATGAGGAGGGGGTTTCTGAAGAATGGAGAGCTCTCAGCAGACTCCCTAAGCTCAGGGTGGGCAGTGGAATTCAAGTGCCTAACAACCGATTAGGAGAAAAGTCTCCCTGGAGAGGCGGTTGGCATCCTGTCCTGTGAGGTGTCAGCAACACCAGGTGCTGGAGCCCTGGGCTCAGCGCCAGCACTGACACAGCAGTCACATGCCCTCTCCAAGCCTGGTGTCCTAATCTGTCAGACAGGGATGACAGTGGTCCCTGTAGGGTCATGTATGACTCAGGGATACTCCCTACCTGGGCACCTGGCACAGGGTCCACCCTGCCATCCTGGACGGACCCCCTGGGGGAGCCCTCAAGAGCAGAGCCGGGGAGGGAGGGAGGAACTCGCCGTCACACCCGTTCCTGGAGAGACCCTGAGCGGAGGCGGGCAGGCGGCGGGAGGTGGGGTGACAGCCGAGAGGGCCCCAGTGATGGAACCGGAGACGCGGAGTGTGTGTGCTCCCTCAGACATAGTTAATGCGCTTTGGTGATCGAAGCCAACAGCCACTCCCACTTTTTTACGGTGAATTATAATATTTGGTTCTCAATGGTAAGCCTGTTCTGCATACCTGGGGTAAACCCCAAGTGGTCAAGATGCACTGCCTTTTCTAAATATCACTGCTTTGCATTGGATAAAGATTTTGTTAAGGATCTTTGCCTCTCTATCCATGGGGGATGTTTGTGTTGTTTCCTCGATTTGTCTGTGTCCACTTCGGTTGTCAGGGTAAAGCTGGCCTCTTCTATTTTTCTGAAGGGGTTTGTATAGAATCCGTATCATCTCTTTTTTTACCCCTCGATTTCTGTCTATCATTCCTGACCTTTCAGAGACCAGCCTCTCCACGGAACTGACGTTCGACTCATGACTTGGGTTGGGGGGGGGTGCGGGGGGTTACAACTTCCTAAGTCCTCCACCTGCCTCATCTCGCTGAATCCTTATGACGACCTTACCCCTATTTTACAGGTGAGGAGACTGAGGCTCAGAGAGCAAAAGTCATTTCTCCAAGGTCACTCAGGTAGGATGTGGCAGAGTCAGGATTGGAACCCAGGCTGCAGTGGCCTCAGAGCAGAGAACCCTCTGGAAAACAGAAACACAGGGCACCCACCAACCTTGGAGGGAGGCTGGACTGGTGAAGCGGCAGCACAGGGGTGGGTTGGCTTTTTTCTTTTTTTCTTTTTTTTTTTTCTTTTTTTTGTGGTACGCGGGCCTCTCACTGTTGGGGCATCTCCCGTTGCGGAGCACAGGCTCCGGACGCGCAGGCTCAGCGGCCATGGCTCATGGGCCCAGCCGCTCCGCGGCATGTGGGATCCTCCCGGACCGGGGCACAAACCCGTGTCCCCTGCATCGGCAGGCAGACTCTCAACCACTGCGCCACCAGGGAAGCCTGGATTTTTTCTTTTTTTACAGAGTCAAATCCCACTGTGCTGGACGGCAGCCTGTGTTGTCTGAGGTCCACCTCGGCCGGACTCCGTGGGTCCCACCTGAACCGGATATTGGGTATGGTGGGAACAGGGTCCCCCCCAGCCCCTGAGTAGCCCCCAAAGCTCTCCCTCAACGTGAGGCATCCTCCCCCACTTCCTTGCTCCAACCCACCTGCTCCTCCTGGAGCCTGGAGTTGGTCCTGAACTTGCCCAGTGCTCTCCTGCCTCCTGGCACCACCCCCAGCTGCCATGGCCAGTGCGATCCCTTCCCAGAACACAGAAGCCTACCTGCGTTTCCTCTGTTGAGGTCACGTGCTTGGAGGGCCGAAGGGGCTCAGGGACAGGCTGGGGGGCGGTTTGAGCAGGGTGGTCTCAAGGGAAGAGCACACACATGGGAGTCAGGTCCCCGGGTTCAAATTCTGGCACTGAAAAGTCGCTGAACCCTTCTGAGCCTCAGTTTCCCCCTCTATAAAATGGGGATGATGCTTACCTTGCACAGGTGTGAGGATTAAAGCTAGAGCATCCAGAGCACCCAGCCCTGGGCCCGGCACACAGAAGGGTTGAGAAAGGAAGACAGAGCTGCTTGGGCCACACATACCCCCAAAGGACCATGAGTCCCCGCTGGGCACTTGGGACAGGATAGGATGCTTCGGGGCTTGGATGGGCAGGGATCAGTGGGGACTGGAACCTGGAGATGGGCACCTACCCAGGTCATGGTGGGCCCAGCGGCCTCTTTTCACACATGGAGACACTGAGGCCCAGGAAGGGTGTCAGGGCCATACCAAGTGCCCCAGGCACTATGGAGCCTGCCCGGAAACCCCCCCGCCCAACGCTGGGCTCCCTGGCTTCAGTCTATGGGTGGGCAAAGGGGGTGTGAACCGACCCCTCCCACCCTGAGCTATCACTTTTCCCCTCCATGCTGTCCAAACCATCATTCCCACAGAGCTGGGGCTCAGGGCTGAGGAGGTCACCTCTGACCTGGCTCTGCATCTTTGTAGTGTCTCTATTTGGCCCCCAGTAAAGTTCTCAGTTGTCAAAATAAAAAGCAGGAAATTGGGGTTCTGAAGACCCCAACAGCCATTGCCTGGCGCTGGTGCAGCTGGGGTGAGAGAAGCCCGCTCCCAAGAACACACTACCGTGGGTGCTAACTGGCTGTATTGTGCCCTCACCCCCACCAAAACATTCATATATTGAAATCTCAACCCCCAGGACCTCAGAATGTGACTGTATTTGAAGACAGGACCTTTAAAGAGGCAATTAAGTTAAACTGAGGTCATTAGGGTGGGCCCTAATCCAATAGCACAGGTGTCCTTATAAGAAGCAAAGCTGGACACAGACACACAGAGGGAAGACCGTGTGAAGACACAGGGAGAGGACGGCCCTCCGCGAGCCAAGGAGAGAGGCCTCGATCTCAGACTTCCGGCTTCCAGAACAGTGAGGAAATACGTTTCTGTTGTTAAAGCCACCCAGTCTGTGGTCCCTCGTGGTGACAGCCCTGGGAAACTAATATGTGGGTTTATTAGGTCAGCTGGCTATCACCTGTCACCTGGAAGAGGGAAAAGCTCAGGGGAGAATGGGACACAGGCCAGGTGAGTTGGGGGCACGTCTGCTCTGGGGCGACGTAGGGTGACCAGTGAGCTAAGAGCTGCCCTGGGGGCCTGGGCATCTGCCAAGACACCATCACCGAGCCCCTGCCTGGGGGAAGCCACTTCCCAGATGAGGCAATTGGTCCAGTTCATCCCTGTGTCCCCAGCCCCTGCCCTGCCTGGGGAAAAGTCCAGAAAGGGCAGGAGAAGGGGACGGCAGGAGCTAGAAAAATGCAGAAACTCCCAGATCAGCCGCCATCTGGCTCCAGGAGGAGACAGAACATCTGGCTGCAGCTCTGGGCCCCAGCATTTACGTAACCCACGTGCAGGCACACGTGTCTGCCAGGCAAGGCGAGGCTGGGGCTCTGGCCACGCTGCACCTGAACTTCCCCTTGGGAAATGGGCCTCAGAAGAAAGAGGCTGCTGTGGTGATTGTGGACCGCAGTGCCTGGCACGAGGTGACAGTCAGCCTTCCCGTGCTTGCCACCACCCCCAGAGCTCGGGCACACTCGCGTGCATGCACACACACAGGCGGTCTGGCTGGCTGGCCTCAGTGTTCTCACATTTACAATTACGTGCGCGAGATCTCCAAGCTTCCTTCCAGCTTTAATGTCCTGTAACGTGCATGTATGTGAACACTTCCACATCCGACACTTCATGTGCTTTGGTGTACACACACATAGATGCAAACGTGGAAACATGTACATGATCATCTTTGTACACAGATTGTTTTATACAGTCACTTAACATACCAAAGGTTTCACAGCCATGCGCCGCTCACACAGTGAAATCTCTACACCTGCGTTCTGGTGTGCACGCACCTTGGTGTCTATGTACACACCTGGCCTTGCCTACGTTTATACACACATGTGTGTGTTCTTGCACAGTGTACACACTTAGACACTTGCTAGTTCTCTGCAAGCCCATGTTTACAGGTATCAGTCTTGCCAGATTCAGAAAGTAAAAATACAGGATGCAATCTTTGCTTATACTAAAAAACTGTTCATTTATCTGACATTCACGTTTAACCAGATGTCTGTATTTTATCTGGCAACCATAACATGTATACATTCGTACACACACACACACGCATGCACACACACAGAGACACAAATTCATGAAGTCATCATGAGGCCCAGCCCAGGACATGCTGTTTCCCTGGGAGAATTTCTAAGACCTTCTCTTGATCTGGTAATTAGAGCCACAGCTGCTCCTCTGGCCACAGCTCAGCTCCAGGCCCCCAGTTACGGTTTTCAATAGTCTGGCCCAGGACTCAGCTTGCTGGTGGGAAAAGGAAGGGCTTCCGGCAAGAGTGGGGGGCTTGCTGGGACCCTGGGAAAGCTCCTCTCACCAACAGCTCAGCCGTGAGATGTGGCGGCAGCGGCCAAGCCCTGGGAAACCCCACCCTGACCTGAAGCCTGGGGCTGGGCCTCAATGAGGGACATCCAGCTGGGGTCAGAGATGCAATCTGAGCCCCTGAGGCCAGCTTGGCCTCATCCCCATCCGGTGCTGCTTGTACTGCTGGGGGACAAGTCAGGGCAAGTGTGTCTTGAAATCCTGATTACTCAGCTTAAATCCTTCAAAAAAGTTTTGTAGAGGGACAGGGACCAGCAAGGTCCTAGGAGGGGCTTAGCTCAGGGAGAGGGGGTCCTGGGGGAAGACGCAGACCTGCCACTCCACACGTGACCTGGGCAGCCTCCCCACCTCCTCCCTCGCAAGAGAGGAATTCTAGTCCTGAGCCTGGGGCCAACAGATGTGTGATGAGTCCCCTGAGAGTCTCGCAGAGAACAGGATGAATTTCTTTAAGGAAGTATCTGGTTATCATGCTTTTTGGTTACATAAGAAGACATTTTCATTATTTCATGACAAATACAGGAAAACCAAAAGCAAACATGTTTTGCTTATTCCTTGCAGACGTTTTTCTTTGCGTTCATAAAAACAGAGACGTATTTTGACAAAAAAGCCATTATACACCATAGTTTTGTGACCTGCTTTTATCATTTATTAACATATTGTGAACATCTTCCTGCACCAATAATTCAACATCTCCATCTTGACTGATAGCAGCCTCAAGTGATTCCTTGTATGGAAGAGACTCTTATTTGATATTTAGATTGCTACCAGTTTGTTTGTTTTTAATTGCAGTGCAATTCACATAACATAAAATTAACCAATTTAAAGTGTACAGGGGACTTCCCTGGTGGTCCAGTGGTAAAGAATCCGCCTTGCAATGCAGGGGATGTGGGTTCTATCCCTGGTCGGGGAACTAAGATGCCACATGCTGCTGGGCAACTAAGCCCATGTGCCACAACTACTGAGCTCGCGCCCCTCAACTAGAGTTCATGTGCTGCAAACTCCAGAGCCCACGCGCTCTGGAACCCGCACGCCACAACTAGAGAAGAGAAGAAAAAACCCGTGTACCACAATTAGAGAGAAGCCTGCACACCAGAACGAGAGATCCCGCATGCCTCAACAAAGATCCTGTGTGCTGCAACTAAGACCCGGTGCAGCCAAAAATATAAAGTGTACAATTCAGTGGCATTTAACACATTTGCAAGGTTGTGCAACCACTACCTCTGTCTAATTCCAAAATATTTTCATCATCCAAAAGGAAATCCGAGACCCATCAAGCAACTGGTCCCCGTCCTCCCTTCCCCCAACTACTAGAAGACATCAGTCTGCTCTCTGTCTCTATGGGTTTGCTCATTCTGTACATTTCATGTGAATGGAATCATAGACTATGTGACTTCCTGTGTCTGGCTTCTTTCAATTAGTGTAATGTCTTCAAGGTTCATTCATGTTGCAGCAGGTATCCGTACTTTGTTCCTTTTTATGACTGAATAATATCCCATCGTGTGGATAGAACACAATTCGGCTATCCATTCCTCCCTTGATGGACATCTGTGTTGTCTGCCTCTTTTGGCTGTTGTGAAGAATGCTGCAGTGAACATTTGTGTACAGGTTATTTGCTGAGAACCTGTCCTCATTTCTTTTTGGCACATGCCTCAGAGTGGAACTGCTGGGTCATTGGTAATTCTATGTGTGATTTTTGGAGGAACTACCAAAGTGTTTTCCACAGTAGCTGTGCCATTTTACATTCCCACCAGCAGTGTATGAGGGTTCTTGTTTCTCTCCATCCTTGCCCACACTTGGTATCTGTTTTTTCATCATAACTATTCCTAGTGGGTATTGAAGTGGACCCCAGATTTTCTGCAAATATGAGTAATGCAGGTATAACCCTTCTCTGTACCTCTCTGAACAGGACAGCTGCCTTATTTTGTGTCGAATTTCTGGCAGTGGAATTGCTAGACCCAGCAGTGTGTGTGTGTGTTTGTATGTGTGTATAATTCTTTAAAAGGTTTTTGATATTACCAAACAGATCACCAGAAAAGTTTCACCAACTTACTCTTTCTCTAGTAGGGTAAGAAAGTGATCACACAAAGAGTTCTCTACCTATATAACCATGTCAATCTGATTGTAAAAGTTTATATTCCCTTGGTTTCTTTTTGCCTCTCACAATCACTGTGCTAAGGAAACTGCTATAGGCTGAACTGTGTCCCCTACCCCAAATTCATGTGTTGAAACCCTAACTCTCAGGACCTCAGAATGTGACTGTATTTGGAAATAAGACCTTTTAACATGTGATTAAGTTAAAATGAGGTATTTAGGGTGGGCCCTAGTCCAATATGACTGGTGTCCTTATAAGTGAGGCACGCACACACACAAAGGCCACGTGCAAGCCGAGGAGAGAGGCCTCAGGAGAAACCAAACCTGCTGACACCTTGATCTTACACTTCCAACCTCCAGAATGGTGAGAAAGCAAAAACTCTGTTCTTTAAGGCACCCGGTCTGTGGCATCTTGTGATGGCAGCCCCGGCAAACTCATACAAAGACTAAACCTTTTCTCTTAAGCTTGTTAACCGTTTGTATTTGTTCCTTGTGAATTGCCCACCCCGTCACGTGCCCTTCCCTTGTTAAGGAGTCTAAAGTGTGTTGAAGGGCCCTCACCTGGGCAGGTCAGCAGCCTGCCACGCTGAGAGCGAGGTCACACTGGTGAACAAAATTAGAAGTCCCTGGAGGGAGGTGGCTTCTCCTGGAACGTGAAGAACAGAGCAGAGCACGGGCTTTCCAATGTTTAGAAAAGTAAGGAAGCCCAGGTCCCACCTGCAGAGGGTTGGATGTAATTGGTCTGGGGTGTGGTCTCCAGAGGGTAATTTTTTTCAAGCTCCCCAGGTGATTCCACTACAGGCAAAGTTGAGAACCATCAACCCTGACCTCCAGGACCCTCAGCTGGAAAAGCCAATGGTGTCCATCTCGGGCATGGCCTGAGCCTTCGAGCCTTTAGTCCAGGCAGATTTGGGAAGATCTGGGCACCTAACTCTACCGTCCCCACTGTGCATGAGAAGGAGGGAAGGATCGCCCCCGGAAACTGGTTTGTGTGTATCCTGCTTGTGCAAGACGTGCTACTGCCAGAGGCACTGGGCTATTAGTTCAGTCGTGTTTGCTTCTGCAGATGAACCTAAACACCGGCTTTGGGTCAGCAGGTCTGGGCTGCAGCACTGACTTCCCACCAGTGTCTGCGCGACTTTGGGCAAGTCTCTTGATGGCTTAGATCCTCAGTTGTGGCACCTCTAAAATGGGAGGAATGGGGTTTCTTTGAAAATCAGCTGCCCCAGAGTCTCCATCCTTGGACATAACTCTTGGACATCTCAGGTGGGTAAGCAGATCAAGTCTCTTCAATTTCCTTTATTAATGATTTATAGTCCTCAGCATATGTCTTTAACCTCCTTGGTTAGGTTTATTCCTAAGTATTTAATTTTTTGGCTGTGACTTTAAAAGAGATTGTATTTTTTACATTCCCTTTCTGATATCTCATCGTTAGTGTAAAGAAACTCAGCTGATTTCTGTATGTTAATTTTATATCCTGCTACCTTGCTGAATTCGTTTATCAGTTCTAGTAGTTTTTGTGTAGAGTCTTTAGGGTTTTCTATATATAGTATCATGTCATCTGCACATAATGACAATTTTACCTCTTCCCTTCCAGTTTAGAAAACGTTTATTTCTTTTTCTAGTCTGATTTGCTGTAGCTAGGACTTCCAATACTATGTTGAATAGAAGTGGTGAGAGTGGGCATCCTTGTCCTGTTCCAGATTTTAGCAAGAAGGCGTTCAGCTTTTCACCATTGAGTATTACATTGGCTGTAGGTTTGTCATAAATAGCTTTTATTATGCTGAGATATGTTCCCTCTATACCC
Organism: Lipotes vexillifer; assembly: GCF_000442215.2. NCBI lineage: Eukaryota > Metazoa > Chordata > Mammalia > Artiodactyla > Lipotidae > Lipotes > Lipotes vexillifer. The sequence continues at coordinate 3,216,740 of NW_006779962.1, read as the reverse complement.
ACTTTGGTAAGAGTTTTTATCATGAATGGATGTTGAATTTTATCAAATGCTTTTTCTGCATCTGTTGAGATGATCATGTGATTTTTATCTCTTGTTGATGTGGTGTATCACATTGATCGATTAGCGTATGTTGAACCATCCTTGTGAACTTGGGATGAATCCCATTTGGTCGTGGTGTGTATGATCTTTTTAACGTGTTGTTGGATTCAGTTTGCTAGTATTTGTTGAGAATTTTTACATCTATATTCATTAAAGTTACTGGTCTGTAATTTTCTTTTTGGTGGTGTCTTTGTCTGGTTTTAGTATCAGGGTGCTGATGGCTTCATAGAATGTCTCTGGGAGTGTTCCCTCCTCTTCAATCTTTTGGAAGAGTTTGAGAAGGATTTTGGTATAAGTTCTTCTTTGTATGTTTGGCAAGTTCACCTGTGAAGCCATCTGGTCCTGGACTTTTGTTTGTAGGGAGTTTTGGTTTTTTGTTTTTTTTTTTTTTTTTTTTTTTTGCTGTACGCAGGCCTCTCACTGTTGTGGCCTCTCCCGTTGCGGAGCACAGGCTCTGGACACGCAGGCTCAGTGGCCATGGCTCACGGGCCCAGCCGCTCCACGGCATGTGGGATCCTCCCGGACCGGGGCACGAACCCGCATCCCCTGCATCGGCAGGCGGACTCTCAACCACTGCGCCACCAGGGAAGCCCGAGAACTGTCATTTTAATGCTATCTGACCCTCCTGTCCGTAAGCATGGGTTATCTGTCCTTTCGTTTTAGTCTTCTTTAACTTCTTTCCATGAACTAGTATAATTTTCTGCCTAATTCTTACCACTAATGAAATATTAGACTAATGAAATTTTAGACTTATTCTTAGATACTTAAAATTTTCACACTCTTCAGACTGGCCCCACCCCCTTTTTTAAAGTACATTTTCCGATTGCTTGGTCCTGGTATCTAGAAATGTAGTTAACTTTCGTGTATTGTTCTTAAATCTAGGTATCTTGCTAAACTCTCCTTTTTGGTTTTCTATGTCGTTGACCATATCTGAAATAACGTGTTTTGTTTTCTCTTTCCCAATCCTTGTGTTTTTTAATTTATTTCTTACAGTCTTATAGTTAGGGGAGGATTTCCAGTACTCACTGTTAAACAAGAGTAATAATGGGAAACATAACATTTCTTAGTTCTAATCTCAGAGGGAATGCTGCCAATGTTTCTCCATTTATCAGGCCAAGGAAGTTCCCTTCTATTTCTGAATTACTGAGAAGTGTCTATCACAAATTTATGTTGAACTTTTTAAAATGCTTCTTCAGCATCTATTAAGATAATCCTGTAGTTTTTCCTCCTTTCATCAGTTAATGTGTTAAATGACATTGATTTTTCTATTAAACCATCTCTTGCAATCATGGGATAGAGCTAATTCCATCATGTATATTACACTTTTTTATATACTATTCTATTCAGCTTGCTAATGTGTTAGTTAGTAGTTTTACCCTTATGTTCATGAGTGAAATGTGTCCATAATTCTCCTTTCTTGTACTGTTCTTGTCTGGTTTAGTGTTCCAGGTTATATCAGCCACGTAGTGTGACTCTCCATCATCTCTTCCCTTGGAAACCGTGTGTGATATTAGAAGGATCTGTTCCTTAGATGTTAGATAGAACTCACCTGTAGATCACTGACTCCTGGTGTTTTCTTTCACTCTTTTATTCTTTAACATGATACTTAAAAGAATATTTAATTCTCTTTAATAGTTATATTCAAGCATTCTACTTCTTGGGTCCATTTTGGTAGGTTATATTTTTTCCAAGTTTTGGACCGTTCCATCTACGTTTTCAAATTTATTGACATAAAGCTATTGATCGTATTCTTGTACTATCTTTTCATTCTCTGTTCTTTGTAGCTATACCCCTCTTTACAGCCATAATGTTGTGCCTGTGTCTCTCTCCCCTCCTGGTTAATCTTCTCTATAATATTATCTTCTTTGAATCTCCACTCTATCATTAATATCTTTTTCCTTCTACTTTGGTTACGATTAGTCTATTTCTCTTTGCTTAGCTCTTAAGTTGGGCACTTTTTTACTTTACGGCCTTTCTTTGTCATATAAACATTTAAACTTTAAAGTTTCCTTGAGGGATCATTTTCGTGCATCCCACACATTTTGATAGGCATTATTTTTCGCTTGTTTTCAGTTCTATGTATTTTTGTATTTTCATTACAACTGGTTCTTTTATCCATGAGTTACTTGGAAGTCTTTTAGTCAATTTCCCAATATAGGGAAATTGACTAAAAGACATCTTCTTGTTATTAACACATATGAATTGTGGTGAGAGAATTATTTATTTATTTATTTATTTATTTAGGCTGTGCTAGGTCTTCGCTGAGGCATGTGGGATCTTCGTTGCAGCTTGTGGACTTCTTAGTTGCAGCATGTGGACTCTTAGTTGTGGCATGCATGTGAGATCTAGTTCCCCAACCAGGGATCGAACCCAGGCCCCCTCCATTGGGGATGTGGAGTCTTACCCACTGGACCACCAGGGAAGGACCCCGTGGCGAGAGAATTTTTTAGAAGAATAGTGTCTTAAATTTTTTTGAAATGTTTAGGGTCTAATTTCGATTGATTGTTGTAAACGTTCCACCTGTAAAGAAAGTAATTTCTCTAGTAATTAGATATAGAATTCTATATATGTCAACTACATCCATCTTGTTATCTGAGCTGATCAGATCGTCCGTGTATTTGTATGCTGAGTTATTTTATTTTTATTTTACTTTTTTGGTAAAGTGATTGAGAGGGATGTGTTGAATCCCTGTGAAAGTGAACTTGTCTGTTTTTCCTTGGTGGTCTGTTAGGTTTTGCCTTAGGTATTTTGAGGTTATTTCAATATATATATTTAGATTAACATATCTATATATAAATATATATATTTAGGGATTGACATATACACACTACTATATGTAAAACAGATAAATAATAAAAACCTGCTGTAGGGACTTCCCTGGTGGTGCAGTAGTTAAGAATCCGCCTGCCAATGCATGGAACGCGGGTTCGATCCCTGGTCCGGGAAGATCCCACATGCCGTAGAGCAACTAAGCCCGTGCACCACAACTACTGAGCCTGTGCTCTAGAGCCCGCGTGCCACAACTACTGAAGCCCGCACACCTAGAGCCCACGCTCCGCAACAAGAGAAGCCTACACACCGCAACGAAGAGTAGCCCCCACTCGCCACAACTAGAGAAAGCCCATGCACAGCTACAAAGACCCAACGCAGCCAAAAATGAAAATAAATAAATTTATTTATTTTAAAAAAAACAAAAAAGAACCTGCTGTATAGAACAGGGAATTTTACTGACTACTCTGTGATGGCCTATATGGGAAAAGAATCTTAAAAAAAAAAAAGAGTGGATATATGTATATGTATAACTAATTCACTTTGCTGTACACCTGAAACTAACACAGCATTGTAAATCAACTATACTCCAATAAAAGTTTAAAACACAGGGCTTCCCTGGTGGCGCAGTGGTTGGGAGTCCGCCTGCCAATGCAGGGGACACGGGTTTGTGCCCCGGCCCGGGAAGATCCCACATGCCGCGGAGCGGTTGGGCCCATGAGCCATGGCCGCTGAGTCTGCACGTCCGGAGCCTGTGCTCTGCAGCGGGACAGGCCACAACAGTGAGAGGCCCGTGTACCGCAAAAAAAAAAAAAAAAAAAAAAAATTTTAAACACAAAAACATAACCAAAAAAAACCAGACAGATCAAAATAAAATTTAAAAAATAAACAAATAAATGTATTTAGATTTATTACAACTTCTGGATAACTTGAACCTTTTTCATTATGTACTGACCCTCTCTATTCTTGATGATGCTTTTAAAGTATAAGACAAATTTGCCTGATATCAAAATACATGTTTTCATATGTATGTATATATGTGTGTGTACGTGTGTGTACGTGTGTGTGTGTGTGTTTAACCATCCTTTTATGTTTAAACTTTCTGGATCTTTATGTTTTCAGCACATCTCTTCTAAACTTCATGAGTCTGGATTTTCTTTTTCCTGCTCAGCCTGACAGTCTCTTAACTGGTGAGTTGAGTCTTTTTACGGCTATTAATATTATGGATATATTTGCACTTGTTTCTACCGTCTTTTTTTTCCCATTTTCTATGTGTTCTACCTTCCCTGTTTCT
>NW_006779962.1:3197402-3212568 GCF_000442215.2 Lipotes vexillifer | reverse complement strand
TCTTTCCCTTTTCTTGCCCTTTCTGGAACTGAGTTTTTAGTTGGCTTTTTCTTTTCACTTTTCTCTCTACTGATTTCTATTGCTTTGTCACTGTCAGAAGGTTGGTAAATTTAGCTTCAAGTCTAAAGGTTACAGGTCTTACCCTCCTGCCCAAACAACACAGGCCTTTAGCTTCAAACCACCTCCATCTGGTTCGTATAGATTGCCAAGTAAGCCAAGTGTGTCCTTTTGTTACCCACCCCTGAGGAAACCCCCGTTACTCCACGCAGTATTGGTTTTGTGTGACCTCCACAGTTAGCCCTTTACTATTTACGCTTCCTGCTCAGGCCCTCAGTCACCCATCATTACGCTTCTTCCTGAAAGTGTACTCCAAGCACATCCTCTAGAGCAGGTGGCAGCAAACCTTGCAACTGTGTTTATGTATAAATGCAAATGTCTTCATTCTCATTCTGGCCTTCGTGTCTCGGCTCTCTTTCCTATTTTCCCATTCTTCCCCATTTTTTAATGTATTCTGACAAGGAATTCAAATATATTTTCTCCTCCACTTGTTTTTGTTCCAGTTGTGTCTATTTGGTCAATTTACAGTTATTGTGTTCTAAATCTACTCTTCACTCCTGGAAGTACCATCTCTGTTTGTTTCTTAAATCTGCCCATCCATGGGAATTCCCTGGCGGTCCAGTCGTTAGGACTCCGCACTTCCATTACAGGGGTCACGGGTTCGATCCCCAGTCGGGGAACTAAGATCCCTCAAGCCGCTTAGTGCGGCCAAAAACAAAAACAATCTGCCCATCCATCCCTGATGGTTCCTTTGTGTCTGCTTCATCACTTGCATCCTTGGTCTCTTTACCTTGGTAACATATCTGCTGCTCTACATTCTGGATCTGACCATCCCAACAGCCACTGTCCTTGAGCACTCTTGTTTCTACTGACTTGCTTTGTGTGTCATTACTCTTTAAGATCAAGCCATGGGGCTTCCCTGGTGGCGCAGTGGTTGAGAGTCTGCCTGCCGATGCGGGGGACGCGGGTTCGTGCCCAGGTCCAGGAAGATCCCACATGCTGCGGAGCAGCTGGGCTCGTGAGCCATGGCCTCTGAGCCTGCGCGTCCGGAGCCTGTGCTCCACAACAGGAGAGGCCACAGCAGTGAGAGGCCCGCACTGCAAAATAAAATAAAATACGGCATTGTTTCTCATCATCAAAAAAAAAAATTAAAAAAAAAAAAAAGATCAAGCCATGAGTTTATGAATAATCTGTGAGCATCCCGGGGGCCTCATTTGGCCATGGCATTTTCCTTCAGAGAAGATTGGCTTTGCTTCTCCTTGTAGCCTGTATGTCCACTCCGGGCTCAGAGCTGGAGCCCCAACTTAGCCCACAACTACCTGCATCCCTTGCCTTTGTACTGGCTTGGGTACCCCACAGCCGTGTTGCCATAGGAATATGGCCTCCTGGCACCCCTGCCTGCCTGGGTGCTCACTAGGCTGGACCATTTTCGGACTCTTTCCAGCTCCCACCCTTATGACCCCAGTACCTGGCTACCAGTCACTCTTCAGTCACTGAGTACCCAGCTCACATTTGCTTACATGTCTTTTTTTGGGGGCTGGGGTTCCATGGAATTTTCTCCTTTTTATGAGACCTGCAATGCTTCCAAAAATATTCTCCATCTAGGGCCAGTATGGGGAAGGTATATTCCTTAGAGCTCCAAGAGTCATAATTCAAAAGCTGAGGACTGGGCTTCCCTGGTGGCGCGGTGGTTAAGAGTCCGCCTGCTGATGCAGGGGACGCGGGTTCGTGCCCCGGTCTGGGAGGATCCCGCGTGCCGCGGAGCGGCTGGGCCCGTGAGCTGTGGCCGCTGGGCCTGCGCGTCTGGAGCCTGTGCTCCGCAACAAGAGAGGCCACAACAGTGAGAGGCCCGCATACCGGAAAAAAAAAAAGCTGAGGACCTCAGACTTCCCTGGTGGGCCAGTGGTAAAGAATCTGCCTTCCAATGCAGGGGACATGGGTTCAATCCCTGATCAGGGAACTAAGATCCCACATGCCACGGGGCAACTAAGCCCATGCGCCACAACTACTGAGCCCACGCGCCACAACTAGAGAGCCCGCGTGCCACAACTAAGACTCGACACAGCCAAAAATAAAAAATTAAATTAAATAAATAAATTTTTATTGTAAAAGCTGAGGCTCTCAAGAGCTGAAATTTGAGCCTACTCACGTGCAGCTGGAAACCGCCACCCTCTGCTGTGTCTCAGGCTTCTCATTGTCCGTGACTCTGCTGTGACCCCCTGGAGGGCTGACGACTTGTCACGGGCTACCTGCCCCATGCTGAACGGCCAGCCTCCTTTGCTTTTAGAGTTCTCACGCCTCCCTTCGAAAGCTTTCCTGCACCTGCCTTGCTGCCAGATCCTCTGGGGGCACTTGGTGCTGTGGCCGAGTCTGCCTCACCTTTGGGTCCAGGCTCGCTGCGGTTTGTGCAAAGCACAACCCAGGATCAAAGCTCCGACCCTTCTGTGCTGACTTTGTGCAGGCCTTTTTCTGCATATTTTCTTGGCCATGGTTGGGGTGAGACTGCTGGAGTATGAAACTGCTGTGTGGACAAGGTGATAAGTGAATTCATTTGAAGCCATGGGACTGTGGCCATGGAGAGCCAGCACGTTGAGGTCAGACAGACTGGGACCCAACCCTGGCTCTTCCACTTAGAGCTGGGTGACCCTGGGCTAGTAACCTCATCCATCTAAGCCTCAGTTTCTTTTTTCTTTTCTTTTCTTTTTTTTTTTTTGACTGTGCCACGTGGCATGTGAGATCTTAGTTCCTTGACGAGGGATCAAACCCACGCCCCCTGCATTGGAAGCACGGAGTCTTAACCACTGGACAGCCAGGGCAATCTGTAAGCCTCAGTTTCTTCATCCATACGATGAGAATCACATCAGTCTCTTGATCAGAGAGTGCTGGGGACTGTTAATGGTGCTCGTCCACGTGAAGAGGCGGGCATACACCTGCCACATAGTTAGTGCTGAATCAACGTGTGTGCACGCCTGTGATCCACAGAGAGAGGTTTCCAGTGTGCCTTCCGGGTACCAGCTCCATACTTGGCTCTCTGCAAGCATCCAGCTCACAGCCCTGAGAGGTAAGAACTTCCATTCTCTGTAATTTGAGCCTTGATTCTCTTATCCTTAATGGGTTGGACAGACAGGTGTGTGAGGACAGCAGTACTTTGAGACCCTGCCCAGAGGGACCTCCAGCCTCTGGCTGAAAGCCCCGCCCTCCTCATCAGCCACATCCTGGTTCCCGGAGCAAACATCAGGCCTCCAAAGAAGCAGCTGTCCCTCCCCCAGCCCCACCCAACAGGGTCACCTCCTCTGAAGGGTCACGCTCCAGCCTCTGGTGCTTTCTCACACTGGCTGAAGAACCAAGCCAGTTCTGGGGCTTCCTGTGGTGATAACCCCTTTCCTGCCCCTGGAGCGCCCCTTCCCCACTTCGCAAAACTCAGAAGAGGGGCCGGAAGGTGGCAGGCTTTGTCTTCCCCTCCTTACAAGGGGCGGCTGGGTTGGAATGTGTTTCCTGATAACGGGTTGTGAGGGGCTGGGGCGGGGCAGGCTGCCCGATGTGTGGGGCTGGCTGATAAGGGCTCTGGAGCACCTTCAGAGCCAAAGCCCCCTTCGGACAAGCTGTGAGTAGCGTCTAAGGAGGGTCCAGTATTCATAGAATTCCTTCCGTCCATCAGTGTGCAGGGGGCACAAACTTGGGAGGCCAAATGAGCAAGGGGGTCCGGGACAGAGAGGACCCAGTGCAGGGGCCTGAGGATAAGGACACAAAAAGAGGAATTCTCTAGGGATGAAATTTTTATTCACTCATTCATTCCTTCAACAAATGCCGAGCTGAATGAATGTGTTTGGAATCAAGGTTAAGAGTAAGGGCTCTGGACTCATCCAGACCTAGGTTTGAGTCCTAGCTTTATCACCTAGTGGCAGCTGACTTTGTCTTGTGGGCCTCAGTTTCTTCATCTATAAAATGGGGAGAACAGGCATCTTGTGAGGCTTGGAGGAGACAACATGTGTATCTCACTCAGGCCGGGCTCTGGCACCAGGGAGGTCCTCAGTAAATAGTTTTAGACCATGGTTGCAGAACTCCAAGGGCCGGGTGGTCAAGAAATGATCCCACCTCCCCCCGCCTTTACAGGGCTATGAGGAAGTCTGCGGCAGCAAGGAGGGTGTTGCACGGGGGATGCAAGGCAGCCTCCTGGAGGCTGGGGCAGGAAGTGGGTACAGAGGGCTGGGAACCAGGGGCTGGGAGGCCTCTCTCCTGGGTCACTTGTCTTTTGATGCATCTGCCTCATTTCACCCTCTGCAGTCTAGCCCCCTCTGTTGCCATGGACACTCCCACATGGGTCCCTCAACACCTCCCTCCCCAAGTCCAGATGCTCTTCCCTTCAGCCAGTGCCCACCCCACACGACCAGAGTCCCCAAGACCCAATTCCAAATGTCCGGGAGAGCTGATCAGTTTGGCCATCGGAGGGGCTCGGCTTCTGTCTGGCCCCTGGCCGAGCCCAATCAGCTGTGGCTGCTGGCTGGGGGCCCACACTGGGCAGACAGTGAGCTCTGTGAGAACTGGACCGAGCTGCCCCCACTGCAGGACGCCCAGCAACAAGGACAGGGCTGGCCCACAGCAGGGCCTCCGGAAAGGGCCTTTTCTGGAAGAGCATCTCCTGCCTCTTAGCTCCTTCTGTGTGCCAGGCCACGGAGGAGCAGTGTCTGAACGGGCTTCCTGCCTCCACTTCATATGTAGTCAGGTGAAGTGACTTGCCCCCAGGCCACATGACCACTCAGAGCACAGGGCCCCCAGCCTGAGGTGGGAAGGTCAAGGGGAGAGAGGCTGCTGGAGAGTCAAGAATATCCCTGTCGTGCTCAGCCTCTGGGTCTTGTGATGCCGAAACTCAAGAGCCCCTGACTCAGCAGGATATTAATAAGCCTGGCGGGCTCCCAGGGGGCCAGCTCTGTCAGGGGCAAAAGCGGAAGGACTGCTCCCAGCGCTGTGACCTGGGATCTCCCTCCCCTCATCCACAGCTGGCTCCACAGCACCAGCTCCTTCCCCAGGACCCCCTGGTGACCCCATATCCCAGCCTCTCTAGGTAGGGAACCCCTCCCCACTGCTCAGTAGACCTGGGTAACCCTCACTGAGTTAAAGGGAACCATCTAAAAGGGACCCAGGAGGAGAGACAGAGGCAAACAGCATGGGGGAGCGGGGGGCATGTGGTCAACACTTCAGGTTCTGGGGTCAGAGTCAAGTTCAAGCTTTAGCTCTCCCACTGCTAACTTGGAGACTTGGGACAAATTGTTTAACAACGCTGAGCCTGTTTCTTAATCTGTGAAGCGGGGGTCCTAACAGTACCTAGTCCTGGATTTACTGCGCGGACCCAATGAGGTGGTTGTCACAAAGGGCAAGTCCCGGGAATGACAGCTGTTTCTCACCTGTCACCACTGCTGGTCTCAGCTGACGAACTGATTGGTCCATTCTGGATCGGGTTTCTGTCCCACAGCGCTCTCTAGTGGGAAAAGGTGATTATTGCAGAGGTTCCCTGCAGGTTGTGTGGGCTTTGCTGCTTCTCAGCCCCAAAAGGTCCAAGAGGTGCCCTTTCTGATTGACTCAAGTTCATGGCCCCTGTGATGCACTGGCAGGGCCGGCAAAGAGGAAGAAGACCCGCTCCCTTCCCTTTGAAGTTCAAAGTACACGACAGCCTGGTTTGGTCTAAGTCCTGTCCTGGGTCGTGCCCCCTCCAGCCTGGACAAGCCCCAACCTCCCTGATCCTCACAGACATCATCTATAAACGGGAACACGAAGCCTTGAATGCCATGCACAGGAGCTGGACACTCAGACAGTGGCAGTGGACAGGTGTCTGCACACCAGCACTTAGGGGCTGTGTGATTCACTCCAGCCAGAGGCCCTGATGTGGATGGATTCAGAAAGCACAAGGCCTGGGCCTCTGGGGGACCCTTTCCAAGGCTGCCCAAGTGGAACATTTGCCAACAGCAGAGCCAGCGTGTCTTCTCCCTGCCTCCTAGCCCTGCCGCTCCCCAGACTGAGCACCCTGTGTGCTTAAACAGACATCCGCTTGCCAAGGGTCCCCAGGGAAACCCTCCCGCCTCCCACATTCTAGGTCTCTCTGTTCCCCACCCCGATAAAAAACCCTTCCATCTCTGGAGCTGCCGAGGGCAGAATCAGGCCAATGAGCACAGGGAGCCAGGGAACAGAGATCGGGGCAGCATGGCAGGTCCTGGTGACCCCACAGGGCAGGCAGTGAGTTCCCCTCTTTGGAGGTGTTTATGCCAAGCAGTCGACCACGTGACCAGCATGTCAGAGAGCTGAGCCCACTTCTGGAGAGCTGAATGAGCTGAACGAGCTGAACTCAGGGGCCTCTTCCAACCCAGAGGGTCTCTGTTTTCTTCAAAATTAATTTCTACTAACTTATTTTTTTACCAAAGTAATAAAAGAACGGAGTTCAAAAAAAAAATTGTGGGGCTTCCCTGGTGGCACAGTGGTTAAGAATCCGCCTGCCAATGCAGGGGACATGGGTTCAAGCCCCGGTCTGGGAAGATCTCACATGCCGCAGAACAAATGGGCCTGCGTGCCACAACTACTGAGCCTGCATGCCATAACTACTGAAGCTCACACGCCTAGAGCCCGTGCTCCTCAACAAGAGAAGCCACTGCAATGAGAAGCCCGCACACCGCAACAAAGAGTAGCCCCCGCTCGCCACAACTACAGACAGGCCGTGTGCATCAAAGAGGACCCAATGTAGCCAAAAATAAATAAATAAATAATTTTTTTAAAAAAAAGAAAAATGGGGCACCCCAATGTTCATTGCAGCACTATTCACAATAGCCAAGACATGGAAGCAACCTAAGGGTCCATCGACAGATGAATGGGTAAAGAAGATGTGGTACATATATACACTGGAATATTATTCAGCCACTAAAAAGAATAAAATAATGCCATTTGCAGCAACATGGTTGGACCTAGAAATTATCACATTAGGTGAAGTAAGTCAGAAAAAGACCAATATTATATGATATCACTTATATGTGGAATCTAAAACATAGTACAAATGAACTTATTTTCAAAACAGAAACAGACTCACAGACATAGAAAATAAACTTGTAGTTACCAAGGGGGAAGCTGGGGTGGGGAGGTATAAATTAGGAATTTAGAATCAGCAAATACAAACTACTATATATAAAATAGGTAAACAACAAGGATTTACTGTATCTCACAGGGAACTGTATTCAATATCTTATAATAACCTTAATGGAAAAAGAATTTTAAAAGTATATATATTATATATATACACATATATAAGTATAACTGAATCACTTTGCTGTACACTTGAAACTAACACAATATTGTAAATCAACTATATTTCAATTTTTAAAAAAGAAAAATATGCATAAAAGATGTAATGAAAAAGAACCGCCCCACTTCTCCATCTCCCCCAGCTGGTTCCCCAGTGGCACACCCATCAGGTTTCCAGCTGTTTCCCTGAGTATTTTCCTCCATCTTTCCTAATAACATGTTTATCCAGCTCTTTCTTGACTTATCAGTTTCAAACCTTACCTATTAACTTCCCCTCATGACACCTAAAGACTTAACTTTCTCACCTAACCCCTACCCCCACTGCTGACCTTCCCTGTATCCACCCCACTAAATGCTACAACCCACCCCCCAAAACGGTTTCTTCACAGGTCTGGTAAAATAACCAGAGTTTATCATGATTATGCAAGTATTATTCCTTGCTGAATCAAGTATTTCACTAAGATCTAGTGAAAAGGCTACAGATTTTTTTAAAAACATTTTTTTTTTAAGATTTTTTTTTTTGATGTGGATCACTGTTAAAGTCCTTATTGAATTTGTTACAGTATTGCTTCTGTTTTACATTTTGGTTTTTTTGGCCACGAGGTGGCGTGTGGGATCTTAGCTCCCCGACCAGGGATCGAAACCACACCCCCTGCATTGGAAGGCAAGTCGTAACCACTGGACCACAAGGGAAGTCCTAAAAAAGGCTACAGGTTTTTACCGAGCACATATTATGTGCTTCCCACTGGGGACTCGGCAGTGAACCAAACCAAGCATGTGCTTACTTTACAATGGGGAGAGGGGTGATGGTGATATATATGTAAACAAATAAATATGTAACATTTCATGTGATAAATTCTGTAAAGAAAAGTAAAAGGGGTTAAGGGAGGGTGAAAAGTGACAGATATACTATTTTAGGCCACATGAAGAGGGTTCAATCCTATTTAACATTTAACTTGGCTTTTCCTTGAATGTCATATTTTCTTTTATTTTCTTTTTTCTTTTTTTAGTGATACGCGGGCCTCTCACTGCTGTGGCCTCTCCCGTCGCGGAGCACAGGCTCCGGACGCGGAGGCTCAGCAGCCACGGCTCACGGACCCAACCGCTCCGTGGCATGTGAGATCCTCCCGGACCGGGGCACAAACCCGTGTCCCCCGCATCGGCAGGCGGACTCTCAACCACTGCGCCACCAGAGAAGCCCCATATTTTCTTTTTTTTTTTCTTGCCTTTCCTTAGTTCGAAATATCTCGTGTAACATGAGCATGTCCCCACGGCTCTGACTCCACTGTCACATGTCTCTTGGGGAGTTTCCACGCACACACCATTGGTCCATTTCTCCCGAGGACGCCTTCCTCTCCCACCAGCCAACCTCCTGTTCCTCCAGTGGACAGGCCACTCCAAGCCCTGCTGCCCGCTTCCCTCCCAGGGCAGGAGCCTGCTTTCCAACAGTAAGTGCTGTGGAGAGGGGCTCAGAAGAGCCAGGAGGAGGCCTGCACTTTTTATTTTTTTTAATTGTTTTAGCTATGGTAGTTCCTTTGCCTTCCCACATACATTTTATTTATTTATTTATTTTAATTTTTTTACTTATTTTCGGCTGCGTTGGGTCTTCATTCCTGCATGCAGGCTTTCTCTACTTGCGGCGAGCGGGGGCTACTCTTCGTTGCGGTGCACGGGCTTCTCATTGCAGTGGTTTCTCTTGTTGCGGAGCACGGGCTCTAGGTGCGCGGACTTCAGTAGTTGTGGCCTGTGGGCTCTAGAGCACAGGCTCAGTAGTTGTGGTGCACAGGCTTAGTTGCTCCGTGGAATGTGGGATCTTCCCGGACCAGGACTCGAACCGGTGTCCCCTGCATTGGCAGGCGGACTCTTAACCACTGTGCCACCAGGGAAGTCCGGCCTGCACTTTTAGATCAGGCGGCCAGGGAGGTCTCATTTGAGTAAATACCTGAGGAGGTAAGGGAGGGATCCAGCCCCCCGCATGGATCAAGGTCAGGAGGCAGTGCAGTAGGACACATAACCAGGGGCCTTAGCCCAGGTAGTCAGCAAGGCCTCCTGGACCAAGGGACAACTAAGCTGAGCTGTGACAGAGGGATGGGAAAACTCAGATGTCAGAAGACCTGAGCCTGGCCCAGCCCTGATCCTATGACCTTCTGTGTTCTGAGGCCAGCCACGACCCCTGGGCCTCAGTTTCCCCATCTGTAGCATGAGGCAGCTGGCCGAGCTGCAGCCTGTCTTTCTCTTCTCTGACAGCCGTGCCTAGGTCCCTGGCCTGACTGCATGGTGCACAGGGACCCCCAGCTAGCCCAAGTGGGGGACTCATGAAAGGCCCTCGCACCCTCCAGCCCTATTTTGCATCCATATGGGCGTCAGGTGGGTGGTTAAATGGAGTGACGTCTGGTCACTTGTGCCGAGGAAAGTGTGCTACAAAGGCAGAGCCCTAGATTCTGAGTGCTTGGTGCGCCCATTGCTGCTGGGGTGTCTTTGCTTATGGCTGTTAAGGGTTGAATTGTGCCCCCCTGAAAAGGTATGTTGAAGTCCAGACCCCTCAGTACCAGAGAATGTGACCTCATTCTGAGATACGGTCTTTACAGAGGTATTCAAGTTAAGATGGGGTCATTAGGGTGGGCCCTAATCCAATAAGACCGGTGCTCTGACATAAAGGAGAAATTTGGACAAGAAATCAAACATGCACAAAGGGAAGACGATGTGAAGAGACAGGGAGAATGCCATGTAAGACAGGAATGAAGGATCAGAGTGATGCGTCCACAAGCCAAGGAAAGCCTGAGGCTGCCAGAGCCAGGAAGGAGCCCAGAGCACAAGCAAAACTTGGCTAAGGTGGAAACTTTTGTGGAAATGCCCACAAAGGACCCTATGACTCAGGCTTGGAGCAGGGCTGGTCCTCAGCAGCCTGAGATAACTTGAGTGGGCAGAGCCCAGCATCCCTCGTGACCAGAGATATCCTGCTTTCTCACCTGAAGAAACAGGTTATCATGGTTCTCAGGTGGTCAAGAGGCTTGACTACTAGGGAAACAAGTTCATAACATACCCCAGCCCTGGTGGGAAGGGCTATGTACTGAGATAAACAATGGCTGCCGCCTGTGAGGGCCTCCCATGCCCCGGGCACTGAGTCGACTCCTTGTGTCTATCTTTTCCTATAACACTTACTTGCTCGTGGGACCTGAGTCGTAACAATGTCCTGATTTTATAGATGAGACTTTGGAGCTCAGAGAGGGTAAGTCGCTTGCCCAAGATCACACAGCCATCCTTAGGACCCAGGTCTTTCTGACCTCAGAGCCTGGGTGTGTGTGTGTGTATTAAAATAGTTGTAACATAAAATGTGCCATTTTAACCTTTTTTTTTTTTTTTGGTCACACAGCACAGCCTGTGGAATCTTATTTCTCCCACCAGGGATCAAACCCACGGCCCCTGCACTGGGAGCGCAAAGTCTTAACCAGTGGACTGCCAGGGAAGTTCCCATTTTAACCATTTTTAAGTGTGCATCTCAATGACTTTTAAGTATACAGGCATCCCTCATTTTACTGAATTTTGCTTTTTTAAGCTTCTTGGATGTTGCACTTTTTACCAGTTGAAGGTCTTTGGCAACCCTGCATGGTCAGATGACGATTCTCATTATGGTTTTTTTTTTTCTCATTATGGTTTTGATTTGCATTTCTCTAATGATGAATGATGTTGAGCATCTTTTCATGTACTTATTGGCTATTTGGGTATCTTTTAAAAAAATTTTTAACAGTTGAGTGATTTTTATTATAGTCACTTAAACATTGTTAGTTTGTATAGTTAGGAAGAACAGTATTGTCACAGATCAAGAATAACTGGAGCAGTAGTAATTGATTGCTGTAATGACTTCATTCTGATTTTGTCAACTACAGCTGACCCTTGAACAACAAAGATTTGAACTGAGCGCGTCCACTTATAGGCAGATTTTTTTCAATAAATACATACTATAGCACTATTGTATATCTTTTTTAGAGAAATGTCTATTCAAGTCCTTTGCCCACTTTTTCATTGGGTTATCTTTTTGTTGTTGAGTCGTAAGCGTTCTTTATATATTCTGGATATTAAATCCTCATCAGATATGATTTACAAATATTTTCTTCTATGGGTTATCTTTTCACTCTCTCAATAGTACCTTTTTTTTTTTTTCTTTTTTCTTTTTTGCAGTACGCGGGCCTCTCACTGCTGTGGCCTCTCCCGTTGCGGAGCACAGGCTCTGGACGCGCAGGCTCAGAGGCCATGGCTCACGGGCCTAGCCGCTCCGCGGCATGTGGGATCTTCCTGGACCGGGGCACGAACCCGTGTCCCCTGCATCGGCAGGCAGACTCTCAACCACTGCACCACCAGGGAAGCCCTCGATAGTATCTTTTGATGCACAAAAGTTTTTGTTGTTGTTTTTTTAAACATCTTTATTGGAGTATAATTGCTTTACAATGGTGTGTTAGTTTCTGCTTTATAACAAAGTGAATCAGCTATACATATACATATATCCCCATATCTCCTCTCTCTTGTGTCTCCCTCCCACCCTCCGTATCCCACCCCTCTAGGTGGTCACAAAGCACTGAGCTGATCACCCTGTGCTATGTGGCTGCTTCCCACTAGCTATCTATTTTATATTTGGTAGTGTATATATGTCCATGACACTCTCTCACTTCGTTCCAGCTTCCCCTTCCCCCTCCCCGTGTCCTCAAGTCCATTCTCTACGTCTGCGTCTTTATTCCTGTCTTGCCCCTAGGTTCATCAGAACCATTTTTTTTTAGATTCCATATATATGTGTTAGCAAATGGTATTTTTCTCTTTCTGACTTACTTCGCTCTGTATGACAGATTCTAGGTCCACCCACCTCACTACAAATAACTCATTTTCGTTCCTTTCTATGGCTGAGTAATATTCCATTGTATATATGTGCCACATCTTTATCCATTCATCTGTCGATGGACACTTAGGTTGCTTCCATGTCCTGGCTATTGTAAATAGAGCTGCAGTGAACATTTTGGTACATGACTCTTTTTGGATTATGGTTTTCTCAGGGTATATGCCCAGCAGTGGGATTGCTTGGTCATATGTTATTTCTATTTTTAATTTTTTAAGGAAACTCCATACTGTTCTCCATAGTGGCTGTATCAATTTACATTCCCACCAACAGTGCAAGAGGGTTCCCTTTTCTCCACACCCTCTCCAGCATTTATTGTTTGTAGATTTTTTGATGATGCCCATTCTGACCGGTTGAGGGGATACCTCATTGTAGTTTTGATTTGCATTTCTCTAATGATTAGTGATGTTGAGCATCCTTTCATGTGTTTGTTGGCAGTCTATATATCTTCTTTGGAGAAATGTCTATTTAGGTCTTCTGCCCATTTTTGGATTGGGTTGTTTGTTTTTTTGATATTGAGCTGCATGAGCTGCTTATAAATTTTGGAGATTAATCCTTTGTCAGTTGCTTCGTTTGCAAATATTTTCTCCCATTCTGAGGGTTGTCTTTTCATCTTGTTTATGGTTTCCTTTGCTGTGCAAAAGCTTTTAAGTTTCATTAGGTCCCATTTGTTTATTTTTGTTTTTATTTCCATTTCTCTAGGAGGTGGGTCAATAAGGATCTTGCTGTGATATATGTCATAGAGTGTTCTGCCTATGTTTTCCTCTAAGAGTTTTATAGTGTCTGGCCTTACATTTAGGTCTTTAATCGGTTTTGAGTTTATTTTTGTGTATGGTGTTAGGGTAGTGTTCTAATTTCATTCTTTTACATGTAGCTTCCAGTTTTCCCAGCACCTCTTATTGAAGAGGCTGTCTTTTCTCCATTGTATATTCTTGCCTCCTTTATCAAAAATAAGGTGACCATATGTGATGCACAAAAGTTTTTAATTTTAATGAAGTCCAATATATCTATTTTTTTGTTTTGTTGCCTGTGTTTTTGGTGTCACTGCCAAATCCAAGAAATCATTGCCAAATCCAAGTCATGCAGGTTTTCTCTTGTGTTTTCTTCTAAGACTTTTATAGTTTTTCCTCTTAAATTTAGGTCTTTGATCCATTTTGAGTTAATTTTGGTAGATAGTGTAAGATAAATGGCCAACTTCAGCCTTTTACATGTGGATATTCAGTTTTCCCAGCACCTTTTATTGGAGAGACTTCTTTCCCAACAAAGGGTCTCAGCATCCTTGTTGAAAATCAATTGACCACAGATGTGACTGTTTATCTCTGGGTTCTCTCTGTTCCCTTGATCTGTATGCCTAGCCTTATACCAGTACCACCTATTTGATTACTGTCACTTTGTAGTAAGTTTTGAAATCGGAAAGTGTGAGTCCTCCAAATTTGTTCTTCTTTTTCAAGATTGTTTCTGCCATTCTGGGTCCCTTAAAATGAAATATGAATCTTAGGATGGATTTTTCCATTTCTGCAGAAGCACCATTGAAATTTTGGTAGAGATTGCATTGAATCTGTACATTTCTTTGGGTAGTGTTGTCATCTTAACAATATTGTCGTCCAATCCAGTCACACAACATGTCCTTCCATTTACGTAGATCTCCTTTCATTTCTTTCAGCAATATTTTGCAGTTTTCAGTGTACAAGCCTTACACTTCCTTCACGGAATTTATTCCTAAGTACTTTATTCTTTCTTTATGTGATTATAAATTCATAATTGTTCTCTTCATTTCATTTTCGGATTGATCATTTCAGCATACAGAAATACAACTGATGTCTGAATGATGATTTTATATCCTACAACTTTGCTGAAATCATTTATAGCTCTAATAGGTTTATTGTAGACTCTTCTAGGATTTTCTAGGTATAAGATCATGTCATCTGCGAATAGAGATAATTTCACTTCTTTTCCAATTGGGATGCCTTTTACTTTTTGTGCTTGCCTGACTGCTCTGGCTAGAATTTCCAGTACAATGTTGAGTAGAAATGGCAAAAGCGGCATCCTTGCCTTGTTTCTACAGAACCTGAGCCTTAAACCTATGCCAGACTCTCTCTTCTAGTTCAACCTGATTCTTGGTTCAGGCAGGAGATTAAAGTGTGTGCTTCTAATGCTAAAGGAACAGGTGGAAAGGGGAGAAGCCAGTCCATTAACCAGCTGTGTAGGCCTGTGGTATTTTTGTCCCACCCAAATGCCCTAATGGAGGGGTGAGAGGCAGCGCTGGTCTCAGCTGTGGAATGAAGTCGGATTTTGGACAAGTGCCCTAAAGCCTTTGCCCTTGAAGGCTGAGTCACTGATGGAGGACAGCCTGGCCTCCTGATGGGCCCAGGGGAGCTTGTGACCGTGCAGTGACACTGTGAGCCCCTGCTCTTCCGGGAGGCGTGTCTTGGAGGAAACCCTTGACCACATTAATATAATATATTGAACAACCCACAAGAAAATGAAGTTTAAAGGGTGGAATAAAATAAATAGTATTTTTAAAGGATTTGCACTTTATTTTCTTTTTGACATACAAAAATATTTCAGCTCTCACATTTAAAACAGGACTTATAATATTTTAAAAGATAGCTATAATAATATACTTTATTTTCTTAAGTCTTGGTTTAATGCTTTCATAGAGCTAGCCCCCCAAATTCAGTTCAACACTTGGCCCTAATGTCCATGACAACTGGAAAAGACACTCATCAGGGGCTTCCCTGGTGGCGCAGTGGTTGAGAGTCCACCTGCTGATGCAGGGGACGCGGGTTCGTGCCCCGGTCTGGGAGAATCCCACATACCACGGAGCGGTTGGGTCCGTGAGCCATGGCTGCTGAGCCTGCGCGTCCAGAGCCTGTGCTCCGCAGCGGGACACGCCACAACAGTGAGAGGCCCGCGTACCGAAAAAAAAAAAAAAAAAAAAAA